>NW_027140405.1:1109574-1479432 GCF_036365525.1 Heterodontus francisci | reverse complement strand
CCCCTCTCTCCCACACACTCTCCCCCTCACTCCCACTCACTCTCCCCCTCACACATTCACTCACTCTCCCCCTCACGCACACACTCACTCTCCCCCTCACACACACACTCAGTCACTCTCCCCCTCACACACACTCACTCTCCCCCTCACACACACTCACTCACTCTCCCCCTCACACACACACTCACTCACTCTCCCCCTCACACATACACTCACTCGCTCTCCCCCTCCCACTCACACACACACTCGCTCTCCCCCTCCCACTCACACATACACTCACTCATTCTCTCCCCCTCCATCCCACTCACACACTCTCCCCCTCCCTCCCTCCCACTCACACTCACTCACTCCCTCCCTCCCACTCACACACACTCACTCACTCTCCCCCTCCCTCCCACTCACACACAATCATTCACTCTCCCCCTCCCTCCCACTCACACACACTCACACACTCGCCCACCCTCACACTCACTCACTCTCTCCCTCCCTCACACTCACTCAATCTCTCCCTCCTTGGGCCGGACTGGAACCAATATCCTTGGGGTGCTTTTGCTAACGCTGTTGGGAGGGTTTAAACTAATGTGGCAGGGGGATGGGAACCAAATGAGGTCAGTGGAGAGTAAGGGTGTAGTAACTAAAGCCTGTAAGGAACTAGATAATGAAGTCAGCGTGACTAAGGGAAAGAGTAGGCAGGGAGCACATGATGAAAGCAAAGGGACTGGTGGTCTGAGGTGTATTTGTTTTAATGCAAGAAGTGTAGTAGGTAAGGCAGATGAACTTAGAGCTTGGATTCGTACCTGGGGGTATGATGTTATTGCTATTACTGAGACTTGGTTGAGGGAAGGGCATGATTGGCAACTAAATATCCCAGGACACCGATGCTTCAGGCGGGATAGAGAGGGAGGTAAAAGGGGTGGAGGAGTTGCATTACTGGTCAAAGAGGATATCACAGCTGTGCTGAAGGAAGGCACGATGGAGGACTCGAGCTGTGAGGCAATATGGGCAGAACTCAGAAATAGGAAGGGTGCGGTAACAATGTTGGGGCTGTACTACAGGCCTCCCAACAGCGAGCGTGAGATAGAGGTACAAATATGTAAACAGATTATGGAAAGCTGTAGGAGCAACAGGGTGGTGGTGATAGGAGATTTTAATTTTCCCAACATTGACTGGGATTCACTTAGTGTTAGAGGTCTAGATGGAGCAAAATTTGTAAGGAGCATCCAGGAGGGTTATCTAGAGCAGTATGTAAATAGTCCAACTCGGGAAGGGGCCATACTGGACCTGGTGTTGGGAAATGAGCCGGGCTAGGTGGTTGACGTTTCAGTAGGGGACTACTTTGGGAATAGTGATCACAATTCCGTAACTTTTAGAATACTCATGGACAAAGACGAGAGTAGTCCAAAAGGAAGAGTGCTAAATTGGGGGAAGGCCAACCACACCAAAATTCGGCAGGAGCTGGGGAATGTAGATTGGGAGCAGCTGTTTGAAGGTAAATCCACATTTGATATGTGGGAGGCTTTTAAAGAGAGGTTGATTAGCATGCAGGAGAGACATGTTCCTGTGAAAATGAGGGGCCGAAATGGCAAGATTAGGGAACCATGGATGACAGGTGAAATTGTGAGACTAGCTAAGAGGAAAAAGGAAGCATACATAAGGTCCAGGCGGCTGAAGAAAGATGAAGCTTTGAAAGAATATCGGGATTGTCGGCGCAATCTGAAACGAGGAATTAAGAGGGCTAAAAGGGGTCATGAAATATCTTCAGCAAACAGGGTTAAGGAAAATCCCAAAGCCTTTTATTCATATATAAGGAGCAAGAGGGTAACCAGAGAAAGGATTGGCCCACTCAAGGACAAAGGAGGAAAATTATGCGTGGTGTCAGAGAAAATGGGTGAGATTCGAAACGAGTACTTTGCATCGGTATTCACCGAGGAGAGGGACATGACGGATGTTGAGGTTAGGGACAGATGTTTGATTACTCTAGGTCAAGTCGGCATAAGGAGGGAGGAAGTTTTGGGTATTCCAAAAGGCATTAAGGTGGACAAGTCCCCAGGTCCGGACGGGATCTATCCCAGGTTACTATGGGAAGCGAGAGAGGAAATAGTTGGGGCCTCAACAGATATCTTTGCAACATCCTTAAACACGGGTGAGGTCCCGGAGGACTGGAGAATTGCTAATGTTGTCCCCTTGTTTAAGAAGGGTAGCAGGGATAATCCAGGTAATTGTAGACCGGTGAGCCTGACGTCAAGTGGTAGGGAAGCTGCTGGAGAAGATACTGAGGGATAGGATCTATTCCCATTTGGAAGAAAATGGGCTTATCACTGATAGGCAACATGGCTTTGTGCAGGGAAGGTCATGTCTTACCAACTTAATAGAATTCTTTGAGGAAGTGACAAAGTTGATTGATGAGGGAAGGGCTGTCGATGTCATATACATGGACTTCAGTAAGGCGTTTGATAAGGTTCCCCATGGCAGGCTGATGGAGAAAGTGAAGGCGCATGGGGTCCAGGGTGTACTAGCTAGATGGAAAAAGAAAAGGCTGGGCAACAGGAGACAGAGAGTAGCAGTGGAAGGGAGTTTCTCAAAATGGAGACGTGTGACCAGTGGTGTTCCACAGGGATCTGTGCTGGGACCACAGTTGTTTCTGATATACATTAATGATTTGGAGGAAAGTATAGGTGGTCTGATGAGCAAGTTTGCAGACGACACTAAGATTGGTGGAGTCGCAGATAGTGAAGGGGACTGTCAGAATACAGCAGAATATAGATAGATTGGAGAGTTGGGCAGAGAAATGGCAGACGGAGTTCAATCAGGGCAAATGCGAGGTGATGAATTTTGGAAGAAGCAATTCAAGAGTGAACTACACAGTAAATGGAAAAGTCCTGGGGAAAATTGATGTCCAGAGAGATTTGGGTGTTCAGGTCCCCTGTTCGCTGAAGGTGGCAACGCAGGCAAATGGAGTGGTCAAGAAGGCATACGGCATGCTTTCCTTCATCGGACGGGGTATTGAATACAAGAGTTGGCAGGTCATGTTACAGTTGTATCGGACTTTGGTTCGGCCACATTTGGAATACTGCGTGCAGTTCTGGTCGCCACATTACCAAAAGGATGTGGATGCTTTGGAGAGGGTGCAGAGGAGGTTCACCAGGATATTGCCTGGTCTGGAGGGCGCTAGCTATGAAGAGAAGTTGAGTAGATTAGGATTATTTTCATTCGAAATACGTAGGTTGAGGGGAGACCTGATTGAGGTGCACAAAATCATGAGAGGTATAGACAGGGTGGATAGCAAGAGGCTTTTTCCCAGAGTGGGGGATTCAATTACTAGAGGACACGAGTTCAAAGTAAAAGGGGAAAAGTTTAGGGGGGATATGCATGGAAAGTTCTTTACGCAGAGGGTGGTGGGTGCCTGGAACGCGTTGCCAGCGGAGGTGGTAGATGCGGGCACGATAGCGTCTTTTAAGATGTATCTAGACAGATACATGAATGGGCATGAAGAAAAGAGATACAGACCCTTAGAAAATAGGCGACATATTTAGATGGAGGGTCTGGATCGGCGCAGGCTTGGAGGGCCGAAGGGCCTGTTCCTGTGCTGTAATTTTCTTTGTTCTTTGTTCTTTGTTCTTGTTATGGTAAAATCACCATTAAAACATAATTCTTGTCTGTCCCTCACTCTCTCTCGCTGTGTCTTTATTTTTCTCTGTCTCTCTCTGTCTGTCTCTCTCTCTACCTCTCGATCTCTATCTATCTAGCTCTCTCTCATGCTTTCTCCCCCACCTTGATGGAATACTAACACTAATGATAACATACCCTATCACCCTCAATG
The DNA here is from genome assembly GCF_036365525.1 of Heterodontus francisci. Taxonomy (NCBI): domain Eukaryota; kingdom Metazoa; phylum Chordata; class Chondrichthyes; order Heterodontiformes; family Heterodontidae; genus Heterodontus; species Heterodontus francisci. The sequence goes on along the minus strand of NW_027140405.1, from coordinate 1,475,612 downwards.
GAATCCGAATCCAAACTATCCCCCTAATTTTGCTCCAGGATTGTGTGCAAACTTAACATTAATGCAAACCCTAAATCAAACTGCAAACCTAAACCTAACCCTAAAACTCGATGGAAACATAGCTTTAACTCCAAGCCTAGCATTAAACATAGTCCTAACAATAACCATAACCATAACAGTAACACCAGCCATAATCCCAACAATGACCACAATGGTAGAACTGATGGTAACCGGCGCCCTACTGCTAACTGCAAACTGAACTAATCCCAAACCCTAAAGCTAATTTTACCCTTAAACCGATCTCCAACTGCAAACCAAACCCTGAACCGAGCTGCAAACCTGTACCTAAAGTAACCACTGGCCATCACCCAAACCATATTCAATACGCTAACCCGAAAGCTCAACCGAACTGCAACACTAACATTAACACTAAGCCTTGCCCAAACATATAATGTAAAACACACCTGAGCATTAGCCATAAATATATAAACATGATATTAAACTTAACTATAAATTTAAGGCTTTCTATAAATCTAACCCAAACCATGACAATAACCGTAAAACTAACTGTAATCCTGAGACTATCTATGACAGCAACTCTAACACCGACCAAAACTTAAATTTAACTATAAGCCAAACGTAACCAAAGCACTTACTGCTAACTCTTACCCCAACCATAGCCCAACCTACAAACCTATCCCTCAGCGGAGCTATGACTACAACACTTTCTCCAAGTTCACCCTAACTGTGACCTCAAACTATAACCTAACTGTGACCCTAATTTAACCTTTCCTCTGACGCTAACGGTAACCCTAACAACAAAAACTAATCCTAAACGTAAATGTATGAACATAGAACATGGAACATTACAGCGCAGTACAGGCCGTTCGGCCCTCGATGTTGCTCCGACCTGTGAAACCATCTAACCTACCCTATTCCATTTTCATCCATATGTCTATCCAATGACCACTTAAATGCCCTTAAAGTTGGCGAGTCTACTATTGTTGCAGGCAGGGCGTTCCACGCCCCGACTACGCACTGAGTAAAAAAACCACCTCGAACATCTGTCCGATATCTATCACCCCTCAGCTTAAAGCTATGTCCCCTCGTGTTTGCCATCACCATCCGAGGAAAAAGACTCTCACTATCCACCCTATCTAACCCTCTGATTATCTTATATGTCTCTATTAAGTCACCTCTCCTCCTCCTTCTCTCTAACGAAAACAACCTCAAGTCCCTCAGCCTTTCCTCGAAAGGCCTTCCCTCCATACCAGGCAACATCCTAGTAAATCTCCTCTGCACCCTTTCCAAAGCTTCCACATCCTTCCTATAATGTGGTGCCCAGAACTGCACACAATGCTCCAGGTGCGGCCACACCAGAGTTTTGTACAGCTGCAGCATGACCTCGTGGCTCCGAAACTCGATCCCCTTACTAATAAAAGCTAACACACCATATGCCTTCTTAACAGCCCTATTAACCTGGGTAGCAACTTTCAGGGATTTATGTACCTTCGCACCAAGATCTCTCTGCTCATCTACACTACCCAGAATCTTCCCATTAGCCCAGTACTCTGCATTCCTGTTACTCCTTCCAAAGTGAATCACCTGACACTTTTCCTCATTAAACTCTATTTTCCATCTCTCAGCCCAGCTCTGCAGCCTATCTATGTCCCTTTGTAACCTACAACATCCTTCGGCACTATCCACAACCCCACCGACCTTCGTGTCATCCGCAAATTTACTAACCCACCCTCCTACACCCTCTTCCAGGTCATTTATAAAAACCACAAACAGCAGTGGCCCCAAAACAGATCCTTGCGGTACACCACGAGTAACTAAACTCCAGGATGAATATTTGCCATCAACCACCACCCTCTGTCTTCTTTCAGCTAGCCACTTTCTGATCCAAAGCCCTAAATCACCTTCAACCACATACTTCCGTATTTTCTGCAATAGCCTACCGTGGGGAACCTTATGAAACGCCTTACTGAAATCCATATAGACCACATCCACGGCTTTACCCTCATCCACCTGTTTGGTCACCTTGTCAAAAAACTCAATAAGGTTTGTGAGGCACGACCTACCCTTCACAAAACCGTGCTGACGATCGCTAATGAACTTATTCTTTTCAAGATGATTATAAATCCTATCTCTTATAACCTTTTCCAACATTTTACCCACAACCGAAGTAAGGCTCACAGGTCTATAATTACCATGGCTGTCTCTACTCCCCTTCTTGAACAAGGGGACAACATTTGCTATCCTCCAGTCTTCTGGCACTATTCCTGTCGACAATGACGACATAAAGATCAAGGACAAAGGCTCTGCAATCTCCTCCCTGGCTTCCCAGAGAATCCTAGGATAAATCCCATCTGGCCCAGGGGACTTATCTATTGTCACACTTACCAAAATTGATAACACCTCCTCCTTGTGAAACTCAATCCCATCTAGCCTAGTAGACTCTATCTCAGTATTCTCCTCGACAACATTTTCTTTCTCTCCTGTAAATACTGACGAAAAATATTCATTTAACGCTTCCCCTATCTCCTCTCATTCCACACACAACTTCCCACGATTATCCTTGATTGGCCCTAATCTAACTCTAGTCATTCTTTTATTCCTGATATACCTATAGAAAGCCTTAGGTTTTTCCTTGATCCTATCCGCCAATGACTTCTCGTGTCCTCTCCTCACTCTTCTAAGCTCTCCCTTTCGATCATTCCTAGCTAGCTTGTAACTGTCAAGCGCCCTAACTGAGCCTTCACGTCTCATCCGAGCATATGCCTTCTTCTTCCTCTTGACAAGCGCTTCAACTTCTTTAGTAAACCACGGCTCCCTCGCTCGACAACTTCCTCCCTGCCTCACAGGTACATACTTATCAAGGACTCGCAGTAGCAGCTCCTTGAATAAGCTCCACATTTCTGTTATGCGCATCCCCTGCAGTTTCCTTCCCCATCCTACGCATCCTAAATCTTGCCTAATCGCATCATAATTTCCTTTCCCCCAGCTATAATTCTTTCCCTGCGGTGTATACCTGTCCCTGCCCATCGCGAAGGTAAACCTAACCGAATTGTGATCACTGTCACCAAAGTGCTCACCGACGTCTAAATATAAAACCTGGCCGGGTTCATTACCCAGTACCAAATCCAATGTGGCATCGCCCCTGGTTGGCTTGTCTACATACTGTGTCAGAAAACCCTCCTGCACACACTGGACAAAAACTGACCCATCTAAAGTACTCGAACTATAGTATTTCCAGTCGATATTTGGAAAGTTAAAGTCCCCCATAACAACTACCCTGTTACTCTCGCTCCTGTCGAGAATCATCTTCGCTATCCTTTCCTCTACATCTCTGGAACTATTCGGAGGTCTATAGAAAACTCCCAACAGGGTGACCTCTCCTCTCCTGTTTCTAACCTCGGCCCATACTACCTCAGTAGACGAGTCCTCAAACGTCCTTTCTGCCACCGTAATACTCTCCTTGATTAACAATGCCACACCCTCCCCCCCCCCCCCCCCCTCTTTTACCATCTTCTCTGTTCTTACTGAAACATCTAAATCCCGGAACCTGCAACATCCATTCCTGCCCCTGCTCTACCCATGTCTCCGAAATGGTCACAACATTGAGATCCCAGGTGCCAACCCATGCTGCAACCTCACCCACCTTATTCTGGATGCTCCTGGCGTTGAAGCAGACACACTTTCAACCAAGTTCTTGCTTGCCAGTGCCCTCTTGCGTCCTTGTAACCTTATCCCCTACCTCACTACTCTCAACATCCTGTACACTGGAACTACAATTTAGGTTCCTAACCCCCTGCTGAATTAGTTTAAACCCCCGAAGAGCACTAGCAAATCTCCCCCTCAGGATATTGGTACCCCTCTGGTTCAGGTAAAGACCACCCCGTTTGTAGAGATCCCACCTACCCCAGAAAGAGCCCCAATTATCCAGGAAACCAAAACCCTCCCTCCTACACCATCCCTGCAGCCACGTGTTCACCTCCTCTCTCTCCCTATTCCTCGCTTCGCTAGCACGTGGCACGGGCAACAACCCAGAGATAACAACTCTATGCTAACGGAATGCCGAAGCCTAAGTGCAACCATCATGTTGAACCTCAAATCAATGCTTAACCAAACTGTCAACCTGACCATAAATCTAACTGCAAGACTAACCCCAAACTCACCCGAATGCTAAATCTAGCCCTTACTCAAATTGTATTCCTAATCTAAACCTAACGCTATAACTAACCCAACACATACTGCAAAATGAACCAGTCGCAAACCAGAACCTTAACACAAATTGCTAAACTGAACCTAACCCTAAATCGAGCTCTCTGCTAACCGCAACACTAAATGTAACACTAACTATGAAACAAAGCACAACCTTAATCCGAACAGTCACCAAACCTGAGGCATAACCTTCTGCTGAAACAATCTCAGTGCTCACCTCTACCTGTTAGTTGATGGAGTAAAGTGCAGGCCCCATTGAGATTTGCGTAGGGTTGTGGTTCGTCCGCTCACAGCAACATCCACAGACTTTGCTTCTTCTTTGCCATCGCCATCTTGCAGCACTTGTTCACTTCCTCCCACCGCCGCCGCCCCGTCCCCCCAAAAATCAGCACTAAAGTATTTCTATTGAACCCAATTTTCAGCAATAAACCACCATCATATTTAACACTAATGCACCTCTGCCACAGCAAATGCATCTTTTCAATTGCTTCAGCTGTTTCAGCCTGCTGCGACACTGAATAGAATGACACAGCCTGAAGAATGGGATTCGGCTGCACTAGCTGGTTTCCACTTTAAACAGTTACCACAGTAAGGAAGTGTACCAGACAGCGATGGGGAGAGGCGACAATGGCAGGTGCAAGGTGTGACTGGCAGATTCAGCTTCAATTCTGCATGCAAGTGGTTCAGCATCATGAGTTATTTGACTGTTGAGCTGAGACAACAACATCATCTGGCAACACTCTGAGTGACGAAGCAGTATTCTCTCGGAATAATACTGCTTGTTCCGAATGGGGATGGGCCTAAAAAGATGGCCCAGACAATCCTTGTCTCAACTCTCCTTGTTGGCGAACCGTAGCCAACGGGCATCTCGTACAGCAGTGCAAAAGAATGAAGTAACACATATAAATGCAAAAAAAAAAAGCAAATGAGAAATAAAAATCTTGAAGCTTGCGGGCTGGATTATTCACACAATGTCAGATTAAGATGATTACAGACTCCATGAAAGATCTTCCACACGAATAGCCAGTGAGCATGCCCATCTGGACATTGACATCACATCATTCAGTGAAGTTTACTTTACAGAGCAGGGATCAATAACAGAACATGGCGCAGGCTTTTCTGGGCAGAGAAAATTAAAGTTGAGTGATCCCTCTTAAGGAATTTGTGACTAAAACATATATTGCTAGCATGTGCAAGAACCTCCCCATGGGCTTTTCTAAACGCCTCATATCCTCACGATTATCAGTCCAGGACGATCAATTCGCTACCATTATCAGCACATATTCACCTACCCTACAAGCCGATATGGTGATGAAAGAAAGCTTCTACCGTGAGCTGCATAATCTTCTACTGAAGTTTGACTCGAATGATAAGTTCACCAGATTTCGAGATTTCAATGCATGAGTTGGGCCTGACCAAGAGCATTGACAAACTGTCTGGGGAAGATATGGTATTGGCAAATGTAATGAAAATATGGTCGAATTATGCTGGAATTATGTATGGAGTACGGACTCAGTTTTACTAATTCTGATTCCATCATAAAGCCGGATTTCAAATCAGCTGAAGGCATCCAGGCTCAAAGCACGAGCACTTATTGGGTTATATTCTGGTGCAGCAACGAAAGATATGGGAAGTGCTACACAGTCGTGTGATGCCAAGTCCTGACTGCGATAGCAGCCACATACTGTTTCGACTCAATCTTGCCTTCACAATCAAACCATTGCCCAAAAGAAAAAAAGAGCCACAAACAAGGAAAACGCAAGTCCATGAATTCTAATTACAGGAGGAAAACCGTTCCCAGAGCAAGCTTGAACAGAGCCTCTGCAGTGAAGCGACTCTGGATAGTGATATTAATCCAGCAAAGCAGTGGGGACAGTTGAACTCCGTCCTTTAAGGTTGAAAAGAAACTGCAGAGCTGGTTGGCTTCTCAACCAGATGAAGCCAAGATTATTTTCGAGAAAAATTATATTGAAATCCAAGAGCTTCTTCAGAAGAAACACATCTGTCTCAATCGATAACTTGCATGTACTGATGAGCAGGCTACAAAAGCTGCATCTGGGGAAGCCTGCATCCCTCTGCAAACCAACCTCCATGCCAACCAAAGAAATTCACGAACAGTGGTCATTGAGAAGGCACAGATGTATGCAGCTATGGGAGATATGAAATTCTACTTAGAAGCCTTGAGATCTGTATATGGACCTTCCACCATGTGCAGGCACCATTAAAGTCTTCGGATGGAACAACAATGCCCAAAGACACTGATGTTATCTTGTCAACAAGTAGTCAGATTACTATGAGAGCCTATTTGATGACGCTCAGATGGTGTAGGAGACGTCCATCGCAATGATCTCGAAGAGGGAAGTGAAATGCGAGCTGGATGGACCACCACACATGAAAAGATCAAGACCGCTGCAGCACAATTAAAATCACTAAAGCCCCTGGAATAGATGGGATTCCAGCCAAGGTTTATAAACAGGGAAGATATGTGAACCTTGATAGGCTTACAGATGGGCTTTCGGCATGCTGGAAGAAAAGTACATTGCTTCAGAACCTTCCAGGTGCAGTGACTGTCTGCCTCAACAACAAAAAGAGAAACAAGGGAGAGAGTTCTGACTATTCAAACTACGGAAGTTTACTCTCTATTGCAGGCAAAATCTTGACCATTTTGATTCGAACTAAACGTTTTCCGACAATAGATGCAGAGAGGATCCGTGAGAGTCTGTGAAGATTCAGACCCAATAAGGAACTTTAGGTATGATTTTTGTGCTGAGACAGGTCCAGGAGAAAAGTGGAGAATACAACATAGGCATGTACTCTTCTTTTGTAGATCTCTCCGAGATGTTTGATACAGTCAACGGGGACAGACTAAGGTACAGTCAAAGAATAATAGAATGGTTACAGCATAGAAGGAGGCATTTGGCAAGCCGTGTCAGTGACCGTTTTCTTAAAGAGCAACTCACCTAGTCCCACTCCCCTGTTTTTTTTCTGTAGCCCTTCATTGTTTTTATTAATCTTCAGATAATTAGTCAGTACACTTCTGAAGGCCCCAATTGAACTTGTCTCTACCGCACTGCCAGTCATTGAATTCCAGATCCTAAGCACTTGTTCCATAAAACAAAGTTTTCCGCATGTCACTGCTTCATCTTTTGCACTTCACATTAAGTCGCCTTTCTTTCGTTCTCGATCCTCTAGTCCTGGATCCTTGAGCCAATCGTTGAATGTCTCCGTATCCCGTGTATATTCTGTCCAGACCCCTCATGATATCAAATCTCCTCGTTATTGTCTTATCAGCCTATACCATCAGCCTGTTTATATCCTGCTGAAGATTATCACTATCCTCCTCATGGTTCACAATACTAGCAAGTCCTTTTTCATGCTCAACTTTTTTTGAAAAATTGTGCCCTGCACAACAAAGTCTCGGTCATTAATGCAGGTCATGAAAAGCAGGCATCCCAACACTGACCACTGGGGATCCCCACTAAATACCTTATACAGTCTTAAAATAACTGTTCACACATAACATAACTGAGGAGGGTTGTGTAGAACTCCGAAAGGAGATAGATACATTGCTGGAATGAGAAGACAGGTGGCAGATGAAGTGAAATGCACAGAAATGGGATGTGATTCATGCTGGTAGGTAGAACATGGGGAGACAATATAAAATAAAATGTACAATTCTAAAGAGTGTGCAGGGGCAGAACGACCTAGGTGTATACGTGCATAAGTCATTGCAGGTGGCAGGGCAGGTTGAGAGAGCAGTTAATAAAGCATACAGTATCCTGGGCATGAATACGGGCATAGGGCACAAGAGGAAGTAAGTTATGCTGAACGTGGATAAGACACTCGTTCAGCCTCAGCTCGAGTATTGCATCCAGTTCTGGAAGCCGCACATTAGGAAAGACATGAGAGCATTGGAGCGAGTAAAGAAAAGATTCATGAGAATGATTCCAGTGATGAGGAATTTCAGTTATGAGGATAACTTGAAGAAAAACATACTTGACCTTTCCTCACCAATCTGCCTGCTGCAGATGTATCTGTCCATGACACTATTGGTAGGACTGACCATCGCACAGTCGTTGTGGAGACAAAAGCATGCCTTTACATTGAGAATAACGCCCATCGTGTTGTGTGGCACAAACACCGTCCGAAATGGGATAGATTTCAAACAGATCTAGCAGTGCAAAACTGGGCATCCATGATGCGCTTTGGGCCATCAGTAGCAGCAGAATTGTACTATCCCACAATCTGTAACCTCATGGCTGGCTTATTCCCAATCGGCAATTACCATCAAGCCAGCAGACCAACCCTGGTTCAATGAAGAGTGCAGGAGGGCGTGCCAGGAGCAGTACCAGGCATATCTCAAAATGGGGTATCAATCTGGTGAAGCTACAACAAAGGACGACTTGTGTGCGAAACTATGTAAGCAGCATGCGATAGACAGAGCTAAGCGATCCCATGACCAATGGATCAGATGCAGTCCTGCCACATCCAGCTGTGAATGATGGTGGACAAATAAACAAAAAGCCCGAGGTGGTGGCTCCACAAATATCAGCATTCGTAATGATGGGCGAACCCAGCACATCAGTGCAAAGATAAGGCATTTGCAACAATCTCCAGCGAGAAGTGCCGAGTTGATAATCCATGTCGGCCTTCTAATGAAGTCCCCAGCATCACAGATGCCAGACTTGAGCCAATTTTATTCATTCTGCATGATATGGAGAAACGACAGAAGGCTATGGATACTGCAAAGGCTATAGGCCCTGACAATATTCCGGCAATAGAACTGAAGACCTGTCCTCCATAACTTGCCACACCCCTAGCCAAGCTGTTCCAGTACTGCTGCAAATTGTCCTCTACCTATAAAAGTAGAAAATTGCCCAGGTACATCCTGTACACAAAAATCAGGACAAGTTCAAACAGCCAATTACTGCCCCATAAGTCTGTTCTCAATCATCAGTAAAGTGATGGAAGGTGTCATCAGCAAAGCTATCAAGCGGCATTTGCTTCGCAATAACCTGCTCAGTGACGCTCAGTTTGGGTTCCGCCAGGGCCACTCAGCTCCTAACCTCATTACACACTTGGTCCTAACATGGACAAAAGTGTTGAACTCAAGAGGTGAGGTAAATGTGACTACCCTTGACATCAAGGCAGCATTTGACCGAGTATGGCAGCAAGGAGCCCTAGCAAAAGTGAAGTCAATGTGAATCGGGGGAAAACTCTCCGCTGGTTGTAGTAACAACGAGCGCAAAGAAAAATGGTTGTGGTTGTTGGAGGTCAATCATCTCAGCTCCAGGAGTTCCTCAGGGTAGTGGCCTCGGCCCAACCACGTTCAGCTGCTTCATCAATGACCTTCCTTCAATCCTAAGGTCAGAAGTGGTGATGTTCGCTGATGATTGCACAATGTTCAGCACCATTCCTAACTCCTCAGATACTGAAGCAACCCGTGTAGAAACGCAGGAAGACCTGGGCAATATACAGCCTTGTGGTTATCGGTGGCTAGTAACAGAAACGCCACACAATTGCCAGGCAATGACCATCTCTAACAAGAGAGAATCTAACCATCTCCCCTTGACATTCAATGGCATTACGATCGCTTAATCCCCCACTGTCAACATCCTGGGGTTTGCCATTGACAATAAAGTAAAATAGAGTAGCCATATAAATACAATAGCTGCAAGAGCAGGTAGAGGCTAGGAATCATGTGGCGAGTAACTCACCTGCAGACTCCCCAAATCCTTTCCACCATCTACAAGGCACACGTCAAGAGTTTGATGAAGTAATCTCCACTTGCTTTGATGGGTGCAGCTCCAACAACACTCAAGAAGCTCGCCACCATCCAGGAGAAAGCAGCCTGCTTGATTGGTATTCCAGCCACAGACATTCAATTCCTCCACCATTGACACACAGTGAGAGCAGTGTGTACCATCTACAAGATGCACCGCAACAATGCACCAAGGCTCCTTTGACAGTACCTGACAGACAGGCAATCTCGACCAACTAGAAGGCCGAGGTCAGCACATGCATGGGAACTTCCTCTCCAAGTCACAAACCATTCTGACGTAGAACTATGTAGCCGTTCCGTCAATGCTGCGCGGTCAAAATTCTGGAAATCTCTTCCTAACAGCACTTTGGATGTACCTACCCCACATGGACTACAGCGATTCAAGAAGGCAGCTCACCACCACCTTCTCCAGGGCAATTAAGAATGGAAAATAAATGCTGGAAAAAGCCAATGACGCCCACAAGCCATGTATGCATAATATAAAAAGATAGATAATTGAAGTGAGGAAAGTGAGTCTGCATTAGATGGCAGTGGACTGAGAAGGACTACGAGGAATTCAAAGACGGGAGTACAATACATGTGTGAACACACAAAGTGTGGTGTTTAAGGTCGGTGAGCGAATGTTTAAATATGGGAATGCGAAGTAGTGGACATAATGGAAACGAGGTCCGGGCCCTTAATATATAAGGATACAAAGATATAAAGGGGTGGCAGTACTAATTAAGGAAGACTTTTCATTGCTGGAAAGGGACGTGCTTCGACATGGCAAGTACAGAATCCATTATTCCAAGATGAGGAGCAGAATATGCATGATTGCTGTCCTCGGGGTATTCTCTAGGCCTCCAAATAGTACAAAAGAGGTAGAGGAGCAAATCTCAGGGAAATCACAGAGATGTGCAACAACTAAAGTTTTGTGATATTTGGGAACTTTAATGACCAAACAGTTGATTGATATGATTTTGGATTAAAGATTAAGGACTGGGAGGAATTTGTAAAATGTGTCAGGAGAAAGTTCTTGATCGGCATGCTCTCAGCCAACGAGAAAAGAGGAATTGCGAACTCTGGTGTTGGGAAATGAGCTAACCCAAGTGGACCCGGCGTCTATGCAGAAATACTTGGGTAAGAGTGATCATCGTATCATAGGTTTTCGACTAGTAATGCGGAAAAGCAAAGAACAAAATAATGGAAAGTGTCTTGATTGGAAGGGGACTAATTTCAAAAAACGAGAAGGGATCCAGTTGGGAAGAATGGAACCAAAGATTCGCAGGAAGATCTGCATCAGCACGATAGGTTATATTTCAGGAAGAGGTGCTTCAGTTCCATATTAGGAATATCCCACCAAGGGTGAAAGGTAGCGTAATGAAGAACATGTCACCTTGGTTGATGAAGGAGATATTGATGATGATGAAACAATCAAAAAACAAGGCACGTGATGCATGTCAGGTGAACTCAAGTGAGAGCCAGGCCAGTGGCAGTAAGTTGAGAGGAGAGGCGGGGAGGAAAGTAAGACCAGTAAAGAGAGAATATCAGAATGCAATGACAGCCTATTAAATGAGTTGTGCAAGGAGGAATGTGGCCTATTAGGGACACATAGGGTAATACATACTTAGAGGTGCAGGGTAATGCTAATACACTTAATGACTAAGTTTTATCAGTATTCACCAGAGGAATGGAGGCTGACAAAATATCAGTGGAAGTGGAGTGAGTAGACATCGTGGAGCCGGATACAAAAAATGGTCTGGAAAGGTGCTAAAAAGGATGGCTTATAGTACATAAGGCACTTCGACTGGATGGCTTGCATCCCCAGTTATTAAAAATGATGGGGGCGGAAATAGCAGACGAGGTTGCTGTAATCTTCCAGTCTTTGCTGGATGCGAGTGTGATGCTGGAAGATTGTAAACTGCTAAATGTAAGACCTTCATTCAAGAAAGTGTGTGATGACAGTCCTAGAAAGTAAAAGTCAGTTAGTATAAACATCCGTGGTCGGTAAGGTTTTAGAAATAATAATCCGGGAAAATATCAACTGACATTCAGAGAAGTTTCAGTTAGTTAAGAATAGCCAGCATAGATTTCGTCAAGGCTGAACAAAACTCTGACAGTGCAGCGCACCCGCAATACTGACCCTCCGACAGTGCAGCATTCCCTCAGTACTGACCATCTGACACTGCAGTGCTCCCTCAGTATCGAACCCCCTGACAGTGCAGCAGTCCCACAGTACTGACCCTATAACACAGCAGTGCTCACTCAGTACTGACCCTCTGACAGTGCAGTGCTCCCTCAGTACTGACTTCCTGACAGTGCAGCACTCCCTCAGTACTGACCCTCTGACAGTGCAGTGCTCCCTCAGTACTGACTTCCTGACAGTGCAGCACTCCCTCAGTACTGACCCTCTGGCAGTGCAGTGCTCCCTCAGTAGTGACTTCCTGACAGTGCAGCGCTCCCTCAGTACTGACCCTATGACAGAGCAGCACTCCCTCAGTACTTACCCTCTGACAGTGCGTCACTCCCTCAGTGCTGAGCCTCCGGCAGTGTAGTGCTCCTTCTGTACTGACCCAATGACTCCGCAGTGCTCCCTCAGTAATAATCCTCCGACAGCGCGGCACTCCCTCAGTGCTGAGCCTCCGACAGTTCAGTGCTCCTTCTGTACTGACCTTATGACACCGCTGTAAACCCTCAGTACTGAACCTCCGACAGTACGGCACTCCGTCAGGAGTGACCCTACGAAAGTGCAGCAATCCCTCAGTACTGACCCTCCGACAGTGCGGCACTTCCTCAATGCAGAGCATCTGATGGTGCAATGCTCCTTCTGTACTTACCCGATAACACCGCTGTGCTCACTCAGTACTGACCCTCCGACAGTACGGCACTCCGACAGTAGTCAGCATAAGACAGTGCAGCACGCCCTCTGTACTGTCCATCTGACTGTGCAGTGCTCCGTCAGTACTGACCCGATGACACTGCAAAGCTCCCTCAGAACTGACAGTGCAGCTCTCCCGCAGTACTGACCCTCTGCCACTGCAGTGCTCCCTCAGTACTGACCCTCTCACATTGCAGCACTCCCTCAGTACTGACCCTCTGACGGTGCAGTGCTCCTTGAGTATTGAACCACCGACAGAGCAGTGCACTCTCAGTACTGAACCTCCAACAGTGCAGTGGTCCCTCAGTAATGTCCTTCCGAAATTGCGGCACTGCCTCAGTACTGACCCTCCGAGGGTGCAGTGCTCCCTCAGTACTGAACGTCCGACAGTGCGGCACTCCCTCAGTACTGAGCCTCCGACAGTGCAGTGCTCATTCAGTACTGACCCTGTGCCATCGCAGTACTCCCTCAGTACTGAACCTCCAACAGTATGACATTCCATCAGTACTGACCCTCCGACAGTGCAGCACTCCCTCAGTACTGACCATCTGGCAGTGCAGTGCACCCTCAGTACTGAACCTCCGACAGTGCAGTGCTCCCTCAGTAATGTCCTTCTGACATTGCGGCACTCCCTCAGTACTGACCCTCCGAGGGTGCAGTGCTCCCTCAGTACTGACCGTCCGACAGTGCGGCACTCACTCAGTGCAGAGTCCCCGACAGTGCAGTACTCATTCTGTACTGATCCTGTGACATCGCAGTGCTCCCTCAGTACTGACCCTATGACAGTGCAGTGCTCCCTCATTACTGACACTCTGGCAGTGCAGTGCTACCTCAGTACTGACCTTACGACAGTGCAGTGCTCCCCCAGTACTGGCCATCTGACATTGTGGCACTCCCACAGTACTGACCCTCCGACAGTGCAGCACTACCTCTGTACTGACCCTCTGACACTGCAGTGCTCCCTCAGCACTGACCTTACGACAGTGCAGTGCTCCCCCAGTACTGGCCATCTGACATTGTGGCACTCCCACAGTACTGACCCACCGACAGTGCGGCACTACCTCAGTGCTGAGCCTCTGACAGTGCAGTGCTACTTCTGTACTTACCAGATCACACCGCTGTGCTCCATCAGTACTGACCCTCCGACAGTCCAGCACTCCGTCAGTGACCATCTCACAGTGCAGCACTCCTTCAATAATGACCCTATGACATTGCAGTGCCCACTCAGTACTGACATTCCGACAGAACAGTTTTCCCTCAGTACTGACCCTTAGACAGTGCAGTGGCCCCTCAGTCCTGACGATCCGAAAGTGCGGCACTCCCTCAGTACTCACCCTCCGACATTGCAGTGCTCCTTCTGTACTGACCTTCTGACAGCGCAGCACTTCTTCAGTACTGACCCAATGACACTGCAGTGCTCCCTCAGTACTGACCCTCTGACAGTGCAGTGCTCAGTCAGTACTGTCCCTCCGACAGTGAAGCACTCGCTCAGTCCTGACCCTCTGACAGTGGAGCACCATCTCAGTACTGACCCTATGACACTGCAGTGCTCCTTCAGCACTGACCCTATGACACGACTGTGCTCCCTCAGTACTGACCCTCGGACAGTACGGCATTCTGTCAGTAGTGACCTTACGACTGTGCAGCACTCCCTCTGTACTGATCCTCTGACACTGCAGTACTCCCTCAGTATTGACACTCTGACAATGCAGAAGTCCCTCAATACTGACCCGATGACACTGTAGTGCTCCCTTAGTACTGACCCTCTGACAGTGCAGCACTTCCTCAGTACGGACACATTTACACTGCAGCACTCTCTCAGTACTGACCCTCTGACAGTGCAGTGGTTCCTCAGTAGTAACCCTGTGACAGTGCAGCACTCCCTCAGTACTGACCGTCTGACAGTGCAGTGCTTCCTCAGTATTGACCCTTTGACAGTGCAGCACTCCCTCAGTACGGACACATTTACACTGCAGCACTCCCTCATTACTGACCCTCCGAAAGTGCCGCACGCCCTCAGTGCTGAGCCTTCGACAGTGCAGTGCTCCTTCTGTACTGAACCTATGACACCGCTGTGTTCGCTCAGTACTTACCGTCCGACAGTATGGCATTGCGCCACTACTGATCTTATGACAGTGCAGCACTCCCTCAGCACTGACCCTAAGACAGTGCAGCATGCCCTCTGTACTGTCCCTCTGAGAGTGCAGTGCTCCATCAGTACTGACCCTATGACACTGCAATGTTCATTCAGTACTGACCCTCTGACAGTGCAGCACTCCCTCAGTACTGACCATATGACACTGCCGTGCTCCCTCAGTACCTACCATCTGACAGTGCAGCACTCCCTCAGTACTGACTCTATGACATTGCAGTGCCCCCTCAGTACTGACCCTCCGACAGAGCAGTTTTCCCTCATTCCTGACCCTACGACGTTGAGGCACTCCCTCAGTATTGATCCTATGACAGTGCATTGCTCCTTCTGTGCTGACCCTATGGCACCGCTGCGCTCCCACTGTCCTGACCCTCCGACAGTATGGCACTCCGTCAGTACTGAACCTACGACAGTGCAGCTCTCCCACTGTACTGACCCTCTGACAGTATAGTGCTGCCAGTACCGACCATAAAACACTACAGTGCTCCCTCAATACTGACCCTCTGACAGTGCAGCAATCCCCAGTACATACCCTCCGACAGTGCAGTGCTCCCTCAGTCCTGACCCGACGACACTGCTGTGCCCCTTCAGTACTGACCCTACGAAAGTGCAGTCTTCCCTCAGTACTGGCCCTATCACAGTGCAGTGCTCCTTCAGTTCTGACATTGTGACACCACTGTGTTCCCTCAGAATTGACACTCTGACAGTATGGCACTCCGTCAGTGGTAACCCTACGACAGTGCAGCACTCTCTCTGTACTGACCATCTGACACTGCAGTGCTCCTTCAGTATTGACCCTCTGACAGTGCAGCGCTCCCTCTGTCCTGATCCTACGACACTGCTGTGCCCCTCAGTACTGACACTCTGACAGTGCAGTGCTCCATCAGTACTGACCCATCGACAGTGCAGCACTCCCTCAGTAGTGACTCTCTGACAGTGCAGCACTCCCTCAGTACTGACCCTCTGACAGTGCAGCACTCCCTCAGTACTGACCCAATGAAACTGCAGTGCTCCCTCAGTACTGACCCACCGACAGTGCAGTGCTTCCTCGGTACTGAACCTCCGACAGAGCATTTCTCCCTCAGTACTGACCTTCCGACATTGCGGCACTCCCTCAGTTCTGACCCTCTGATAGTGTAGTGCTCCCTCAGTACTGACCCTCCGACACTGCAGTGCACCCTGAGCACTGACCTCCAACACTGCAGTGCTCCCTCAGTATTGACCCTCTGACAGTACGGCGCTCCCCCAGTTCTGACCCTCCGACAGTGCAGTGCTCCATCAGTATTGACCCATCGCTGGATGGAAGCAGCTCCAACAACGCTCAAGGAGACAACATTTTGAGGAGTGAATACAGTATACTCCATTGAAAAAAGTACATGTAAATCACTGCTTCACCTGAAGGGAGAGTTTGGGGCCTGGGTTACTGAGGAGAGAGGAAGTAAATGGGCAGGTATTACACCTCCTGCGATTGCAGGGGAAGGTGCCGTGGGAAGAGGACGAGGCGGTTTGGGTAATGGAGCAGTGGACCATGGTTTCGTGAACGGAATGATCCATCGGAATGCTGACCAGGGAAGGGAGGGGAGGATGCTTTCGGCAGTGGCATCACGCTGGACGTGTCGGAAATGGCAGAGGATGATCCTTTGGATGTGGAAGCTCGTGAGGTGGAAAGTGAGGACAAGAGGGAACCCTGTCACTGTTCTGGGAGAGGGGGGAAGGGGTAAGGGTAGAGGTGCGGGAAATGGGCTGGACACAGTTGCGGGCTCCGTCAACCACATTTGCCAGTTCTGTTGAAAGGTCACCGACCTGAAACATTAATTCTGCTTCTCTCTCCACAGATACTGCCAGACCTGCTGAGTATTCCCAGCATTTCCTGTTTTTATTTCAGATTTCCAACATCTGCAGTATTTTGCTTTTACTGAAATGGGAGATCCGTGCAATAGGAGAGCTGTCAATCAAAGCCGAACCCCGTGCAGCCTGCTGTCAGTCACAGAGTACTGGCGGCCGGATGGAAACCACGGAACTCAACATTTATTACGACTGAAACTGGTGTCTGTGCGCAGACATTTTGCTGACTCCTGGACCAGGAGGATAAGGAACCCCGCTTCAGTCATTTTGGTAAACGCTGGTTGCAGTTAACAGCGCACAGGCAATTAAATCCCCGCTGCCGTGTCCTCTGTCCCTTTTTCTATTCTCTGTTGTCAATTAAGAGCGGAGGGGATGGAAGGTTGGGCAGTTGCATGCTCCTCTTGCAGGATGTGGGAGGTAAGGGTCACCACCTGTGTCCCTGCTGACCTCACCTGCGAGAAGAGCACCCAACTCCAGCTCCGAACAGACAGAGTTAGGGAACTGGAGCTGGAGCTGGATGAACTTCGGATCATTCAGAAGGCTGAGGGGGTGATAGAGAGCAGTTATAGGGAAGTAGTGAAACCTAAGTTACAGGATAAAGGTAGCTGTGTGACCATCAGGGTAGGGAAAGGGAATAGGCGCACAGTGCAGGGATCCCCTGTGGCCGTTCCCCTCAATAATACGTATGCCGTTTTGGAGACTGTTGGGGGCGACGACCTACCAGGAGAAAGCCACTGCGGCCAGGTCTGTGGCACTGAGCCTGGCTCTGTGGCTCAGAAGGGAAGGGGGGAGAATAGGAGAACGATAATGAAAGGAGATTCAATGGTTAGAGGAAAAGACAGGAGATTCTGTGGTCGCGAACGAGACTCCCGGATGGTATGTTGCTTCCCGGGTGCCAGGGTCAGGGATGTCTCGGATCGAGTCTACGGGATTCTTAAGGGGGAGGGGGAGCAGTCAGCAGTCGTGGTACACATCGGTTCCAATGACATAGCTAGAAAAATGGTTGAGAACCTGAAAAGCGAATATAGGAGTTAGGTTGGAAGCTAAAAGGCAGGACGAGCAGAGTAGTAATCTCAGGATTGATACAGGTGCCACGTGCTAGTGAGGCTAGAAACAGAGAGCGAATGCAGCTGAACACGTGGCTACAGAGCTGGTGCAGGAGGGAGGGCTTCAGATATGTGGATCATTGGATTACCTTTTGGGAAAGGTGGGACATGTACAAGAAGGACGGGTTGCATCTAAATTGGAGGGGCACCAATATCCTGGGCGGGAGGTTTGCTAGAGCTCTTCGGGAGGGTTTAAACTAGTTTGGCAGGGGGATGGGAACCGGAGCTACGGATCAGTGGATGGGGTAGCTGTTGAACAGGCAGATACAGAGAGCAGAGAGTCTGGAGGAAGGTTAGACAGTTAACAGGGCCACGTTTCAGCCAGTATGATGGGTTGAAGTGTGCCTATTTTAACGCAAGAAGTGTCAGGAATAAGGGTGATGAACTTGGAGCATGGATCAGTTCTTGGTGCTACGATGCAGTGGCCATTACGGAGACTTGGATGTCGCAGGGGCAGGAATGGATGTTGGATGTTCCGGGGTTAAGATGGTTCAAAAGGAATAGGGAGAGAGGTAAAAGAGGTGGGGGAGTGGCATTGTTAATCAGGGACAGTATCATAGCTGCAGAAAGGGAGGTCGTCGAGGAGGGTTCTTCGACTGAGTCAGTATGGGTGGAAGTCAGAAACAGGAAAGGAGCAGTCAATTTCTTGGGAGTTTTCTATAGACCCCCCCAATAAGAACAGAGACACGGAGGAACAGATTGGGAGGCAGATTTTGGAAGGGTGCAGAAGTAACAGGGTTAACATAGAACATAGAACATAGAACAGTACAGCACAGTACAAGCCCTTCGGCCCACGATGTTGTGCCGAACCTTTAACCAACTCTAAGATCAAACGACCTACATACCCTTCATTCTACGATCATCCATGTACCTATCCAAGAGTCGCTTAAATGTCCCTAATGTATCTGCTTCTACTACCACCCCTGGCAGTGCATTCCACGCACCCACCACTCTCTGTGTAAAGAACATACCGCTGACATCTCCCCAAAACCTTCCTCTAATCACATTAAAACTATGCCACCTGGAGATATCCCTTTCCGCCCTGGGAAAAAGTCTCTGGCTATCCACTCTATCAATGCCTCTCATCATCTTGTACCCCTCTATCAAGTCACCTCTCATCCTTCTTCTCTCCAATGAGATAAGACCTAGCACCCTCAACATTTCTTCGTAAGACATGCCCTCCAGTCCAGGCAGCATCCTGGTAAAACTCCTCTGCACCCTCTCTAAAGTTTCAACATCCTTCCGATAATGAGGCGACCAGAACTGAACACAATGTTCCAAGTGTGGTCTAACCAGGGCTTTATAGAGCTGCAGCATAACCCCGCGGCTCTTAAACTCAATCCCCCTGTTAACGAAAGGCAACACACCATACGCCTTCTTAACAACAGTATCAACTTGGGTGGCAACTTTGAGCAATTTATGGCCATGGACCCCAAGATCCCTCTGTTCCTCCACACTACCAAGAATCCTGTCTTTAAGCCTGTATTCTGCATTCAAATTCGCCCTTCCAAAAGGAATCACTTCACACTTTTCCAGGTTGAACTCCATCTGCCACTTCTCAGCCCAGCTCTGCATCCTGTCAATGTCCCGTTGCAACCTACAACAGCCTTCCACACTATCCACAACTCCAGCAACATTCGTGTCATCGGTCAACTTGCTAACCCAGCCTTCCACTTCCTTATCCATGTCATTTATCAAGATCACAAAGAGCCGAGGTCCCAGAACAGATTCCTGCGGAACACCACTGGTCACCGAGCTCCAGGCTGAATACTTTCCATCTACTACCACCCGCTGTCTTCTATAGGCCAGCCAGTTCTGCATCCAGACAGTCAAATTTCACTGTATCCCATGCCTCCTTACTTTCTGAATGAGCCTACCATGGGGAACCTTATCAAAGGCCTTGCTAAAATCCGTCTCCGCCACATCCACCACTCTTCCTTTATCAATGTGTTTTGTCACATCTTCAAAGATTTCAATAAGGCTTGTGAGGCATGACCTGCCCCTCACAAAGCCATGCTGACTGTCTCTCATCAAACTATGCCTTTCCAAATAATCATACATCTTGTCTCTCAGAATCCTCTCCAATAATTTGCCCAATACCGTCGTAAACTGACTGGTCTATAATTCCCAGGGTTATCCCTATTCCCTTTCTTGAACAAGGGAATAACATTGGCCACCCTCCAATCATCCAGTACTACTCCAGTGGACAGTGAGGACGCAACGATCATCGCCAAAGGCGCGGCAATCTCTTCCCTCGCTTCCCGTAAAAACCTTGGGTATATCCCATCTGGCCCAGGGGATGTATCTATCCTCATGTCTTTCAAAATTGGCAGCACATCCTCCCTCTTAACATCAACCTGTTCGAGCATATCAGCCTGTTTCACGCTGTCCTCACCAACGACCAGGTCCCTCTCGCCAGTGAATATTGAACCAAAGTATTCATTTAGGACGTCCCCTACCTCCACAGACTCCAGGCACAAGTTCCCTCCACTATCCCTGATCGGCTCTACCCTCCCTTTGGTCTTCCTGTTGTTCCTCACATATGTGTAGAACGCCTTGGGACTTTCCTTAATCTTACCCACCAAGACTTTTTCATGTCCCCTTCTAGCTCTCCTAAGTCCATTCTTCTGTATGTTCCTGGCTACCTTGTAACCCTTTAGAGCCCTGTCTGATCCTTGCTTCCTCAACCTTAAGTAAGTTTCCTTCTTCCTCTTGACTCGCTGGTCCACATCTCTTGTCATCCAAGGTTCCTTCACCCTACCATACCTTCCTTGCCTCATCGGGACAAACCTCTCCACAAGTCGCAGCAAGAGCTCCCTGAACAACCTCCACATTTCTGTCGTGCATTTCCCTGAGAAAATCTGTCACAATTTAACCTGCCCAGTTCCTGCCTAATCACATTGAAATTTCCCCTACTCCAATTAAATATTTTCCCATCCCGTCTGCTCCTATCCTTCTCCACGACTATCGTCAAGGTCAGGGAGTTCGGATCACTATCACCGAAATGCTCTCCCACCGAGAGATCTGCCACCTGGCCTGGTTCGTTGCCAAGCACCAAATCCAACATAGCCTCCCCGCTAGTCGGTCTATCTGCATATTGTGTCAGGAAACCTTCCTGGACACACCTGACAAAAACTGCTCCATCCAAACTATTTGCACTAAGGAGGTTCCAATCAATATTCGGGAAGTTGAAGTCACCCATGACAACAACCCTGTAAAATCTACACCTTTCCAAAATCTGCCTCCAATTTATTCCTCCGTGTCTCTGTTGCTATTGGGGGGTCTATAGAAAACGCCCAATAACGTGACTGCTCCTTTCCCGTTTCTGACTTCCACCCATACTGACTCAGTAGACAAACCCTCCTCGTTGTTGTCTTGGGTGACTTCAACTTACCTAATATTGATTGGAACCTCCTTAGTGCATATAATGTGCATGGAGCAGATTTTGTTAATGTGCCTGGGAAGGTTTCCTGACTCAATATGTAGATAGGCCGACCAGAGGGCGACTATTTTGGATTTGGTGCTTGGCAACGAACCAGGCCAGGTGGCAGATCTCTCGGTGGGAGAGCATTTCGCTGATAGTGATCACAACTCCCTGACCTGTACTATAGTCATGGAGAGGGATATGAGCAGATGGGATGTGAAAATATTTAATTGGGGGAGGGGGAACAACAATGCTATTCGGCAGGAACTGAGGTGCTTAAATTGGGAACAGATGTTCTCAGGGAAATGCACGACAGAAATGTGGAGGTTGTTTAGGGAGCAGTTGCTGCGACTGCTGGATAGGTTTGTCCCGATAGGCAAGGAAGGGGTGGTAGGGTAAAGGAAACTTGGATGACAAGAACAGCTAGTCAAGAGGAAGAAGAAAGGGTGGCACAGTGGCGCAGTGGTCAGCACTGCAGTCTCACAGCTCCAGCGACCTGGGTTCAATTCCGGGTACTGCCTGTGTGGAGTTTGCAAGTTCTCCCAGTGTCTGCGTGGGTTTTCTCCGGGTGCTCCGTTTCCTGCCAAAAGACTTGCAGGTTGGTAGGCAAATTGGCCATTATAAATTGCCCCTAGCATAGGTAGGTGGTAGGGAAATATACGGACAGGTGTGGATGTGGCAGGAATGCAGGATTAGTATAAATGGGGACAAATAGCTGATGGTTGGCACAGACTCGGTCTGCCAAAGGGTCTGTTTCAGTGCTGTATCTTTAAAACTAAAACTAAAGCTTATTTAAGTTTGAGGAAGCAATAATCATACAGGGCTTTAGAGGGTTACAAGGCAGCCAGGAAGGAACTGAAGAATGGACTTAGGAGAGCGAGAAGGGGACATGAAAAAGTCTTGGTGGGCAGGATTAAGGAAAATCCCAAGGCGTTCTACACTTATGTGAGGAACAAGAGGATGGCCAGAGTGAGGGTCGGGCCATTCAGGGATAGTGGAGGAACTTCTGCCTGGAGTCGCAGGAGGTCCATCCCCTCTCTTATCCCCCTCTCCCCAGTCAACGTCCACCCCCTCCCTCCCCCTGTGTCCCTCCCCTCTCCCCCAATTTACATCCCCGTCCCCCCTCAGAGTCCATCACCCTTCTCCCGTCCCTCTGCGTCCATCACCCTCTCCTATCCCCCTCTCTGGAGTCTGCGTCCACCCCGTCCTTCCCCTTATCTCCCTCCTCTATCCCCCAATGTCCAACCCCCTCCCCCTTCCGATGTGTCTATCACCTCTCTCCTGTCCCTCTGTGTCCATCCCCTCTCTCTCTCCTTGTCACCATCCCCCTCACTTTCCCCCTCTGTGTCCATCCCCTACTCTCCCCTCTTTGTCCATCCACCTCTCCCCCTCTGTGTCCATCCCTCTCTTCCCCTTCTTTCTCCATCCCTCTCTCCCCGTCTGTGTCCATCCATCTCTCCCCTTCTGTGTCCATCCATCTCTCCCCCTATATGTCCATCTCCCTCTCCCCCGCTGTGCCCAAAACCTCTTTCCCACCTCTGTGTCCTCAGTACTGACCCTCCAACAGTATTGCACTCCCGAAGTACAGAGCCTCCGACAGTATTGCACTCCCTCAGTTCAGACCCTCCGACAGTACGGCACTCCTTCAGTGCTGACCCTCCAAAAGTGCAGCATTCCTTCAGTGCTGACCCTCCAAAAGTGCAGCACTCCATCATTACTGACCCTTCACCAGTTTGGCACTCCCTCAGTACTGAACCTTCAAAAGTGCAGCTCTCCCTCAATACTGACTATCCAACACTATGGCATTCCCTCAATACTGACCCTCCATCAGTTTGATATTCCCACAGTACTGATGCTCCGAGAGTATGGCACTCCCTCAGTAATGACCCTCCGAAAGTGCAGCTCTCCCTCAGTATCGACTCTCTGACAGTGCAACGCTCTCTCAGTACTGACCCTGTAACAGTGCAGCACTCCATCAGTATTGAACCTCCACCAGTACGGCACTCCCTCAGTACTGACACGCTGGCAGTTAGCATCCCTCAATACTAACAATCTGAGAGTATAGCGCTCCCTCAGTACTGACTCAACAACAATGCAGCGCTCCCTCACTACTGACCCTACATCAGTATGGCACTCCCTCAGTACTGACCCTCCAACAGTATGGCACTCCCTCAGTACTGACACGCTGGCAGTCAGCATCCCTCAATACTAACAATCTGAGAGTATAGCGCTCCCTCAGTACTGACTTTACAACAATGCAGCGCTCCCTCACTACTGACCCTACATCAGTATGGCACTCCCTCATGACTGACCCTCCGACAGTATGGCACTCCCTCAGTACTGACCATACATCAGTATGGCACTCCCTCATGACTGACCCTCCAACAGTATGGCACCCCGCAGTACAGATCCTCTCACAGTCTTGCACTCCCTCAGTTCTGACCCTCCGACAGTATGGCACTCCCTCAGTACTGACCCCCAGAAAGTGCAGCATTTCCTCTGGACTGACCCTCTGACAGTGCAGCACTCCATCATTACTGATCCTTCACCAGTATGGCACTCCCTCAGTACAGACCCTCCAAAACTGCAGCACTCCCTCAATACTGACTATCCAACACTATGGCATTCCCTCAATACTGACCCTCCATCAGTTTGATACTCCCTCAGTACTGATGCTCCGACAGTATGGCACTCCCTCAGTACTGACCCTCTAACAGTGCAGCACTCCATCAGTACTGAACCTCCACCAGGACTGCACTCCCTCAGTACTGATCCGCCAACGGCAGGCACTTCCTCGGTGCAGAGCAGCCGGCAGTATGGCACTCCCTCAGTACTGACCGTCCAACACTGCAGCATTCCCTGAGTACTGAACCTCCGAAAGTATGACACTCCCACAGAACTGACACTCCAGCAGTGTTACAGTTCCTCCGTACTGACCATCTGACAGTGCAGCATTTCCTCAGTATTGACACTCTGTGAGTGCAGCATTCCCTCAGTACTGATTCAACAACAATGCAACACACCCTCAGTACTGACCCGCTGGCAGTCAGCATCCCTCAATACTAACACTCTGAGAATGCAGCGCTCCCTCACTACTGACCCTCCAACGGTGCATCATTCCCTCAATGCTGACTCTCCACCAGAACGGCACTCGCTCAGTACTGACCCGACAACAGCACGACACTCCCGCAGTACTGATCCTCCGACAGTGCAGCACTCACTCAATACTGACCCCTCGACAGGATGTCACTCCCTCAGTGCTGACCATCTGACAGGGCAGAGCTCCCTCAGTACTGGCCCTCCAAAAGAATGGCCCACCATCTGAACTGACCCTCTGACAGTACGGCACTCCCACAGTACTGATCCTCCGACAGTTTGGCACTCCCTCACTGCTGACGCTCCAACAGTGCAGCAGTTCCTCAGTACTGACACACCAAAAGTACAGCACTCCCTCAATACTGATCCTCCGACAGTGCGGCGCTCCCTCAGTACCGACTCTCTAACAGTGCAGCACTCCCTCAGTAGTGAATCTCTAACAGTGCAGCACTCCCTCAGTACTGATCCTCCGACAGTGTAGCACTCCCTCAGTGCTGACCCTCTACCAGTATGGCTCTCCCTCAGTACTGACCCTCCAATAGTATGAGACTCCCTCAATACTGACCATCCAACTGTATAACACTCCCTCAGTACTTACACTCTGACAGTATGGCACTCCCTCAGTGTTGACCATCTGACAGGGCAGAAATCCCTCAGTACTGGCCCTCCAAAAGAAGGGCACACCATCAGAACTGACTCTCTGACAGTACGGCAGGCCCACAGTACTGGCCCTCCGACAGTCTGGCACTCCTTCAGTGCTGACTCTCCAACAGTGCAGCACTTCCTCAGTACTGACACTCTGAGAGTGCAGGGCCCCCTCAGTACCGACTCAACAATAATGCAGCGCTCCCTCAGTCCTGACACTCTGAGCGTGCAGCATTCCCTCAGTGCAGACTCAACAACAATGCAGCGCTCCCACAGTGCTGACCATCTGGCAGTGCAGCGCTCCCTCAGTTCTAAGCATCTGACAGTGCAGCACTCCCTCAGTACTGACACTCTGAGAGAGCAGCATTTCCTCAGTACTGATCCTCCGACAGTGCAGCACTCCCCCATCACAGACTTTCTGAGAGTGCAGCATTCCCTCAGTACTGATCTTCTGACAGTGCCGCACACCCTCTATTCTGACCCTCTGGCAGTGAAAGACTCCCTCAGCACTTACTCTCTAACAGTGCAGCACACCCTCAGGACTGATCCTCTGACATTGTAGCATTCCCTCAGTGCTGACCCTCCCAGTGTGGCTGTCCCTCATTCCGGCCCCCAAATAGTATGATACTCCCTCAATACTGACCCACCATAAGCAGAGAACTCCCTCAGTACTGACCCTCCAATAGTCTGGCACACCCTCAGTACTGAAGCTCCATCAGTATGGCAGTCCCCCAGTACTGACCCACCCACAGTATGGCACTCCCTCATTATTGATCATCTGACAGGATGGCTGTCCCTCAGTACTGACCCTCTAAATGTCTGGCACTTCCTCAGGACTGACCATCCATCAGTGTGGCACTCCCTCAGTACTGATCTTCTGACAGGATGGCTCTCCCTCAGTACTGACCCTCTAAAAGTCTGGCTCTCCCTCAGTACTGACCCTCCGACAGTATGGCTGACCCTCAGTACTAACCCTCCAATTGTATGATACTCCCTCAGTACTGACATTCTGACAGTGCAGCAGTCCCTCAGTACTGAGAATGCAGCGCCCCCTCAGTACTGACTCAACAACAATTCAGCACTCCATCAGTTCTGACCATCTGACGCTGCAGAACTCCCTCAGGACTGATGCTCCAAAAGTGCACCACTACCTCAGTACTAACCCTCCGACAGTGCAGCGCTCCCTCAGTACCGACTTTCTGACAGTGCAACACTCCCTCAGTGCTGACCCTATAACATTGCAGAACTCCAACAATACTGAACCTCCACCAGTCCGCACTCCCTCAGTACTGACCCTCCAACAGTATTGCACTCCCGCAGTACAGAGCCTCCGACAGTATTGCACTCCCTCAGTTCTGACCATCCGACAGTATGGCACTCCTTCAGTACTGACCTTCGGACAGTGCAGCATTCCTTCAGTGCTGACCCTCCAAAAGTGCAGCACTCCATCATTACTGACCCTTCACCAGCATGGCACTCCCTCAGTACTGACCCTTCAAAAGTGCAGCACTCCCTCAATACTGACTATCCAACACTATGGCATTCCCTCAATACTGACCCTCCATCAGTTTGATATTCCCACAGTACTGATGCTCCGAGAGTATGGCACTCCCTCAGTACTGACCCTCCGAAAGTGCAGCTCTCCCTCAGTATCGACTCTCTGACTGTGCAACGCTCTCTCAGTACTGACCCTGTAACAGTGCAGCACTCCATCAGTATTGAACCTCCACCAGTATCGCACTCCCTCAGTACTGACACGCTGGCAGTCAGCATCCCTCAATACTAACAATCTGAGAGTATAGCGCTCCCTCAGTACTGACTCAACAACAATGCAGCGCTCCCTCACTACTGACCCTACATCAGTATGGCACTCCCTCAGTACTGACCCTCCGACAGTATGGCACTCCCTCAGTACTGATCATCTGGCAGTATGGCTCTGCCTCAGTACTGACCCTCCGACAGTATGGCACCCCGCAGTACTGACCAACTGACAGGGCACAACTCCCTCAGTACTGGTCCTCCAAAAGAATGACACACCATCAGAACTAACCCTCTGACTGGACGGCACCACCAGTACTGACCCTCCGACAGTCCGGCACCCCCTCAGTGCTGACGCTCCAACAGTGCAGCACTTCCTCAGTACTGACGCGCCAAAACTGCAGCGCTCCCTCAATACTGATCCTCCAACAGTGCGGTGCTCCCTCAGTACTGGCCCTCCGAACGAATGGCACACCATCGGAACTGTCCCTCCAACAGTATGGCACTCCGTCCTAACTGATCCTCCAGCAGTATGGCACTCCCTCAGTACTGAGCCTCCAACAGTATGGAAATCCCTCAGTTATGACCCTCCGACTGTATGGCACTCCTTCACTACTGACCCACTGGCAGTGCCGCACTCCCTCAGTACTGATCCTCCGACAGTGTAGCACTCCCTCAGTGCTGACCCTCCACCAGTATGGCTCTCCCTCAGTACTGACCCTCCAATAGTATGAGACTCCCTCAATACTGACCATCCAACTGTATAACACTCCCTCAGTACTTACACTCTGACAGTATGGCACTCCCTCAGTGTTGACCATCTGACAGGGCAGAAATCCCTCAGTACTGGCCCTCCAAAAGAATGGCTCACCATCAGAACTGACCCTCTGACTGTATGGCTGACCCTCAGTACTAACCCTCCAATTGTATGATACTCCCTCAGTTCTGACATTCTGACAGTGCAGCAGTCCCTCAGTACTGGGAATGCAGCGCCCCCTCAGCACTGACTCAACAACAATTCAGCACTCCATCAGTTCTGACCATCTGACGCTGCAGAACTCCCTCAGGACTGATGCTCCAAAAGTGCACCACTACCTCAGTACTGACCCTCCGACAGTGCAGCACTCCCTCAGTACCGACTTTCTGACAGTGCAACAGTCCCTCAGTGCTGACCCTATAACATTGCAGAACTCCATCAGTACTGACCCTCCAACAGTATTGCACTCCCGCAGTACAGAGCCTCCGATAGTATTGCACTCCCTCAGTTCTGACCCTCCGACAGTATGGAACTCCTTCAGTGCTGACCCTCCGACAGTGCAGCATTCCTTCAGTGCTGACCCTCCAAAAGTGCAGCACTCCATCATTACTGACCCTTCACCAGCATGGCACTCCCTCAGTACTGACCCTTCAAAAGTGCTCCACTCCCTCAAGACTGACTATCCAACACTGTGGCATTCCCTCAATACTGACCCTCCATCAGTTTGATATTCCCACAGTACTGAAGCTCCGAGAGTATGGCTCTCCCTCAGTACTGACCCTCCGACAGTGCAGCTCTCCCTCAGTATCGACTCTCTGACAGTGCAACGCTCTCTCAGTACTGACCCTGTAACAGTGCAGCACTGCATCAGTACTGAGCCTCCACCAGTACGGCACTCCCTCGGTACTGACACGCTGGCAGTCAGTATGTCTCAAGACCAGCAATCTGAGAGTGTAGCGCTTCCTCAGTACTGACTCAACAACAATGCAGCGCTCCCTCACTACTGACCCTACATCAGTATGGCACTCCCTCAGTACTGACCCTCCGACAGTGTGGCACTCCCTCAGTACTGATCATCTGGCAGTATGGCTCTGCCTCAGTACTGACCCTCCGACAGTATGGCACTCCCTCAGTGCTGACCAACTGACAGGGCACAACTCCCTCAGTACTGGTCCTCCAAAAGAATGACACACCATCACAACTAACCCTCTGACAGTACGGCACCACCAGTACTGACCCTCCGACAGTCCGGCACCCCCTCAGTGCTGACGCTCCAACAGTGCAGCACTTCCTCAGTACTGACGCGCCAAAAGTGCAGCGCTCCCTCAATACTGATCCTCCAACAGTGCGGTGCTCCCTCAGTACCGGCCCACCAAACGAATGGCACACCATCGGAACTGTCCCTCCAACAGTATGGCACTCCGTCCTAACTGATCCTCCAGCAGTATGGCACTCCCTCAGTACTGAGCCTCCAACTGTATGGAAATCCCTCAGTTTTGACCCTCCGACTGTATGGCACTCCTTCAGTACTGACCCACTGGCAGTGCCGCACTCCATCCGTACTCACCCTCCACCAGTATGGCACTCCATCCGTACTGACCACTCCAACACTATGGCACCCCGCAGTACAGATCCTCCGACAGTCTTGCACTCCCTCAGTTCTGAACCTCCCACAGTATGGCACTCCCTCAGTACTGACCCTCCGAAGGTGCAGCATTTCCTCTGTATTGACCCTCCGACAGTGCAGCACTCCATCATTACTGACCCTTCACCAGTATGGCACTCCCTCAGTACTGACCCTCCAAAACTGCAGCACTCCCTCAACACTGTCTATCCAACACTATGGCATTCCCTCAATATTGACCCTCCATCAGTTTGACATTCCCTCAGTACTGATGCTCCGACAGTATGGCACTCCCTCAGTACTAACCCTGCGACAGTGCATCTCTACCTCAGTATCGACTCTCTGACTGTGCAACGCTCCATCAGTTCTGACCCTGTAACAGTGCAGCACTCCATCAGTACTGAACCTCCACCAGTACTGCACTCCCTCAGTACTGATCCGCCAATGGCCGGCACTCCCTCGGTGCAGAGCAGCCAAAAATATGGCAATCCCTCAGTACTGAACCTCCGACAGTATGGCGCTTTCTAAGTACTGACCCTCCGACAGTTCAGCATTCTCTTAGTACTGACTCTCCGACAGTGCAGCACTCCTTCAGTACCGTCTTTCTGACAGTGCAACACTCCCTCAGTACTGACCCTCTAACAGTGCAGCACTCCCTCAGTTCTTATCCTCCGACAGTGCAGCATTCCCTCAGTACTGACCCTCCACCAGTATGGCACTCCATCAGTACTGACCGTCCAACAGTGCAGCATTCCCTGAGTACTGAACCTCCGAAAGTATGACACTCGCTCAGAACTGACACTCCGGCAGTGTGACAGTCCTTCCGTACAGACCATCTGACAGTGCAGCACTCCCTCAGTACTGACACTCTGAGAGTGCAGCATTCCCTCAGTACTGACTCAACAACAATGCAAAACTCCCTCCGTACTGACCCGCTAGCAGTCAGCATCCCTCAACACTCTGAGAATGCAGCGTTCCCTCAGTAGTGACCCTGACCCTCTAACAGTGAGGCACTCCCTTAGTACTAACCATCCAAGAGTGCATCATTCCCTCAATGCTGACTCTCCACCAGAACGGCACTCGCTCAGTACTGACCCGACAACAGTACGACACTCCCGCAGTACTGATCCTCCGACCGTGCAGCACTCACTCAATACTGTCCCTCCGACAGGATGGCACTCCCTCAGTGCTGACCATCTGACAGGGCAGAGCTCCCACAGTACTGGCCCTCCAAAAGAATGGCCCACCATCAGAACTGATCCTCTGACTG
The DNA here is from genome assembly GCF_036365525.1 of Heterodontus francisci. Classification (NCBI taxonomy): domain Eukaryota; kingdom Metazoa; phylum Chordata; class Chondrichthyes; order Heterodontiformes; family Heterodontidae; genus Heterodontus; species Heterodontus francisci. The sequence continues at coordinate 1,445,069 of NW_027140405.1, read as the reverse complement.
TATGGCACTCCCACAGTACTGATCCTCCGACAGTTTGGCACTCCCTCAGTGCTGACGATCCAACAGTGCAGCACTTCCTCAGTACTGACACGCCAAAAGTGCAGCACTCCCTCAATACTGATTCTCCGACAGTGCGGCACTCCCTCTGTACCGACTCTCTAACAGTGCAGCACTCCCTCAGTACTGACTCCCTAACAGTGCAGCACTCCCTCAATACTGATCATCCGACAGTGCAGCACTCCCTCAGTACTGACAATCTGGCAGTGCAGCCCTCCCTTTGTACTGACCTTCTGACAGTGCAGCATGGCCTCTGTACTGACACTCTGAAAGAGCAACATTCCCTCAGTACTGATCCTCCGACAGTGCAGCACTTCCTCAATCTCGAACCTCTGGCAGTGCAACACTCCCTCAGCACTGATCCTCCGACAGTACAGCACTCCCTCAGTACTGAACCTCCACTAGTATGTCTCTCCTTCAGTCCTGACCCTCCAATATTATGATAAACCCTCAGTACTGTCCCTCCAACAGTATGGCACTCCCTCATTACTGACCATCCAGCAGTATGACACTCCATCAGTACTGATCCTCCGACAGTATGGCACTGCCTCAGTACTGATGCTCCGACAGTGTGGCACTCCCTCAGTACTGAACCTCCGACACTGCAGTACTCCCTCAGTACTGACACTCTGAGAGTGCAGCGCTCCCTTAGTACTCACTTAACAAAAATGCAACACTCCCTCAGTACTGACCCGCTGGCAGTCAGCATCCCTCAATACTAACGCTCTGAGAATGCAGCGCTCCCTCAGTACAGACTCAACAACAATGCCGTGCTTGCACAGTACTGACACTCTGACAGTGCAGCACTCCATCATTACTGACCCTCTACCAATATGGCACTCCATCAGTGCTGACCCTCCACCAGTAAGGCACTCCCTCATTACTGTCCCTCCAACAGTGCAACAGTCCCTCAGCACTCACTCTATAACAGTGCAGCACTCCCTCAGTACTGACCCTCCACCAGTCTGGCACTCCCTCAGCACTGACCATCCATCAGTATGGCACTCCCTCAGTACTTTTTCCTCCGACAGTGCAGCACTCCTTCAATACTGACACTCTGAGAGATCAGCGCTCCCTCAGTACTGACACAACAACAATACAATATTCCCTCAGTACTGATCCGCTGGCAGTCAGCATCCCTCAATACTAACACTCTGAGAATACAGCACTCTCTCAGTACTGACTCAACAGCAATGCAACGCTCCCTCAGTACTGACAATCTGAGAGAGCAGCATTTCCTCAGTACTGAGCATCTGACAGTGCAGCATTCCCTCAGTACTGATCCTCCAACAGTGCATCACTCACTCATCACCAACTTTCTGAGAGTGCAACATTGCCTCAGTACTGATCCTTCGACAGTGCAGCACTCCATCAATACTGACCCTCTGGCAGTGCAGCGCTCCCTAAGTACCGACTTTCTGACAGTGCAACACTCCCTCAGCACTCACTCTCTAACAGTGCAGTGCTCCCTCATTACTGATTCTCTGACAGTGCAGCACTCCCTCAGTACTGACCCTCCACCAGTATGGCACTCCCTCAGCACTGACCCTCCAATAGTATGATACTCCCTCAATACTGACTCTCCAACAGTATTACACTCCCTCAGTACTGATGCTCCAACGGTCTGGCACTCCCTCATTACTGACCCACCATCAGTCTGGCACTCCCTCAATACTGACACTCCTACAGTATAGCACTCCCTCAGTACTGACCCTCCATCAGTATGGCACTCCCTCAGCACTGACCCTCCAATAGTATGATACTCCCTCAATACTGACACTCCAACAGTATTACACTCCCTCAGTACTGATGCTCCAACGGTCTGGCACTCCCTCATTACTGACCCACCATCAGTCTGGCACTCCCTCAATACTGACACTCCTACAGTATAGCACTCCCTCATTACTGATCTTCTGACAGTATGGCACTCCCTCAGTACTGACCCTTCGAAAGAATAGCACCCCCTCTGTACTGATCCTCTGACAGTGCAGCAATCCCTCAGTACTGACCCTCAGCAGTATGGCACTCCCTCATTACTGACCATCCAGCAGTATGGCACTCCCTCAGCAATGAACCTCCGACAGTATGGCACTCCCTCATCTCCAGCTTTCTGACAGTGCAGCACTCACTTAGTATTGACCCTCTAACAGTGCAGGACTCACTCAGTACTGACCATCTGACAGTGCAGCACTCCCTCAGTACTGAATCAAAAACAATGCAACACTCCTTCAGGACTTACACTCGGAGGGTGCAGCGTTCCCTCAGTGCTGACTCAACAACAATGCAGCATTCCCTCAGTACTGACGATCTGGCACTGCAGCACTCACTCAGTACTGACACTCTGAGTGTGTAGCATTCCCTCAGTACTGACCCACCAACAGTGCAGCGCTCACTCTATACTGACCCTCTAACAGTGCAGCACTCCCCCAGTACTGATCATCTGACTGTGCAGCACTCCTTCAGTACTGGCCCTCCACCGGTATGGAAAACCATCCGTACTGACACTCCAACAGCATCGCTTTCCCTCAGTACTGACCTTCCAACAGTATGTCACTCCCTCAGTACTGACCCTCCGACTGTATCGCACAACCTCAATACTAACCATCTATTGGGGCAGCAACCTCTCAGTACTGAAACTGTGAGAGTGCAGCACTCCCGTAGTACTGACTCAACAACAATGCAGCGACCCATCAGATCTGACCATCCGACAGTGCAGCACTCACTCAGCACTGACCCTCTGAGATTGCAGCGCTCCCACAGTACAGACTCAACAACAATGCAGCACCCTCTCAGTACAGACAGTCTGTGAATGCAGCTTTCCCTCAGTACTCAACAACAATGAGCCATTCCCTCAGTACTTACCATCTTACTGTGCAGCACTCCCTCATCACTGACCCTCTGACAGTGCAGCGCTCCCACAGTACTGACACTCTGAGAGTGCAGCATTCCCTCAGTACTGACCAGCTGAAGTGTAGCATTTCCTCAGTACTGACCATCTGACACCGCAGCATTCACACAGAACTGGCACTCTGAGAGTGCAGCATTCCCTCATCACCAACTTTCTGACAGTGCAGCTCTCCCTCACTACTGATCCTCAGAAAGTGCAGCACTCCCTCAGTACGGATCCTCTGACAGTGCAGCACACTCTCAGTACTGACCCTCCACAAATATGGCACTCCCTCAGTACTGACCCTCCAACAGTATGGAACACCCTCAGTACTGACCCTTCAACAATGCAGCTCTCCCTCAGTACTGACCACCCAAGTATCGCACTGCCTCAGAACTGACCCTCCGACAATACAGCACCACCTCAGTACCGACCATCCGACAGTATGGCACTCCCTCAGTACTGACCCTCCGACAGAATGTCTGTCCCTCAGTACTGACCATCCGACAGTGCGACACACCCTCATACTGACACTCGAACAGGGTCGCACTCCCTCACTACTGACTCTCCAAATATGCAGCACTCCCAGAATACGTATCTTCCGACAGTGCAGCACTGCCTCAGTACCGAATTTCTGACAGTGCAGCACTGCCACAGCACTGACCCTCTAGCAGAGCAGCACTCCCTCAGTACGGATCCTCCGACAGTGCCGCACACCCTCAGTGCTGACCCTCCAACAGCACAGCACTCCCTCAGTACTGACCCTCCAACTATCGCACTCCCTCAGAACTGACCCTCCGACAATACGGCACCACCACAGTCCTGACCATCCGACGGTATGGCACTCCCACAATACTGACCGTCCGACAAAATGTCAGTCCCTCAGACCTGACCCTCCGACAGTGCGGCACACCCTCAGTACTGTTCCTCCCACTGTCCAGCAGTCCCTCAGTGCTGACCCTCCACCTGTATGGCCAACCAATAGTACTGACCCTCCAACAGTAAGGCACTCCCTCAGTACTGACCCTCCAACAGTATGGCACTCCCTCGGTGCTGACCATCTGATGGTGCAGCATCCGTCAATACTGAGTGCAGTGCTCCCTCAGTATTGACTCATCAACAATGCAGCGCTCCCTCAGTACTGATCCTCTAACGGAAGGCAATCCCGCATCACCAAGTTTCTGACAGTGCAGCACTCCCTCAATACAGACCCTCTGACAGTGCAGCTTTCACTTAGTAACGACTTTCTGACAGTGCAACACTCCGTCAGCACTGACTCTCTAATAGTGCAGCAGTCCCTCAGTACTGATCATCCGACAGTGCAGCACTCCCTCAGTACTGACCCTCCAACAGTACGGCACGCCCTCATTTCTGACCCTCCAGCAGTATGGCTTTCCATCAGTACTGATCCTCCAACAGTATCGCTCTCCCTCAGCATTGACCATCCAACACTCCCTAAGTACTGACCCTCCAGTAGTGCAGCACTCCCTCAGTACTGACTCTCCAACAGTCTGGTACTCCCTCAGTACTGTCAATCTGACAGTGCAGCAATCATCAACAGTTACACTCCAAGAGTGCAGCGCCTGCTCATTACTGATTCAAAAACCATGCAGCACTCTCTCACTACTGACACTCTGAGAGTGCAGCATTCCCTCAGTACTGACTCAACAACAATGCAGCTCTCCTTCAGAACTTACCATCCAACAGTGCAGCAATGCCTCAGTACTGACACTGAGAGTGCAGAGCTCACTCAGAACTGACTCTGCAACAATGCAGCTTTCCCACAGTACTGACAGTCTGAGAATGCAGCTTTCCCTCAGAACTGACACTCTGAGAGTTCAGCATTCCTCCCGTACTGACTCAAGAACAATGCAGCACACACTTTGTACTGACCCTCTGACAGTGCAGCACTCCCTCAGTACTGAATCAACAACAATGCAACAGTCCCTCAGTACTGACACTCTGAGGGTGCAGCACTCCCTCAGTACTGACCTTCTGACAGTGCAGCACTCCCACAGTAGTGACACTCTGAGAGTGCAGCGCTCCCTCATTACTGACTCAACAACAGTGCATCACTCCCTCAGTACTGACCGTCGCAGAGTGCTGCATTCCCTCAGTACTGATCTTCAGACAGTGCAGCACTCCATCAGCACCAACATCCTGTCAGTGCAGCATCCCTCAGTACTGATCCTCCGACAGGGCAGCGCTCGCTCAGTACTCACTCTCCAACAATAGGGCACTCCCTCGGTAATGAATCTGCATCAGTCTGGCACTCCACCAGTACTGACCATCCGACAGTATGTCACTCCCTCAGTACTGACCTCCGACAGTATCGCACTCCCTCAATACTAACCATCTATTAGGGCAGCAACCTCTCTGTACTGAAACTGTGAGAGTGCAGCACTCCCTCAGAACTGACTCAACAACAACGCAGCGCTCCCTCAGCACTGAGACACCAACAGTAGGCAAGTCTTCATCACCAAATTGATGACAGTGCAGAACTCCATCAGTACTGGTCCTCCAACAGTGTAGCACTCCCGTAGTACTGACTCAACAACAATGCAGCGACCCTTCAGATCTGACCATCCGACAGTGCAGCACTCACTCAGCACTGACCCTCTGAGATTGCAGCGCTCCCACAGTACAGACTCAACAACAATGCAGCACCCTCTCAGTACAGACAGTCTGTGAATGCAGCTTTCCCTCAGTACTCAACAACAATGAGCCATTCCCTCAGTACTTACCATCTTACTGTGCAGCACTCCCTCATCACTGACCCTCTGACAGTGCAGCGCTCCCACAGAACTGACACTCTGAGAGTGCAGCATTCCCTCAGTACTGACCAGCTGAAGTGCAGCATTTCCTCAGTACTGACCATCTGACACCGCAGCATTCACACAGAACTGGCACTCTGAGAGTGCAGCATTCCCTCATCACCAACTTTCTGACAGTGCAGCTCTCCCTCACTACTGATCCTCAGAAAGTGCAGCACTCCCTCAGTACGGATCCTCTGACAGTGCAGCACACTCTCAGTACTGACCCTCCACAAATATGGCACTCCCTCAGTACTGACCCTCCAACAGTATGGAACACCCTCAGTACTGACCCTTCAACAATGCAGCTCTCCCTCAGTACTGACCACCCAAGTATCGCACTGCCTCAGAACTGACCCTCCGACAATACAGCACCACCTCAGTACCGACCATCCGACAGTATGGCACTCCCTCAGTACTGACCCTCCGACAGAATGTCTGTCCCTCAGTACTGACCATCCGACAGTGCGACACACCCTCATACTGACACTCGAACAGGGTCGCACTCCCTCACTACTGACTCTCCAAATATGCAGCACTCCCAGAATACGTATCTTCCGACAGTGCAGCACTGCCTCAGTACCGAATTTCTGACAGTGCAGCACTGCCACAGCACTGACCCTCTAGCAGAGCAGCACTCCCTCAGTACGGATCCTCCGACAGTGCCGCACACCCTCAGTGCTGACCCTCCAACAGCACAGCACTCCCTCAGTACTGACCCTCCAACTATCGCACTCCCTCAGAACTGACCCTCCGACAATACGGCACCACCACAGTCCTGACCATCCGACGGTATGGCACTCCCACAATACTGACCGTCCGACAAAATGTCAGTCCCTCAGACCTGACCCTCCGACAGTGCGGCACACCCTCAGTACTGTTCCTCCCACTGTCCAGCAGTCCCTCAGTGCTGACCCTCCACCTGTATGGCCAACCAATAGTACTGACCCTCCAACAGTAAGGTACTCCCTCAGTACTGACCCTCCAACAGTATGGCACTCCCTCGGTGCTGACCATCTGATGGTGCAGCATCCGTCAATACTGAGTGCAGTGCTCCCTCAGTACTGACTCATCAACAATGCAGCGCTCCCTCAGTACTGATCCTCTAACGGAAGGCAATCCCGCATCACCAAGTTTCTGACAGTGCAGCACTCCCTCAATACAGACCCTCTGGCAGTGCAGCTTTCACTTAGTAACGACTTTCTGACAGTGCAACACTCCGTCAGCACTGACTCTCTAATAGTGCAGCAGTCCCTCAGTACTGATCATCCGACAGTGCAGCACTCCCTCAGTACTGACCCTCCAACAGTACGGCACGCCCTCATTTCTGACCCTCCAGCAGTATGGCTTTCCATCAGTACTGATCCTCCAACAGTATCGTTCTCCCTCAGCATTGACCATCCAACACTCCCTAAGTACTGACCCTCCAGTAGTGCAGCACTCCCTCAGTACTGACTCTCCAACAGTCTGGTACTCCCTCAGTACTGTCAATCTGACAGTGCAGCAATCATCAACAGTTATACTCCAAGAGTGCAGCGCCTGCTCATTACTGATTCAAAAACCATGCAGCACTCTCTCACTACTGACACTCTGAGAGTGCAGCATTCCCTCAGTACTGACTCAACAACAATGCAGCTCTCCTTCAGAACTTACCATCCAACAGTGCAGCAATGCCTCAGTACTGACACTGAGAGTGCAGAGCTCCCTCAGAACTGACTCTGCAACAATGCAGCTTTCCCACAGTACTGACAGTCTGAGAATGCAGCTTTCCCTCAGAACTGACACTCTGAGAGTTCAGCATTCCTCCCGTACTGACTCAAGAACAATGCAGCACACACTTTGTACTGACCCTCTGACAGTGCAGCACTCCCTCAGTACTGAATCAACAACAATGCAACAGTCCCTCAGTACTGACACTCTGAGGGTGCAGCACTCCCTCAGTACTGACCTTCTGACAGTGCAGCACTCCCACAGTAGTGACACTCTGAGAGTGCAGCGCTCCCTCATTACTGACTCAACAACAGTGCATCACTCCCTCAGTACTGACCGTCGCAGAGTGCTGCATTCCCTCAGTACTGATCTTCAGACAGTGCAGCACTCCATCAGCACCAACATCCTGTCAGTGCAGCATCCCTCAGTACTGATCCTCCGACAGGGCAGCGCTCGCTCAGTACTCACTCTCCAACAATAGGGCACTCCCTCGGTAATGAATCTGCATCAGTCTGGCACTCCACCAGTACTGACCATCCGACAGTATGTCACTCCCTCAGTACTGACCTCCGACAGTATCGCACTCCCTCAATACTAACCATCTATTAGGGCAGCAACCTCTCTGTACTGAAACTGTGAGAGTGCAGCACTCCCTCAGAACTGACTCAACAACAACGCAGCGCTCCCTCAGCACTGAGACACCAACAGTAGGCAAGTCTTCATCACCAAATTGATGACAGTGCAGAACTCCATCAGTACTGGTCCTCCAACAGTGTAGCACTCCCGTAGTACTGACTCCACAACAATGCAGCGACCCTTCAGATCTGACCATCCGACAGTGCAGCACTCACTCAGTACTGACCCTCTGAGATTGCAGCGTTCCCACAGTACAGACTCAACAACAATGCAGCACCCTCTCAGTACAGACAGTCTGTGAATGCAGCTTTCCCTCAGTACTGACTCAACAACAATGAGCCATTCCCTCAGTACTTACCATCTTACTGTGCAGCACTCCCTCATCACTGACCCTCTGACAGTGCAGCGCTCCCACAGAACTGACACTCTGAGAGTGCAGCATTGCCTCAGTACTGACCAGCTGAAGTGCAGCATTTCCTCAGTACTGACCATCTGACACCGCAGCATTCACACAGTACTGGCACTCTGAGAGTGCAGCATTCCCTCATCACCAACTTTCTGACAGTGCAGCTCTCCCTCACTACTGATCCTCAGAAAGTGCAGCGTTCCCTCAGTAATAACTCAACAACAATGCAGCACTCCATCAGTACTGACACTCTGAGAGTGCAGCATTCCCTCAGTAATAACTCAACAACAATGCAGCACTCCATCAGTACTGACACTCTAAGAGTGCAGCATTCCCTCAGTACTGACCAGCTGAAGTGCAGCATTTCTTCAGTACTGACCATCTGACACCGCAGCATTCACACAGTACTGGCACTCTGAGAGTGCAGCATTCCCTCATCACCAACTTTCTGACAGTGCAGCTCTCCCTCACTACTGATCTTCAGAAAGTGCAGCACTCCCTCAGTACGGATCTTCTGACAGTGCAGCACACTCTCAGTACTGACCCTCCACAAATATGGCACTCCCTCAGTACTGACCCTCCAACAGTATGGAACACCCTCAGTACTGACCCTTCAACAATGCAGCTCTCCCTCAGTACTGACCACCCAAGTATCGCACTGCCTCAGAACTGACCCTCCGACAATACAGCACCAACTCAGTACCGACCATCCGACAGTATGGCACTCCCTCAGTACTGACCCTCCGACAGAATATCTGTCCCTCAGTACTGACCATCCGACAGTGCGACACACCCTCATACTGACACTCGAACAGGGTCGCACTCCCTCACTACTGACTCTCCAAATATGCAGCACTCCCAGAATACGTATCTTCCGACAGTGCAGCACTGCCTCAGTACCGAATTTCTGACAGTGCAGCACTGCCACAGCACTGACCCTCTAGCAGAGCAGCACTCCCTCAGTACGGATCCTCCGACAGTGCCGCACACCCTCAGTGCTGACCCTCCAACAGCACAGCACTCCCTCAGTACTGACCCTCCAACTATCGCACTCCCTCAGAACTGACCCTCCGACAATACGGCACCACCACAGTCCTGACCATCCGACGGTATGGCACTCCAACAATACTGACCGTCCGACAAAATGTCAGTCCCTCAGACCTGACCCTCCGACAGTGCGGCACACCCTCAGTACTGTTCCTCCCACTGTCCAGCAGTCCCTCAGTGCTGACCCTCCACCTGTATGGCCAACCAATAGTACTGACCCTCCAACAGTAAGGCACTCCCTCAGTACTGACCCTCCAACAGTATGGCACTCCCTCGGTGCTGACCATCTGATGGTGCAGCATCCGTCAATACTGAGTGCAGTGCTCCCTCAGTACTGACTCATCAACAATGCAGCGCTCCCTCAGTACTGATCCTCTAACGGAAGGCAATCCCGCATCACCAAGTTTCTGACAGTGCAGCACTCCCTCAATACAGACCCTCTGGCAGTGCAGCTTTCACTTAGTAACGACTTTCTGACAGTGCAACACTCCGTCAGCACTGACTCTCTAATAGTGCAGCAGTCCCTCAGTACTGATCATCCGACAGTGCAGCACTCCCTCAGTACTGACCCTCCAACAGTACGGCACGCCCTCATTTCTGACCCTCCAGCAGTATGGCTTTCCATCAGTACTGATCCTCCAACAGTATCGCTCTCCCTCAGTATTGACCATCCAACACTCCCTAAGTACTGACCCTCCAATAGTGCAGCACTCCCTCAGTACTGACTCTCCAACAGTATGGTACTCCCTCAGTACTGTCAATCTGACAGTGCAGCAATCATCAACAGTTACACTCCAAGAGTGCAGCGCCTGCTCATTACTGACTCAAAAACCATGCAGCACTCTCTCACTGCTGACACTCTGAGAGTGCAGCATTCCCTCAGTACTGACTCAACAACAATGCAGCTCTCCTTCAGAACTTACCATCCAACAGTGCAGCAATGCCTCAGTACTGACACTGAGAGTGCAGAGCTCCCTCAGAAATGACTCTGCAACAATGCAGCTTTCCCACAGTACTGACAGTCTGAGAATTCAACTTTCCCTCAGAACTGACACTCTGAGAGTTCAGCATTCCTCCCGTACTGACTCAAGAACAATGCAGCACACACTTTGTACTGACCCTCTGACAGTGCAGCACTCCCTCAGTACTGAATCAACAACAATGCAACAGTCCCTCAGCTTTCAGTTCAGCAGCTTTTTCGGGAGCAGAGTGTGAGCGAGTGAGCAGCTGGGAAGGTCAGTTTGAAAGTAAACTTAATTTCCTTTTGTTTTTCGGCGGAGGCCAGGGGGCTGCTGGGTAAGTAAAACACTATATATTTGGGCGGTTTAAAATAACTTTCCTTTCATTGCAGCAGCTTTTTCGGGAGCAGAGTGTGAGCGAGTGAGCAGCTGGGAAGGTCAGTTTGAAAGTAAATTTAATTTCCTTTTGTTTTTCGGCGGAGGCCAGGGGGCTGCTGGGTAAGTAAAACACTATATATTTGGGCGGTTTCTGAACCCGAGACACCACACTTGTAGTGTCTCCCACCTGCCCTCCTCCTCTAACCAAAAAAAAGGACTCGGTGGGGTCTTTATAAGGTAAGGCTTTTTCGATTTCTCTGGTTTTATTGTGATTGGTAAAAACCTTTCGTTCCTTTTTCATTTAACTAAGTTTAAACTTAAGATTAAAAATGGCAGGAGATCTCAGACCCGTATCATGTTCTTCTTGCTCAATGTGGGAGCTCAGGGACATGGCTGATGACCCTGACTCCTTCACGTGCAGGAAGTGTGTCCAGCTGCAGCTCTTGTTAGACCGCATGACGGCTCTCGAGCTGCGGATGGACTCACTTTGGAGCATGCGCGATGCTGAGGAGGTCTTGGATAGCACGTTTAGTGAATTGGTCACACCGCAGATTAGGATTGCTGAGGGAGAAAGGGAATGGGTGACCAAAAGGCAGAGAAAGAGCAGGAAGGCAGCGCTGGAGTCCCCTGCGGTCATCTCCCTCCAAAACAAGTATACCGTTTTGGATACTGTTGAGGGAGATGGCTCACCAGGGGAAGGCAGCAGTAGCCAGGTCCATGGCACCATGGCTGGCTCTGCTGTTCAGAAGGGCGGGAAAAAGAGTGGAAGGGCGAGAGTCGTAGGGGATTCGATTGTAAGGGGAGTAGATAGGCGGTTCTGTGGTCGAAAACGAGGCTCCCGAATGGTATGTTGCCTCCCAGGTGCACGGGTCACGTCTCAGATCGGCTGCAGAACATTCTAAAGGGGGAGGGTGAACAGCCAGTTGTCATTGTGCACATAGGCACTAATGATATGGGTAAAAAAACCGGATGAGGTCCTACAAGCAGAGTTTAGGGAGTTAGGAGCCAAGTTAAAAAGTAGGACCTCAGAGGTAGTAATCTCAGGATTACTACCAGTGCCACGTGATAGTCAGAGTAAAAATGAAAGAATAGTCAGGATGAATGCGTGGCTTGAGAGATGGTGCAGGAAGGAGGGGTTCAGATTTTTGGGACATTGGGACCGGTTCTGGGGGAGGTGGGACTATTACAAATTGGACGGTCTACACCTGGGCCGGACTGGAACCAATGTCCTTGGAGGTGCTTTTGCTCACGCTGTTGGGGAGGGTTTAAACTAATGTGGCAGGGTGATGGGAACCAATTGAGGTCAGTTGACAGTAAGGAGGTAGTAACAAAAGCCTGTAAGGAACTAGATAATGAAGTCAGTGTGACTAAGGGGAAGAGCAGGCAGGGAGCAGAATATGAATATAAAGGGACTGGTGGTCTGAGGAGCATTTGTTTTAATGCAAGAAGTGTAGTAGGTAAGGCAGATGAATTTAGGGCTTGGATTAGTACCTGGGAGTATGATGTTATTGCTATTACTGAGACTTGGTTGAGGGAAGGGCATGATTGGCAACTAAATATCCCAGGATATCGATGCTTCAGGCGGGATAGAGAGGGAGGTAAAAGAGGTGGAGGAGTTGCATTACTGGTCAAAGAGGATATCACAGCTGTGCTGAAGGAGGGCACTATGGAGGACTCGAGCAGTGACGCAATATGGACAGAACTCAGAAATAGGAAGGGTGCGGTAACAATGTTGGGGCTGTACTACAGGCCTCCCAACAGCGAGCGTGAGATAGAGGTACAAATATGTAAACAGATTATGGAAAGATGTAGGAGAAACAGGGTGGTGGTGATAGGAGATTTTAATTTTCCCAACATTGACTGGGATTCGCTTAGTGTTAGAGGTCCAGATGGAGCAGAATTTGTAAGGAGCATCCAGGAGGGTTTTCTAGAGCAGTATGTAAATAGTCTAACTCGGGAAGGGGCCATACTGGACCTGGTGTTGGGGAATGAGCCCGGCCAGGTTGTTGAAGTTTCAGTAGGGGACTACTTTGGGAATAGTGATCACAATTCCGTAAGCTTTAAAATACTCATGGACAAAGACGAGAGTGGTCCTAAAGGAAGAGTGCTAAATTGGGGGAAGGCCAACTATACCAAAATTCGGCAGGAGCTGGGAAATGTAGATTGGGAGCAGCTGTTTGAAGGTAAATCCACATGTGATATGTGGGAGGCTTTTAAAGAGAGTTTGATTAGCGTGCAGGAGAGACATGTTCCTGTGAAAATGAGGGATAGAAATGGCAAGATTAGGGAACCATGGATGACAGGTGAAATTGTGAGACTAGCTAAGAGGAAAAAGGAAGCATACATAAGGTCTAGGCGGCTGATGAAAGACGAAGCTTTGAAAGAATATCGGGAATGTAGGACCAATCTGAAACGAGGAATTAAGAGGGCTAAAAGGGGTCATGAAATATCTTTAGCAAACAGGGTTAAGGAAAATCCCAAAGCCTTTTATTCATATATAAGGAGAAAGAGGGTAACTAGAGAAAGGATTGGCCCACTAAAGGACAAAGGAGGAATGTTATGCTTGGACTCAGAGAAAATGGGTGAGATTCTAAACGAGTACTTTGCATCGGTATTCACCGAGGAGAGGGACATGACGGATGTTGAGGTTAGGAACAGATGTTTGATTACTCTAGGTCAAGTCGGCATAAGGAGGGAGGAAGTGTTGGGTATTCTAAAGGGCATTAAGGTGGACAAGTCCCCAGGTCCGGATGGGATCTATCCCAGGTTACTGAGGGAAGCGAGAGAGGAAATAGCTGGGGCCTTAACAGATATCTTTGCAGCATCCTTAAACACGGGTGAGGTCCCGGAGGACTGGAGAATTGCTAATGTTGTCCCCTTGTTTAAGAAGGGTAGCAGGGATAATCCAGGTAATTATAGACCGGTGAGCCTGACGTCAGTGGTAGGGAAGCTCCTGGAGAAGATACTGAGGGATAAGATCTCTTCCCATTTGGAAGAAAATGGGCTCATCAGTGATAGGCAACATGGTTTTGTGCAGGGAAGGTCATGTCTTACCAACTTAATAGAATTCTTTGAGGAAGTGACAAAGTTGATTGATGAGGGAAGGGCTGTCGATGTCATACACATGGACTTCAGTAAGGCGTTTGATAAGGTTCCCCATGGCAGGCTGATGGAGAAAGTGAAGGCGCTTGGGGTCCAAGGTGGACTAGCTAGATGGATAAAGAACTGGCTGGGCAACAGGAGACAGAGAGTAGCAGTAGAAGGGAGTTTCTCAAAATGGAGACGTGTGACCAGTGGTGTTCCACAGGGATCCGTGCTGGGACCACTGTTGTTTGTGATATACATTAATGATTTGGAGGAAAGTATCGGTGGACTGATTAGCAAATTTGCAGACGACACTAAGATTGGTGGAGTAGCAGATAGTGAAGGGGACTGTCAGAGAATACAGCAGAATATAGATAGATTGGAGAGTTGGGCAGAGAAATGGCAGATGGAGTTCAATCATGGCAAATGCGAGGTGATGCATTTTGGAAGATCCAATTCAAGAGTGAACTATACAGTAAATGGAAAAGTCCTGGGGAAAATTGATGTCCAGAGAGATTTGGGTGTTCAGGTCCACTGTTCCCTGAAGGTGGCAACGCAGGCAAATAGAGTGGTCAAGAAGGCATACGGCATGCTTTCCTTCATCGGACGGGGCATTGAGTATAAGAGTTGGCAGGTCATGTTACAGTTGTGTAGGACTTTGGTTCGGCCACATTTGGAATACTGCGTACAGTTCTGGTCGCCACATTATCAAAAGGATGTGGATGCTTTGGAGAGGGCGCAGAGGAGGTTCACCAGGATGTTGCCTGGTATGGAGGGCGCTAGCTATGAAGAGAGGTTGAGCAGATTAGGATTATTTTCTTTAGAAAGACGGAGGTTGAGGGGGGACCTGATTGAGGTGTACAAAATCATGAGAGGTAAAGACAGGGTGGATAGCAAGAGGCTTTTTCCCAGAGTGGGGTTTCAATTACTAGAGGACACGAGTTCAAAGTGAAAGGGGAAAAGTTTAGGGGGGATATGCGTGGAAAGTTCTTTTCTCAGAGTGTGGTGGGCACCTGGATCGCATTGCCAGCGGAGGTGGTAGATGCAGGCACGATGGAGTCTTTTAAGATGTATCTAGACAGATACATGAATGGGCAGGAAGAAAAGAGATACAGAACCTTAGAAAATAGGCGACATGTTTGGAGAGAGGATCTGGATCGGCGCAGGCTTGGAGGGCCGAAGGGCCTGTTCCTGTGCTGTAATTATTTTTGTTCTTTGTTCTTTGTACTGACACTCTGAGGGTGCAGCACTCCCTCAGTACTGACCTTCTGACAGTGCAGCACTCCCACAGTAGTGACACTCTGAGAGTGCAGCGCTCCCTCATTACTGACTCAACAACAGTGCATCACTCCCTCAGTACTGACCGTCGCAGAGTGCTGCATTCCCTCAGTACTGATCTTCAGACAGTGCAGCACTCCATCAGCACCAACATCCTGTCAGTGCAGCATCCCTCAGTACTGATCCTCCGACAGGGCAGCGCTCGCTCAGTACTGACTCTCCAACAATAGGGCACTCCCTCGGTACTGACCCTCTATCAGTCTGGCACTCCACCAGTACTGACCATCCGACAGTATGTCACTCCCTAAGTACTGACCCTCCGACAGTATCGCACTCCCTCAATACTGACCATCTATTAGGGTTTCGGTGACTGCAGCTTTGATAGTAACGGAGGTGCGGGAGCGGAATGACCGCTGCAAAGTCAATTTCAGTGTCTGTTTAAAAGTGAATTCTCTTTTGTTTTCGGAGGACCAGGGGACTGCTGGGTAAGTAAAAACTATATATTTGGGTTGTTTAAAATCTCTTTCTTTTAGTTTCGGTGGCTGCAGCTTTGATAGTAACGGAGGTGCGGGAGCGGGCTTACAGCTGCGAAGTCAATTTGAGTGGAAGTTTAAAAGTGAATTCCCTTTTGTTTTAGGAGGACCAGGGGACTGCTGGGTAAGTAAGAACTATATATTTGGGTTGTGGCTGTACCCGAGACACTACATGTGTAGTGTCTCCCACCCACCCTCCTCCTCTAACCAAAATGAATGACTCTGGTGTGTTGATAAGGTAAGCTTTTTATTTAAGAAGTTCTGTCCGTTGGATGGCTAACCTAACAAGTTTTGACTTTTTGTTTTTGGTTTTTCAGTAGATTTGTTGGGAATTTGGAATAGTGGGAATGGAAGTTAAGGCAGTTGTATGTTCCTCCTGCAGAATGTGGGAGGCAGGGGTCGCCAAGAGTGTCCCTGCTGACTTCATCTGCGGGAAGTGCACCCAACTCCAGCTCCTCAAGAACCGCGTTAGGGAACTGGAGCTGGAGCTGGATGAACTTCAGATCATTCGGGAGGTGGAGGAGGTTATTGAGAGGAGTTATGGGGAGGTAGTATCACCTCAGGTAAAAGAAGTAGGTAGATGGGTTACCGTCAGGGGAAGGAGAGGGAACCAGCAGGCAGTGCAGGGATCCCCTGTGGCCGTTTCCCTCAACAACAGGTATACCGTTTTGGATACTGTTGCGGGGAACGACTTACCAGGGGTAAGCAATGGGGTACAGGTATCTGGCACAGAGTCTGTCCCTGTTGCTCAGAAGGGAAGGGGGAAGAGGAGCAGAACATTAGTCATTGGGGACTCTATAGTTAGGGGAAAAGATAGGAGGTTCTGTGGGAACGAGAGAGACTCACGGTTGGTATGTTGCCTCCCAGGTGCCAGGGTTCGTGATGTCTCGGATCGTGTTTTTGGGATCCTTAAGGGGGAGGGGGAGCAGCCCCAAGTCGTGGTCCACATAGGCACCAACGACATAGGTTGGAAGAGAGATGGGGATTTAAGACATAAATTCACGGAGCTAGGGTGGAAGCTAAGAGTGAGAACAAACAGAGTTGTTATGTCTGGGTTGTTGCCCGTGCCACGTGATAGCGAAGCGATAGCGAGGGAGAGAGAGGAGTTCAACATGTGGCTGCAGGGAAGGTGCAGGAGGGAGGGTTTTGGTTTCCTGGATAATTGGGGCTCTTTCTGGGGTAGGTGGGACCTCTACAAACAGGATGGTCTTCACCTGAACCAGAGGTGTACCACTATACTGGGCGGGAGATTTGTTAGTGCTCTTCGCGGGGGGGGGGGGGGGGGGGTTAAACTAATTCAGCAGGGGAATGGGAACCTAAATTGTAGTGCCAGTGTGCAGAATGTTGAGAGTAGTGAGGTCAGGGATATGGTTACAAGGACGCAAGAGGGCACTGGCAAGCAAGAACCTGGTTTAAAGTGTGTCTAATTCAACGCCAGGAGCATCCGGAATAAGGTGGGTGTTCTTGCAGCATGGGTTGGTACCTGGGATTTCGATGCAGTGGCCATTTCGTCGACATGGGCAGAGCAGGGGCAGGAATGGATGTTGCAGGTTCTGGGATTTAATGTTTCAGTAAGAACAGAGAAGATGGTAAAAGAGGGGGAGGTGTGGCATTGTTAATCAAGGAGAAGTATTACAGCGACAGAAAGGACGTTTGAGGGAGTATGGGCCGAGGTTAGAAACAGGAGAGGTGAGGTTACCCTGTGGGAGTCTTTTATAGACCTCCAAATAGTTCCAGAGATGTAGAGGAAAGGATAGCGAAGATGATTCTCGACAGGGGCGAGAGTAACAGGGTAGTTGTTATGGGGGACTTTAACTTTCCAAATATCGACTGGAAATACTATAGTTCGAGTACTTTCGATGGGTCAGTTTTTGTCCAGTGTGTGCAGGAGGGTTTTCTGACACAGTATGTAGACAGGCCAACCAGGGGCGATGCCACATTGGATTTGGTACTGGGTAATGAACCCGGCCAGGTGTGACATTTAGATGGAGGTGAGCAATTTGGTGATAGTGATCACAATTCGGTTAGGTTTACCTTAGCGATGGACAGGGACAGGTATATACCGCAGGGAAAGAATTATAGCTGGGGGAAAGGAAATTATGATGCGATTATGCAAGATTTAGGATGGGTAGGATGGGGAAGGAAATTGCAGGGGATGGGAACAATCGAAATGTGGAGCTTATTCAAGGAGCAGCTACTGCGTGTCCTAGATAAATATGTACCTGTGAGGCAGGGAGGAAGTTGTCGAGCCAGGGAGCCGTGGTTTACTAAGGAAGTTGAAGCGCTTGTCAAGAGGAAGAAGAAGGCTTATGTTAGGATGAGACATGAAGGCTCAGTTAGGGCGCTTGAGAGCTGCAAGCTTGCAAGGAAGGATCTAAAGGGAGAGCTAAGAAGAGCAAGAAGAAGACACGAGAAGTCATTGGCGGATAGGATCAGGGAAAACCCTGAGGCTTTCTATCAGCATATCAGGAATAACAGAATGACTAGAGTTAGATTAGGGCCAATCAAGGATAGCAGTGGGAAGTTGTGTGTGGAATCAGAGGAGATAGGGGAAGTGTTAAATGAATATTTTGCGTCAGTATTTACAGTAGAGAAAGAAAATGTTGTTGAGGAGAATACTGAGATTCAGGCTACTAGGCTGGATGGGATTAAGGTTCACAAGGAGGAGGTGTTATCAATTTTGGAAAGTGTGAACATAGATAAGTCCCCTGGGCCAGATGGGATTTACCCCAGGATTCTCTGGGAAGCCAGGGAGGAGATTGCAGAGCCTTTGTCCTTGATCTTTATGTCGTCATTGTCGACAGGAATAGAGTCGGAAGACTGGAGGATAGCAAATATTGTCCCCTTGTTCAAGAAGCGGAGTAGAGACAGCCCTGGTAATTATAGACCTGTGAGCCTTACTTCGGTTGTGGGTAAAATGTTGGAAAAGGTTATAAGAGACAGGATTTATAATCATCTTGAAAATAATAAGTTCATTAGCGATGGTCAGCACGGTTTTGTGAAGGGTAGGTCGTGCCTCACAAATCTTAGTGAGTTTTACGAGAAGGTGACCAAACAGGCGGATGAGGGTAAAGCAGTGGATGTGGTGTATATGGATTTCAGTAAGGCGTTTGATAAGGTTCCCCATGGTAGGCTTTTGCAGAACACACGGAACTATGGGGTTGAAGGTGATTTAGAGCTTTGGATGAGAAATTGGCGAGCTGAAAGAAGACAGAGGGTGGTGGTTGATGGCAAATGTTCACCTGGAGTTTAGTTACTAGTGGTGTACCGCAAGGATCTGTTATGGTGCCACTGCTGTTTGTCATTTTTATAAACGACCTGGATGAGGGTGTAGAAGGGTGGGTTAGTAAATTTGCGGATGACACGAAGGTCGGTGGAGTTGTGGATAGTGCCAAAGGATGTTGTAGGGTACAGAGGGACATAGATAGGCTGCAGAGCTGGGCTGAGAGATGGCAAATGGAGTTTAATGCGGAAAAATGTGAGGTGATTCACTTTGGAAGGAGTAACAGGAATGCAGAGTACTGGGCTAATGGGAAGATTCTTGGTAGTGTAGATGAACAGAGAGATCTTGGTGTCCAGGTGCATAAATCCCTGAAAGTTGCTACCCAGGTTAATAGGGCTGTGAAGAAGGCATATGGTGTGTTCGCTTTTATTTGTTGGGGGATCGAGTTTCGGTGCCACGAAGTCATGCTGCAGCTGTACAAAACTCTGGTGAGACCGCACCTGGAGTATTGCGTGCAGTTCTGGTCACCGCATTATAGGAAGGATGTGGAAGCTTTGGAAAGGGTGCATAGGTGATTTAGTAGGATGTTGCCTGGTATGGAGGGAAGGTCTTACGAGGAAAGGCTGAGGGACTTGAGGTTGTTTTCGTTGAGAGATGGAGAAGGAGAGGTGACTTAATAGAGACATATAAGATAATCAGTGGGATAGATAGGGTGGATAGTGAGCGTCTTTTTCCTCGGATGGTGATGGCAAACACGAGGGGACATAGCTTTAAGTTGAGGGGTGATAGATATAGGACAGATGTCAGAGGTAGTTTCTTTACTCAGAGAGTAGTAGGGGCGTGGAACGCCCTGCCTGCAACAGTAGTAGACTCGCCAACTTTAAGGGCATTTAAATGGTCATTGGATAGATATATGGATGAAAATGGAATAGTATAGGTCAGATGGTTTCACAGGTCGGCGCAACATCGACGGCCGAAGGGCCTGTACTGCGCTGTAATTTTCTACCTGCTACCCCCAATAATGCCAGATCTCTGCACGCCCCAATATGCCAGATCCCTGCTCCCCCTAATGCTGCCAGATCTCTGTTCTCCCCAAGGCTGCCAGATGCCTGCTCCCTCCAATACTGCCTGATCTCTGTACTCTCCAATACTGCCATCTACCTGCTCCCTCCATTACTGCCAGCTCCCTGTTCCCTCCAATAGTTCCTGGTCTCTGTACTCCCCAATACTGCCTGCTCCCTGCCCCCTCCAATAATGCCCACTGCATGCTCCCTGCTCCCTCCAATACTGCCAGCTCCCTGCTCCCGCCAATGCTGCCTGCTCCCTCCAGTACTACCAGATATCTGTTCTCTCCAAAACAGCCAGCTCCCTGCTCCCTCCAATAGTTCCTGGACTCTGTACTCCCCAATACTGCCTGCTCCCTGCTCCCTCCTGTAATGCCAACTGCGTGCTCCCTGCTTCCTCCAATACTGCGAGCTCCCTGCTCCCTCCAATACTGCCATCTCCCTGCTCCCTCCAAAACTGCCAGGCCGCTGCTCCCTAAAATAATGCCAGCTCCGTGCTCCCTCCAATACTGCCAACTCCCTGCTCCCTCTAATAAGGCCTGATCATTTTACTCCCCAATACTGCCAGCTCCCTGCTCCCTCCAGTAATGACAACTGCGTGCTCCCTGCTCCCTCAAAAACTGCCAGCTCCGTGCTCCCTCCAATACTGCCAACTCCCTGCTCCCTCGAACACTGCCTGTTCATTTTTCTCCCCAATACTGCCGGCTCCCTGCTCCTTCCAACAATACCAACTGCGTGCTTCCTCCAATACTGACATCTCCCTGCTCCCTCCAAACATGCCATTTCCGTGCTCCCTCCAATACTGCCATCTCCCTGCTCCCTCCAATACTGCCAGCTCCCTGCTCCCACCGATACTGACAGGTCTCTGTACTCCCCAATACTGCCAGCTTCCTGCTCCCACCAATATTTCCATATCCCTGCTCCCTCCAATACTGCCAGCTCCGAGCTCCCTCCAAGAATGCCAACTGCGTGCTCCCTGCTCCCTCCAATACTGCGAGCACCCTGCTCCCTCCAATACTGCCATCTCCCTGCTCCCTCCAAAACTGCCATTTCCGTGCTCCCTCCAATACTGCCAGCTCCCTGCTCCCACCAATACTTCCATATCCCTGCTCCCTCCAATACTGCCAGCTCCGAGCTCCCTCCAATAATGCTATCTCCGTGCCCCCTCCAATATTGCCAGCTCCCTGCTCCCATCGATACTCACAGATCTCTGTACTCCCCAATACTGCCAGCTCCCTGCTCCCTCCAATAATGCCTACTGCGTGCTCTCCGCTCCCTCCAATACTGCCAGCTCCCTGCTCCCTCCAGGACTGCCAGATCTCTGTCCTCCCGAATGCTGCCATCTCCCTGCTCCCTCCAATACTGCTTGCTCCCTGCTCCCTCCAGGACTGCCAGACCTCTGTCCTGCCTAATGCTGCCAGCTCCCTGCTCCCTTCAATACTGCCAGATCTCTGTACTCCCCAACGCAGGTAGCTCCCTGCACCCTCCAATACTGCCATATCTCAGCACTCCCCAAGGCTGCCAGATGCCTGCTTCCTCCAATACTGCCAGAACCCTACTCTCTCCAACACGGCCAGAGCTCTGTACTCCCCAATACTGCCAGCTACCTGCTCCCCCCAATACTGCCAGATCTCTGAACTCCCCAAGGGTGCCAGCTCCCTGCTTCCTCCAATACTGTTAGCTCCCTGCTACATCCAATACTGCCAGATCTCTGTACTCTCCGATACTCGCCAGCTCCCTGCGCCCTCCAATACTGCCAGCTCCCTGCGCGCCCTCCAATACTGCCAAATCTCTGCACTACCCAATGTTGCAAGCTCCCTGCTCACTCCAATACTGCCAGGTCTCTTTACTCCCCAATACTGCCAGCTCCCTGCTCCCTCCAATACTGCCAGCTCCCTCCTCCCTCCAATACTGCCATATCCCTGCTGCCTCCAATAATGCCAGCTCCCTGCTGCCTCCAATAATGCCAGCTCCCTGCTCCCTCCAATACCGCCAGCTCCCTCCTCCCTCCAATACTGCCATATCCCTGCTCCCTCCAATAATGCCAGCTCCCTGCTCCCTCCAATACTGCCAGATATCTGTGCTCCGCAATACTGCCAGCACCTTGCTCACTCCAATACTGCCGGATCTCTGTACTCACCAATACTGCCAGCTCCCTGCTCCCTCCAATACTGACAGCTCCCTGCTCCCTCCAAAACTGCCAGATCTCTGAACTCCCCCAGGGTGCCAGCTCCCTGCTTCCTCCAATACTGCCAGAACCCTGATACCTCCAACACTGCCAGAGCTCTGTACACTCCAATATTGCCAGATCTCTGCACTCCCCAAGGCTGCCAGATCCCTGCTCCCTCCTATACTGTCAGGTCGCTACACCCTCTTATCCTGCCTGCTCCCTGCTCCCTCCAGTACAGCCAGATCTCTGTACTCCCCAAAACTGTCAGCTGCCTGCCCCCTCTAATAATGCCAACTGCGTGCTCCCTGCTCCCTCCAATACTGTTAGCTCCCTGCTCCATCCAATACTGCCAGATCTCTGTACTCTCCGATATTCGCCAGCTCCCTGCGCCCTCCAATACTGCCAGCTTCCTGCGCGCCCTCCAATACTGCCAAATCTCTGCACTACCCAATATTGCAAGCTCCCTGCTCACTCCAATACTGCCAGGTCTCTGTACTCCCCAATATTGCCAGCTCCCTGCTCCCTCCAATACTGCCAGCTCCCTTCTCCCTCCAATACTGCCATATCCCTGCTGCCTCCAATAATGCCAGCTCCCTGCTGCCTCCAATAATGCCAGCTCCCTGCTCCCTCCAATACCGCCAGCTCTCTCCTCCCTCCAATACTGCCATATCCCTGCTCCCTCCAATAATGCCAGCTCCCTGCTCCCACCAATACTGCCAGATAACTGTGCTCCCCAATACTGCCAGCACCTTGCTCACTCCAATACTGCCGGATCTCTGTACTCACCAATACTGCCAGCTCCCTGCTCCCTCCAATACTGACAGCTCCCTGCTCCCTCAAAACAGCCTGCTCCCTACTCACTCCAATACTGCCGGATCTCTCCTCCCTCCAATACTGCCATATCCCTGCTCCCTCCAATAAGGCCATCTCCCTGCTCACTCCAATACTGCCAGATCTCTGTGCTCCCCAATACTGCCAGCTCCCAGCTCCCTCCAATACTGCCAGAACTCGGTACTCCCCAATACTGCCAGATCTCTGTACTCCCCAATTCAGGGAGCTCCCTGCACCCTACAATACCGCCAGAACTCTGTACTCCCCAATACAGGGAGCTCCCTGCTCCCTGCAAAACTGCCAGATCTCTGTACTCCCCAATTCTGCCAAGTCCCTGCTCCCGCCAATACTACCAGATACCTGTACTCTCCAATACTGCCAGCTCCCTGCTCCCTCCAATACTTCCTGGTCTCTGTACTGCCCAATACTGCCAGCTCCCTGCACCCTCCAATAATGCCCACTGCGTGCTCCCTCCAATACTGCCAGATCTCTGTACTCCCCAATTCTGCCAGCTCCTTGCTCCCTCCAATACTACCAGATATCTGTACTCTCCAAAACTGCCAGCTCCCTGCTCCCTCCAATACTTCCTGGTCTCTGTGCTCCCCAATACTGCGAGCTCCCTGCTCCATCCAACAATGCCCACTGTGTGCTCCCTCCAATACTGCCAGATCTCTGAACTCCCCAATTCTGCCAGTTCTCTGCTCCCTACAATATTGCCAGATCTCTGTACTCCCCAAGGCTGCCAGCTCCCTGCTCCATCCAATAATGCCCACTGTGTGCTCCCTCCAATACTGCCAGAACTCTGTCCTCACCAATACTGCCAGCTACCTACTCCCCACAATACTGCCAGATCTCTGTACTCCCCAAGGCTGCCAGCTCCCTGCTCCCTCCAATACTGCCAGATCTCTGCACTCCCCAATATTGCCAGCTCCCTGCTCACTTCAATACTGCCAGATCTCTGTACTCCCCAATATTGCCAGCTCCCTGCTCCCTCCAAAACTGCCAGATCTCAGTACTCCCCAATACTGCCAGCTGCCTGCTCCCTCCAATAATACCAACTGCGTGCTCCCTGCTCCCACCAATACTGCCAGCTCCCTGCTCCCTCCAATACTGCCAGATCTCTGTGCTCCACAATACTGCCAGCACCCTGTTCACTCAAATACTGCCGGATTTCTGTACTCCCCATTACTGCCAGCTCCCTGCTCCCTCCAATACTGCCAGATCTCTGTACCCCCAATATTGTCCAGCACCTGCCTCCCTCCAATACTGCCAGCTCCCTGCTCCCCGCATTACTGCCAGATCTCTGTACACCCCAAAAGTGACAGCTCCCTGCTCCCACCAATACTGCCAGATCTCTGTACACCCCAATACTGCCAGCTCCCTGCACCCTCCAAAACAGCAAGATCTCTGTACTCCCCAATAATGCCAGCTCCATGCTCCCCCCAACACTGCCAGCCACCTGCTCCCTGCAATATTGCCGGATCTCTGTACTCACCAAAACTGCCAGTTCCCTGCTCACTGCAATACTGGAGCTCTCTGCTCCCTCCAATACTGCCAGCTCACTGTTCCCTCCAATACTGCCAGATTACTGCTCCCTCCAATACTGCCAGATCCCTGCTCCCCCCAATACTGCCAGCTCCCTTCTCCCTCCAATACAGCCAGATCTCTGTACTCTCCAATACTGCCAGCTTCCTCCTCCCTCCAATACTGGAGCTCTCTGCTCCCTCCAATACTGCCAGCTCACTGCTCCCACCAATACTGCCAGATCCCTGCTCCCTCCAATGCTGCCAGATCCCTGCTCCCTCCAATACTGCCAGATCCCTTCTCCCTCCAATACAGCCAGATCTCTGGAATCTCCAATACTGCCAGCTCACTCCTCCCTCCAATACTGGAGCTCTCTGCTCCCTCCAATACTGCCAGCTCACTACTCCCTCCAATACTGCCAGATCCCTGCTCCTCCAATACTGCCAGCTCCCTTCTCCCTCCAATACAGCCAGATCTCTGTACTCTCCAATACTGCCAGCTCCCTCCTCCCACCAATACTGGAGCTCTCTGCTCCCTCCAATACTACCAGCTCACTGCTCCCTCCAATACTGCCAGATCCCTGCTCCCTCCAATACTGCTAGATCCCTGCTCCCTCCAATACTGCCAGATCTCTGTACTCTCTAATACTACCAGCTCATGGCTCCCTCCAATACTGCCAGATCCCTGCTGCCTCCAATACTGCCAGATCCCTTCTCCCTCCAATACAGCCAGATCTCTGGAATCTCCCATACTGCCAGCTCACTCCTCCCTCCAATACTGGAGCTCTCTGCTCCCTCCAATACTGCCAGCTCACTACTCCCTCCAATACTGCCAGATCCCTGCTCCCTCCAATACTGCCAGCTCCCTTCTCCCTCCAATACAGCCAGATCTCTGTACTCTCCAATACTGCCAGCTCCCTCCTCCCACCAATACTGGAGCTCTCTGCTCCCTCCAATACTACCAGCTCACTGCTCCCTCCAATACTGCCAGATCCCTGCTCCCTCCAATACTGCCAGATCCCTGCTCCCTCCAATACTGCCAGATCTCTGTACTCCCTAATACTGCCAGCTCACGGCTCCCTCCAATACTGCCAGATCCCTGCTGCCTCTAATACTGCCAGATCCCTGCTCCCCGCGAGACTGCCAGATTTCTGTATTCCCTTATACTGCCAGCTCCCTACTCCCTCCAAGCCTGCCAGATCTCTGTACTCCCCAATGCTGCCAACTCCGTGCACCCTAAAATATTGCAAAATCTCTGCTCCCTGCAATACAGCCAGCTCACTGCTCCCTCCAATACTGCCAGATTTCTGTACTCCCGAATACTGCCAGCTCCCTGCTCCCTCCAATACTGCCAGATCTCTGCTCTCCCAATACAGCCAGCTCCCTGCTCCCTCCAATACTGCCAGCTCACTTCTCCCTCCAATACTGCCTGATCTCCTTACTCCCAAATATTGCCTGCTCCCTGCTTGCTCCAATATTTCCAGATCTCTGTACTCCCCAATGCTGCCAGCTCCGTGCTCCCTCAAATACTGCCAGATCTCTGCACTCCCCAATAATGCCAGCTCCCTGGACACACCAATAATGCCACATCTCTGTATTCTCCAGTACTGCCAGCTCGCTGCTCCCTCCAATTCTGAAGCTCACTGCTCCCTCCAACACTGCCAGCACCCTGCTCCCTCCAATATTGCCAGGTCTCTGTACTCCGCAATACTGCCAGCTCTCTGATCCAATAAATACTGCCAGCTCCCTGCTCCCACAAATAATGCCAGGTCTCTGTACTCCCCAACGCTGCCAGCTCCCTGCTCCCTCCAATACTGCCAGCTCCCTGCTTCGTCCAATATTGCCAGGTCTCTGTACTCCGCAATGCTGCCAGCTCCCTGCTCCATCAAATACTGCCAGCTCCCTGCTCCCTCCAATAATGCCAGCTCCCTGCTCCCTCCACTACTGTCAGCTCGCTGCTCGCTCCAATACTGCCAGGTCTCTGTACTGCCCAATAGTGCCAGCTCCCTGCTCCATCAAATACTGCCAGCTCCCTGCTCCCTCCAATACTGTCAGCGCACTCCTCCCTCCAATACTGTCAGCTCACTCCTCCCTCCAATACTGCCAGCTCCCTGCTCCCTCCAATACTGCCAGCTCCCTGCTCCCTCCAATACTGTCAGCTCACTCCTCCCTCCAATACGGCCAGCTCCCTGCTCCCTCCAATACTGTCAGCTCACTTCTCCCTCAAATACTGCCAGATCACTGCTCCCTCCAATATTGCCAATCTCTGTACTCCGATATAATGCCAGCTCCCTGCTGGCTCCAATATTGCCACATCTCTGTGCTCCCCAATACTACCAGCTCCCTGCTCGCTCCAATACTGGAGCTCACTGCTCCCTCCAATACTGCCAGCTCATCTCCCTCCAATACTGGAGGTCACTGCTCCCTGCAATACTGCCAGCTCACTTCTCCCTACAATACTGCCAATCTCTGTACTCCCCAATACTGCCAGCTCCCTGCTTGCTCCAATACTGGAGCTCACTGCTCCCTCCAATACTGCCAGCTCACTTCTCCCTCCAATACTGGAGGTCACTTCTACCTCCAATACTGCCAGCTCACTGCTCCCTCCATTACTGCCAATCTCTGTACTCCCCAAAACTGCCAGCTCCCTGCTCCATCCAATACTGCCAGATCTCTTTTCTCCCAATACTGCCAGCTCCCTGCTCCCTCCAATAGTACCACTTTTCTGCACCCTCCAGTACTGCCAGTTCCCTGCACACTCCAATACTACCAGTTCCCTGCACCTTCCAATACTGCCAGCTCCCTCCCATACTGCCAGCTTCCTGCTCCCCCCAATGCTGCCATCTCCCTGCTCCCCTCAATGCTGCCAGCTCCCTGCTCCCCCAACACTACCAGTTCTCTGCTCCCACGAGGACTGCCAGCTCTCTGTACACTCCAATACTACCAGTTCCCTGCACCTTCCACAATGCCAGCTCCCTCCCATACTGCCAGCTTTCTGCTCCCCCCAATACTGCCATCTCCATGTTCCATCCAATACTACTCGTTCCCTGCACCCTCCTATACTGCCGGTTCCCTGCTCCCTACAATTCTGCCAGATCTCTTTACTCCCAATACTGCCAGCTCCCTGCCCCCTCCAATACTGCCATCTCCCTGCTCCCTCCAATAGTGTCAGCTCCCTGCCCCCTCCAATACTGCCAGCTCCCAGGTCCCTCCAAAACATACAGCTCCCCGCTCCCTCCAATACTGCCAGCTCCCAGGTCCCTCCAAAACTGCCAGCTGCCCGCTCCCTCCAACACTGCCAACCTCCTGCGCCCTCCAGTACTACCAGCTCCCAAAACCCTCCAATACTGCCATCTCCCTCCTCCTTCCAATAGTGACAACTCCCTGCTCCCTCCAATAATGCAAGATCTCTGTCCTCCTCAATACTGCCAGTTCCCTGCTCCCTACCATACTGACATATCTCAGTTCTCCAAATACGGCCAGCTCACTGCTCCCACCCATATTGCCAGATGTCTGTTCTCCCAATACTGCCAGCTCCCTGCTCCCTCCAACACTACGACTCCATTCTCCCTCCAATACATCCAGATTTCTGGAGTCCGCAACACTGCCAGCTCGCTGCTCCCTCCAGTAATGCCAGCTCCCTGCTCCCTCCAACACTACGACCCAATGCTACATCCAATACTGCCAGCTCCCTGCTCCCTGCAATACAGCCAGATTTCTGGACTCCGCAATACTGCCAGCTCCCTGCTTCCTCCAATAATGCCAGCTCCCTGCTGCCCACAACACTACCTGCTCCCTGCTCCATCCAATACTGCCAAATCCCAGCTCCGTCCAATACTGTCAGCTCCCTGCTCCCTCCAACACTGCCAGCTCCCTGCTCCCTTCAACACTACCTGCTCTCTGCTCCCTCCAATACTGACAGCTCCCTACTGCCTCCAATAATGCCAGATACCTGCTACCTCCAATACTGCCAGATCTCTGTACTCCCCAATACTGCCAGCTCCCTGCTCCTTCCAATACTGCCAGATCTCTGTACTCCCCAATGCTGCCAGGTCACTGCTCCATCAAATATTGCCAGATCTCTCTACTCCCCAATACTGCCAGCTGCCTGCTCCCTCCAATACTGCCAGATCTCTGTACTCCCCAATGCTGCCAAGTCACTGCTCCATCAAATATTGCCAGATCTCTCTACTCCCCAATACTGCCAGCTGCCTGCTCCCTCCAATACTGCCAGATCTCTGTACTCCCCAATACTGCCAACTCACTGCAACCTCCAATACTGCCAGCTTCCTGTTCGCTCAAATACTGCCAACTCCCACCTCCCTCCAATACTGCCAGCTCATGCTACCTCGAATACTGCCAGATCTCTGTACACCCCGATACTGCCAGCTTCCTGCGCCCGGCATTGCTGCCAGCTCCATGTTCCATCCAATACTGCACACTCGCTGCACCGTACAATACTGCCTTCACCCTGCACCTTCCAATACTACTCGTTCCCTGCTCCCTACAATACTGCCAGATCTCTTTCCTACCAATACTGCCAGCTCCCTGCTCCCTCCCATACTGTCAGATCTCTGTACTCCCCAATACTGCCAGCTCCCTGCTCCCTCCAATAGTGCCAGATCTCTGTACTCCCCAATACTGCCAGCTCCATGCTCCCTCCAATACTGCCAGATCTCTGTTCTCCCAATACTTCCAGCTCCCTGCTTCCTCCAATACTACCAGTTCTCTGCACCCTCCAGTGCTGCCAGTTCCCTGCACCTTCCAATACCACCAGTTCCCTGCACCTTCCAATACTGCCAGCTCCCTCCCAAACTGCCAGCTCCCCGCTCCCTCCAAAACTGCCAACTTCCTGCACCCTCCAGTTCTACCTGCTTTCAGCACCCTCCAATACTGCCATCTCCCTCCTCCTTCCAATAGTGACAACTCACTGCCCCCTCAAATAATGCAAGATCTCTGTGCACCCCAATCCAGCCAGCTCCCTGCTTCCTCCAATACTGCCAGATCTCTGTACTCCCCAACACTGCCAGCTCCCTGCTCACTCCAGTAATGCCAGCTCCCTGCTCCCTCCAACACTACGACTCCATTCCCACTCTAATACAACCAGATTTCTGGATTCCGCAACACTGCCAGCACCCTGCTCCCTCCAGTAATGCCAGCTCCCTGCTCCCTCCAATACAGCCAGATTTCTGGACACCGCAATACTGCCAGCTCCCTGCTTCCTCCAATACTGCCAGCTCCCTGCTCCCCACAACATTACCTGCTCCTTGCTCCCTACAACACTACATGCTCGCTGCGCCCTACAATACTCCCAGCTCCCTGCTCCCTCCAATACTTCCAGCCCTCTGCTCCTTCCAATACTGCCAGAACTCTGTACTCCCTAATACTGACAGCTCCCTGCCGCCTCCAATAATGCCAGATCCCTGCTCCCTCCAATACTGCTAGATCACTGTCCTCCCCAATAAAGCCAGCTCCCTGCTCCTTCCATTACCGCCACATCTCTGTACTTCCCAATACTTCCAGATCCCTGCTAACTCCAATACTGCCAGATCTCTGTACTCCCCAATACTGCCAGCTCCCTGCTCCTTCCAATACTGCCAGATCTCTGTACTCCCCAATGCTGCCAAGTCCCTGCTCCATCAAATACTGCCAGATCTCTCTACTCCCCAATACTGCCAGCTCCCTGCTCCCTCCAATACTGCCAGATCTCTCTACTCCCCAATACTGCCAGCTCCCTGCTCCCTCCAATACTGCCAGCTCTCTGTACACCCCGATACTGCCAGCTTCCTGCGCCCGGCAATGCTGACAGCTTCATGTTCCATCCAATACTGCACACTCGCTGCACCGTTCAATACTGCCTTCCCCCTGCACCTTCCAATACTAATCGTTCCCTGCACCCTCCAATACTGCCAGTTCCCTGCTCCCTGCAATACTGCCAGATCTCTTTACTACCAATACTGCCAGCTCCCTGCTCCCTCCCATACTGTCAGATCTCTGTACTCCCCAATACTGCCAGCTCCCTGCTCCCTCCAACACTGCCAGATCTCTGTGCTCCCCAATACTGCCAGCTCTATGCTCCCTCCAATACTGCCAGATCTCTGTTCTCCCAATACTTCCAGCTCCCTGCTTCCTCCAATACTGCCAGTTCTGTGCACCCTCCAGTGCTGCCAGTTCCCTGCACCCTCCAATATCACCAGTTCCCTGCACCTTCCAATACTGCCAGCTCGCTCCCATACTGCCAGATTCCTGCGCCCCGCAATGCTGTCAGCTCCCTGCTCCCTCCAAAACTGCCAGATATCTGTACTCCCAAATACTGCCAGCTCCATGCTCCATCCAATACTGCCACATCTCTGTACTCCCCAATACTGCCAGCTCCCTGCTCCCTCCAATACTACCAGTTCTCTGCACCCTCCAGTACTGACAGTTCCCTGCACCCTCCAATACTACCAGTCCCCTGCACCTTCCAATACTGCCATCTCCCTCCCATACTGCCAGCTTCCTGCTCCCCCCAATACTGCCATCTCCATGTTCCATCCAATAATGCAAACGCGCTGCACCGTTCAATACTGCCTTCTCCCTGCACCGTCCAAAACTACTCGTTCCCTGCTCCCTACAATACTGCCAGTTCCCTGCTCCCGACAATACTGCCAGATCTCTTTACTCCCAATACTGCCAGCTCCCTGCTCCCTCCCATACTGCCAGATCTCTGTACTCACCAATACTGCCAGCTCCCTGCCCCCTCCAATACTGTCATCTCCCTGCTCCCTCCAATAGTGTCAGCTCCCTGCCCCCTCCAATACTGCCAGCTCCCAGATCCCTCAAAAATGCCAGCTCCCCGCTCCCTCCAATACTGCCAACTTCCTGCACCCTCCAGTTCTACCTGTTTTCAGCACCCTCCAATACTGCCATCTCCCTCCTCCTTCCAATAGTGACAACTCACTGCCCCCTCCAATAAATCAAGATCTCTGTGCACCCCAATACAGACAGCTCCCTGCTTCCTCCAATACTGCCAGATCTCTGTACTCCCCAACACTGCCAGCTCCCTGCTCACTCCAGTAATGCCAGCTCCCTGCTCCCTCCAACACTACGACTCCATTCCCCCTCCAATACAACCAGATTTCTGGACTCCGCAACACTGCCAGCCCCCTGCTCCCTCCAGTAATGCCAGCTCCCTGCTCCCTCCAATACAGCCAGATTCCTGGACACCGCAATACTGCCAGCTCCCTGCTCCCTCCAATACTGCCAGCTCCCTGCTCCCCACAACATTACCTGCTCCTTGCTCCCTGCAACACTACATTCTCGCTGCGCCCTACAATACTCCCAGCTCCCTGCTCCCTCCCATACTGCCAGATCTCTGTACTCACCAATACTGCCAGCTCCCTGCCCCCTCCAATACTGTCATCTCCCTGCTCCCTCCAATAGTGTCAGCTCCCTGCCCCCTCCAATACTGCCAGCTCCCAGATCCCTCAAAAATGCCAGCTCCCCGCTCCCTCCAATACTGCCAACTTCCTGCACCCTCCAGTTCTACCTGTTTTCAGCACCCTCCAATACTGCCATCTCCCTCCTCCTTCCAATAGTGACAACTCACTGCCCCCTCCAATAAATCAAGATCTCTGTGCACCCCAATACAGACAGCTCCCTGCTTCCTCCAATACTGCCAGATCTCTGTACTCCCCAACACTGCCAGCTCCCTGCTCACTCCAGTAATGCCAGCTCCCTGCTCCCTCCAACACTACGACTCCATTCCCCCTCCAATACAACCAGATTTCTGGACTCCGCAACACTGCCAGCACCCTGCTCCCTCCAGTAATGCCAGCTCCCTGCTCCCTCCAATACAGCCAGATTCCTGGACACCGCAATACTGCCAGCTCCCTGCTCCCTCCAATACTGCCAGCTCCCTGCTCCCCACAACATTACCTGCTCCTTGCTCCCTGCAACACTACATTCTCGCTGCGCCCTACAATACTCCCAGCTCCCTGCTCCCTCCAAAACTGCCAGCCCTCTGCTCCTTCCAATACTGCCAGAACTCTGTACGACCTAATACTGACAGCTCCCTGCCGCCTCCAATAATGCCAGATCCCTGCTCCCTCCAATACTGCTAGATCACTGTGCTCCCCAATACTGCCAGCTCCCTGCTCCTTCCATTACCGCCACATCTCTGTACTTCCCAATACTTCCAGCTCTCTGCTCCCTCCAATACTGCCAGATCTCTGGACCCCAATACTGCCATCTCCCTGCTCCATCAAATACTGCCGGGTCTCTGTACTCCCCAATACTGCCAGCCCCCTGATCGCTCAAATACTGCCAACTCCCACCTCCCTCCAATACTGCCAGCTCATGCTACCTCGAATACTGCCAGATCTCTGTACAACCCGATACTGCCAGCTTCCTGCGCCCGGCATTGCTGCCAGCTCCTTGTTCCATCCAAGACTGCACTCTCGCTGCACCGTTCAATACTGCCTTCACCCTGCACCTTCCAATACTACTCGTTCCCTGCTCCCTACAATACTGCCAGATCTCTGTACTCCCCAATACTGCCAGCTCCCTGCTCCCTCCAATACTGTCAGATCTCTGTACTCCCCAATACTGCCAGCTCCCTGCTCCCTCCAATACTGCCAGATCTCTGTACTCCCCAATACTGCCAGCTCCATGCTCCCTCCAATACTGCCAGATCTCTGTTCTCCCAATACTTCCAGCTCCCTGCTCCCTCCAATACGACCAGTTCTCTGCACCCTCCAGTACTGCCAGTTTCCTGCACCCTCCAATACTACCAGTTCCCTGCACCCTCCAATACTGCCAGCTCCCTCCCAAACTGCCAGCTCCCCGCTCCCTCCAATACTGCCAACTTCCTGCACCCTCCAGTTCTACCTGCTTTCAGCACCCTCCAATACTGCCATCTCCCTCCTCCTTCCAATAGTGACAACTCACTGCCCCCTCAAATAATGCAAGATCTCTGTGCACCCCAATACAGCCAGCTCCCTGCCCCCTCCAATACTGCCAGCTCCCAGGTCCCTCCAAAACTGCCAGCTCCCCGCTCCCTCCAATACTGCCAACTTCCTGCACCCTCCAGTTCTACCTGCTACCAGCACCCTCCAATACTGCCATCTCCCTCCTCCTTCTAATAGTGACAACTCACTGCCCCCTCCAATAATGCAAGATCTCTGTGCACCCCAATACAGCCAGCTCCCTGCTTCCTCCAATACTGCCAGATCTCTGTACTCCCCAACACTGCCATCTCCCTGCTCACTCCAGTAATGCCAGCTCCCTGCTCCCTCCAACACTACGACTCCATTCCCACTCTAATACAACCAGATTTCTGGACTCCGCAACACTGCCAGCACCCTGCTCCCTCCAGTAATGCCAGATCCCTGCTCCCTCCAATGCAGCCAGATTTCTGGACACCGCAATACTGCCAGCTCCCTGCTTCCTCCAATACTGCCAGCTCCCTGCTCCCCACAACATTACCTGCTCCTTGCTCCCTACAACACTACATGCTCGCTGCGCCCTACAATACTCCCAGCTCCCTGCTCCCTCCAATACTTCCAGCCCTCTGCTCCTTCCAATACTGCCAGAACTCTGCACTCCCTAATACTGACAGCTCCCTGCCGCCTCCAATAATGCCAGATCCCTGCTCCCTCCAATACTGCTAGATCACTGTCCTCCCCAATAAAGCCAGCTCCCTGCTCCTTCCATTACCGCCACATCTCTGTACTTCCCAATACTTCCAGATCCCTGCTAACTCCAATACTGCCAGATCTCTGTACTCCCCAATACTGCCAGCTCCCTGCTCCTTCCAATACTGCCAGATCTCTGTACTCCCCAATGCTGCCAAGTTCCTGCTCCATCAAATACTGCCAGATCTCTCTACTCCCCAAATCTGCCAGCTCCCTGCTCCCTCCAATACTGCCACATCTCTGTACTCCCCAATGCTGCCAAGTTCCTGCTCCCTCCAATACTGCCAGATCTCTCTACTCCCCAATACTGCCAGCTCCCTGCTCCCTCCAATACTGCCAGATCTCTGTACACCCCGATACTGCCAGCTTCCTGCGCCCGGCAATGCTGACAGCTTCATTGTTCCATCCAATACTGCACACTCGCTGCACCGTTCAATACTGCCTTCACCCTGCACCTTCCAATACTACTCGTTCCCTGCTCCCTACAATACTGCCAGTTCCCTGCTCCCTGCAATACTGCCAGATCTCTTTACTACCAATACTGCCAGCTCCCTGCTCCCTCCCATACTGTCAGATCTCTGTACTCCCCAATACTGCCAGCTCCCTGCTCCCTCCAACACTGCCAGATCTCTGTACTCCTCAATACTGCCAGCTCCATGCTCCCTCCAATACTGCCAGATCTCTGTTCTCCCAATACTTCCATCTCCCTGCTTCCTCCAATACTACCAGTTCTCTGCACCCTCCAGTGCTGCCAGTTCCCTGCACCTCCAATATCACCAGTTCCCTGCACCTTCCAATACTGCCAGCTCCCTCCCATACTGCCAGATTCCTGATCCCCGCAATGCTGTGAGCTCCCTGCTCCCTCCAAAACTCCCAGATATCTGTACTCCCCAATACTGCCAGCTCCCTGCTCCCTCCAATACTACCTGTTCTCTGCACCCTCCAGTACAGACAGTTCCCTGCACCTTCCAATACTACCAGTTCCCTGCACCTTCCAACACTGCCATCTCCCTCCCAAACTGCCAGCTTCCTGCTCCCCCCAATACTGCCATCTCCATGTTCCATCCAATAATGCAAACTCGCTGCACCGTTCAATACTGCCTTCTCCCTGCACCCTCCAAAACTACTCGTTCCCTGCACCCTCCAATACTGCCAGTTCCCTGCTCCCGACAATACTGCCAGATCTCTTTACTCCCAATACTGCCAGCTCCCTGCTCCCTCCCATACTGCCAGATCTCTGTACTCACCCATACTGCCAGCTCCCTGCCCCCTTCAATACTGTCATCTCCCTGCTCCCTCCAATAGTGTCAGCTCCCTGCCCCCTCCAATACTGCCAGCTCCCAGATCCCTCCCAAACTGCCAGCTCCCCGCTCCCTCCAATACTGTCAACTTCCTGCACCCTCCAGTTCTACCTGCTTTCAGCACCCTCCAATACTGCCATCTCCCTCCTCCTTCCAATAGTGACAACTCACTGCCCCCTCAAATACTGCCAGATCTCTGTACTCCCCAACACTGCCAGCTCCCTGCTCACTCCAGTAATGCCAGCTCCCTGCTCCCTCCAACACTACGACTCCATTCCCACTCTAATACAACCAGATTTCTGGACTCCGCAACACTGCCAGCACCCTGCTCCCTCCAGTAATGCCAGATCCCTGCTCCCTCCAATACAGCCAGATTTCTGGACACCGCAATACTGCCAGCTCCCTGCTTCCTCCAATACTGCCAGCTCCCTGCTCCCCACAACATTACCTGCTCCTTGCTCCCTACAACACGACATGCTCGCTGCGCCCTACAATACTCCCAGCTCACTGCTCCCTCCAATACTGCCAGCCCTCTGCTCCTTCCAATACTGCCAGAACTCTGTACTCCCTAATACTGACAGCTCCCTGCCGCCTCCAATAATGCCAGATCCCTGCTCCCTCCAATACTGCTAGATCACTGTCCTTCCCAATAAAGCCAGCTCCCTGCTCCTTCCATTACCGCCACATCTCTGTACTTCCCAATACTTCCAGATCCCTG
This sequence comes from Heterodontus francisci, assembly GCF_036365525.1. NCBI lineage: Eukaryota > Metazoa > Chordata > Chondrichthyes > Heterodontiformes > Heterodontidae > Heterodontus > Heterodontus francisci. The sequence goes on along the minus strand of NW_027140405.1, from coordinate 1,408,777 downwards.
CTAACTCCAATACTGCCAGATCTCTGTACTCCCCAATACTGCCAGCTCCCTGCTCCTTCCAATACTGCCAGATCTCTGTACTCCCCAATGCTGCCAAGTCCCTGCTCCATCAAATACTGCCAAATCTCTCTACTCCCCAATACTGCCAGCTCCCTGCTCCCTCCAATACTGCCAGATCTCTCTACTCCACAATACTGCCAGCTCCCTGCTCCCTCCAATACTGCCAGATCTCTGTACACCCCGATACTGCCAGCTCCCTGCTCCCTCCAATACTACCAGTTCTCTGCACCCTCCAGTGCTGCCAGTTCCCTGCACCCTCCAATATCACCAGTTCCCTGCACCTTCCAATACTGCCAGCTCCCTCCCATACTGCCAGATTCCTGCGCCCCGCAATGCTGTCAGCTCCCTGCTCCCTCCAAAACTGCCACATCTCTGTACTCCCCAATACTGCCAGCTCCCTGCTCCCTACAATACTACCAGTTCTCTGCACCCTCCAGTACTGACAGTTCCCTGCACCCTCCAATACTACCAGTTCCCTGCACCTTCCAATACTGCCAGCTCCCTCCCATACTGCCAGCTTCCTGCTCCCCCCAATACTGCCATCTCCATGTTCCATCCAATAATGCAAACGCGCTGCACCGTTCAATACTGCCTTCTCCCTGCACCCTCCAAAACTACTCGTTCCCTGCACCCTCCAATACTGCCAGTTCCCTGCTCCCTACAATACTGCCAGATCTCTTTACTCCCAATACTGCCAGCTCCCTGCTCCCTCCCATACTGCCAGATCTCGGTACTCACCAATACTGCCAGCTCCCTGCCCCCTCCAATACTGTCATCTCCCTGCTCCCTCCAATAGTGTCAGCTCCCTGCGCCCTCCAATCCTGCCAGCTCCCAGATCCCTCCAAAACTGCCAGCTCCCCGCTCCCTCCAATACTGCCAACTTCCTGCACCCTCCAGTTCTACCTGTTTTCAGCACCCTCCAATACTGCCATCTCCCTCCTCCTTCCAATAGTGACAACTCACTGCCCCCTCCAATAATGCAAGATCTCTGTGCACCCCAATACAGCCAGCTCCCTGCTTCCTCCAATACTGCCAGATCTCTGTACTCCCCAACACTGCCAGCTCCCTGCTCACTCCAGTAATGCCAGCTCCCTGCTCCCTCCAACACTACGACTCCATTCCCCCTCCAATACAACCAGATTTCTGGACTCCGCAACACTGCCAGCACCCTGCTCCCTCCAGTAATGCCAGCTCCCTGCTCCCTCCAATACAGCCAGATTCCTGGACACCGCAATACTGCCAGCTCCCTGCTCCCTCCAATACTGCCAGCTCCCTGCTCCCCACAACATTACCTGCTCCTTGCTCCCTGCAAAACTACATGCTCGCTGCGCCCTACAATACTCCCAGCTCCATGCTCCCTCCAATACTGCCAGCCCTCTGCTCCTTCCAATACTGCCAGAACTCTGTACGACCTAATACTGACAGCTCCCTGCCGCCTCCAATAATGCCAGATCCCTGCTCCCTCCAATACTGCTAGATCACTGTGCTCCCCAATACTGCCAGCTCCCTGCTCCTTCCATTACCGCCACATCTCTGTACTTCCCAATACTTCCAGCTCTCTGCTCCCTCCAATACTGCCAGATCTCTGGACTCCCCAATACTGCCAACTCCCTGCTCCATCAAATACTGCCGGGTCTCTGTACTCCCCAATACTGTCAGCTGACTGCCCCCTCCAATACTGCCAGTTCTCTGTACTCCCCAATGCTGCCAGCCCCCTGATCGCTCAAATAATGCCAACTCCCTGCACCCTCCAATACTGCCAGCTCCCACATCCCTCCAATACTGCCAGCTCCATCCTCCCTCCAATACTGCCAGATTCCTGTACGCTCAAATGCTGCCAACTCCCTGCACCCTCCAATACTGCCAGCTCCCACCTCCCTCCAATAATGCCAGCTCCATGTTCCCTCGAATATTGCCAGTTCTCTGTACTCCCCGATACTGCCAGTTCCCTGCTCACTCCAATACTGCCAGATCTCTGCACTCCCCGATACTGTCAGCTCCCTGCTCTCTCCAATACTGCCAGGTCTCTCTACTTCCCAATACTGCCAGCTCCCTGCTCCCTCCAATACTGCCAGATCCCTGCTCCCTCCAATACTGCCAGCTCCCTGCTCTCTCCAATACTGCCAGATCTCTCGACTGCCCAATACTGCCAGCTCCCTGCTCCCTCCAATACAGCCAGCTCCCTGCTCCCTCCAATACTGTCAGCTCGCTGCTCCCTCCAATACTGCCAAGTCTCTGTACTCCCCAATGGTGCCAGCTCCTTGCTCCCTCCAGTACTGCCAGGTCTCTGTACTCCCCAATACTGCCAGCACTCTGCTCCCTCCAATACTGCCAGCTCCCTTCTCCCTCCAATACTGTCAGCTAGCAGCTCCCTCCAACACTGCCAGGTCTCTGTACTCCCCAATGCTGCCAGCTCCCTGCTCCCTCCAGTAATGCCAGCTCCCTGCTCCCTCCAATACTGTCAGATCTCTGTACTCCCCAATATTGCCAGCTCCCTGCTCCCTCCAATACTGCCAGATCTCTGTACTCCCCAATACCGCCAGCTCCATGCTCCCTCAAATACTGCCAGATCTCTGTTCTCCCAATACTGCCAGCTCCCTGCTTCCTCCAATACTACCAGTTCGCTGCACCCTCCAGTGCTGCCAGTTCCCTGCACCCTCCAATACCACCAGTTCCCTGCACCTTCCAATACTGCCAGCTCCCTCCCATACTGCCAGATTCCTGCGCCCCGCAATGCTGTCAGCTCCCTGCTCCTTCCAAAACTCCCAGATATCTGTACTCCCCAATACTGCCAGCTCCATGCTCCATCCAATACTGCCACATCTCTGTACTCCCCAATACTGCCAGCTCCATGCTCCCTCCAATACTACCAGTTCCCTGCACCCTCCAGTACTGCCAGTTCCCTGCTCCCTCCAATACTACCAGTTCCCTGCACCCTCCAGTACTGCCAGTTCCCTGCTCCCTCCAATACTACCAGTTCCCTGCACCTTCCAATACTGCCATTTCCCTCCCATACTGCCAGCTTCCTGCTCCCCCCAATACTGCCATCTCCATGTTCCATCCAATAATGCAAACGCGCTGCACCGTTCAATACTGCCTTCTCCCTGCACCCTCCAATACTGCCAGTACCCTGCTCCCTACAATAATGCCAGATCTCTTTACTCCCAATACTGCCAGCTCCCTGCTCCCTCCCATACTGTCAGATCTCTGTACTCCCCAATACTGCCAGCTCCCTGCTCCCTCCAATGCTGCCAGATCTCTGTACTCCCCAATACTGCCAGCTCCCTGAACTCTCCAATACTGTCATCTCCCTGCTCCCTCCAATAGTGTCAGCTCCCTGCCCCCTCCAATACTGCCAGCTCCCAGGTCCCTCCAAAACTGCCAGCTCCCTGCTCCCTCCAATACTGCCAACTTCCTGCACCCTCCAGTTCTACCTGCTACCAGCACCCTCCAATACTGCCATCTCCCTCCTCCTTCCAATAGTGACAACTCACTGCCCCCTCCAATAATGCAAGATCTCTGTGCACCCCAATACAGCCAGCTCCCTGCTTCCTCCAATACTGCCAGATCTCTGTACTCCCCAACACTGCCAGCTCCCTGCTCACTCCAGTAATGCCAGCTCCCTGCTCCCTCCAACACTACGACTCCATTCCCCCTCCAATCCAACCAGATTTCTGGACTCCACAACACTGCCAGCACCCTGCTCCCTCCAGTAATGCCAGCTCCCTGCTCCCTCCAATACAGCCAGATTTCTGGACACCGCAATACTGCCAGCTCCCTGCTCCCTCCAATACTGCCAGCTCCCTGCTCCATACAACATTACCTGCTCCTTGCTCCCTACAACACTACATGCTCGCTGCGACCTACAATACTCCCAGCTCCCTGCTCCCTCCAATACTGCCAGCCCTCTGCTCCTTCCAATACTGCCAGAACTCTGTACTCCCTAATACTGACAGCTCCCTGCCACCTCCAATAATGCCAGATCCCTGCTCCCTCCAATACTGCTAAATCACTGTACTCCCCAATACTGCCAGCTCCCTGCTCCTTCCATTACCGCCACATCTCTGTACTTCCCAATACTTCCAGATCCCTGCTCCCTCCAATACTGCCAGATCTCTGTACTCCCCAATACTGCCAGCTCCCTGCTCCTTCCAATACTGCCAGATCTCTGTACTCCCCAATGCTGCCAAGTCCCTGCTCCATCAAATACTGCCAGATCTCTCTACTCCCCAATCCTGCCAGCTCCCTGCTCCCTCCAATACTGCCACATCTCTGTACTCCCCAATACTGCCAACTCACTGCAGCCTCCAATACTGCCAGCTTCCTGTTCGCTCAAATACTGCCAACTCCCACCTCCCTCCAATACTGCCAGCTCATGCTACCTCGAATACTGCCAGATCTCTGTACACCCCGATACTGCCTTCACCCTGCGCCTTCCAATACTACTCGTTCCCTGCACCCTCCAATACTGCCAGTTCCCTGCTCCCTACAATACTGCCAGATCTCTGGACTCCCCAATACTGCCAACTCCCTGCTCCATCAAATACTGCCAGGTCTCTGTACTCCCCAATACTGTCAGCTGACTGCCCCCTCCAATACTGCCAGGTCTCTGTACTCCCCAATACTGCCAGCCCCCTGATCGCTCAAATAATGCCAACTCCCTGCACCCTCCAATACTGCCAGCTCCCACATCCCTCCAATACTGCCAGCTCCCTGCTCCCTCCAATACTGCCAGCTTCCTGTTCGCTCAAATACTGCCAACTCCCTGCACCCTCCAATACTGCCAGATCCCACCTCCCTCCAATACTGCCAGCTCCAGGTTCCCTCGAATATTGCCAGTTCTCTGTACTCCCCGATACTGCCAGTTCCCTGCTCACTCCAATACTGCCAGATCTCTGCACTCCCCGATACTGTCAGCTCCCTGCTCACTCCAATACTGCCAAGTCTCTGCACTCCCCGATACTGTCAGCTCCCTGCTCTCTCCAATACTGCCAGGTCTCTCGACTCCCCAATACTGCCAGCTCCCTGCTCCCTCCAATACTGCCAGATCCCTGCTCCCTCCAATACTGCCAGCTCCCTGCTCTCTCCAATACTGCCAGATCTCTGTACTCCCCAATACTGCCAGCTCCCTGCTCCTTCCAATACTGCCAGATCTCTGTACTCCCCAATGCTGCCAAGTTCCTGCTCCATCAAATACTGCCAGATCTCTCTACTCCCCAAATCTGCCAGCTCCCTGCTCCCTCCAATACTGCCACATCTCTGTACTCCCCAATGCTGCCAAGTTCCTGCTCCCTCCAATACTGCCAGATCTCTCTACTCCCCAATACTGCCAGCTCCCTGCTCCCTCCAATACTGCCAGATCTCTGTACACCCCGATACTGCCAGCTTCCTGCGCCCGGCAATGCTGACAGCTTCATTGTTCCATCCAATACTGCACACTCGCTGTACCGTTCAATACTGCCTTCACCCTGCACCTTCCAATACTACTCGTTCCCTGCTCCCTACAATACTGCCAGTTCCCTGCTCCCTACAATACTGCCAGATCTCTTTACTACCAATACTGCCAGCTCCCTGCTCCCTCCCATACTGTCAGATCTCTGTACTCCCCAATACTGCCAGCTCCCTGCTCCCTCCAACACTGCCAGATCTCTGTACTCCTCAATACTGCCAGCTCCATGCTCCCTCCAATACTGCCAGATCTCTGTTCTCCCAATACTTCCATCTCCCTGCTTCCTCCAATACTACCAGTTCTCTGCACCCTCCAGTGCTGCCAGTTCCCTGCACCTCCAATATCACCAGTTCCCTGCACCTTCCAATACTGCCAGCTCCCTCCCATACTGCCAGATTCCTGATCCCCGCAATGCTGTGAGCTCCCTGCACCCTCCAAAACTCCCAGATATCTGTACTCCCCAATACTGCCAGCTCCCTGCTCCCTCCAATACTACCTGTTCTCTGCACCCTCCAGTACAGACAGTTCCCTGCACCTTCCAATACTACCAGTTCCCTGCACCTTCCAACACTGCCATCTCCCTCCCAAACTGCCAGCTTCCTGCTCCCCCCAATACTGCCATCTCCATGTTCCATCCAATAATGCAAACTCGCTGCACCGTTCAATACTGCCTTCTCCCTGCACCCTCCAAAACTACTCGTTCCCTGCACCCTCCAATACTGCCAGTTCCCTGCTCCCGACAATACTGCCAGATCTCTTTACTCCCAATACTGCCAGCTCCCTGCTCCCTCCCATACTGCCAGATCTCTGTACTCACCCATACTGCCAGCTCCCTGCCCCCTTCAATACTGTCATCTCCCTGCTCCCTCCAATAGTGTCAGCTCCCTGCCCCCTCCAATACTGCCAGCTCCCAGATCCCTCCCAAACTGCCAGCTCCCCGCTCCCTCCAATACTGTCAACTTCCTGCACCCTCCAGTTCTACCTGCTTTCAGCACCCTCCAATACTGCCATCTCCCTCCTCCTTCCAATAGTGACAACTCACTGCCCCCTCAAATACTGCCAGATCTCTGTACTCCCCAACACTGCCAGCTCCCTGCTCACTCCAGTAATGCCAGCTCCCTGCTCCCTCCAACACTACGACTCCATTCCCACTCTAATACAACCAGATTTCTGGACTCCGCAACACTGCCAGCACCCTGCTCCCTCCAGTAATGCCAGATCCCTGCTCCCTCCAATACAGCCAGATTTCTGGACACCGCAATACTGCCAGCTCCCTGCTTCCTCCAATACTGCCAGCTCCCTGCTCCCCACAACATTACCTGCTCCTTGCTCCCTACAACACGACATGCTCGCTGCGCCCTACAATACTCCCAGCTCACTGCTCCCTCCAATACTGCCAGCCCTCTGCTCCTTCCAATACTGCCAGAACTCTGTACTCCCTAATACTGACAGCTCCCTGCCGCCTCCAATAATGCCAGATCCCTGCTCCCTCCAATACTGCTAGATCACTGTCCTTCCCAATAAAGCCAGCTCCCTGCTCCTTCCATTACCGCCACATCTCTGTACTTCCCAATACTTCCAGATCCCTGCTAACTCCAATACTGCCAGATCTCTGTACTCCCCAATACTGCCAGCTCCCTGCTCCTTCCAATACTGCCAGATCTCTGTACTCCCCAATGCTGCCAAGTCCCTGCTCCATCAAATACTGCCAAATCTCTCTACTCCCCAATACTGCCAGCTCCCTGCTCCCTCCAATACTGCCAGATCTCTCTACTCCACAATACTGCCAGCTCCCTGCTCCCTCCAATACTGCCAGATCTCTGTACACCCCGATACTGCCAGCTCCCTGCTCCCTCCAATACTACCAGTTCTCTGCACCCTCCAGTGCTGCCAGTTCCCTGCACCCTCCAATATCACCAGTTCCCTGCACCTTCCAATACTGCCAGCTCCCTCCCATACTGCCAGATTCCTGCGCCCCGCAATGCTGTCAGCTCCCTGCTCCCTCCAAAACTGCCACATCTCTGTACTCCCCAATACTGCCAGCTCCCTGCTCCCTACAATACTACCAGTTCTCTGCACCCTCCAGTACTGACAGTTCCCTGCACCCTCCAATACTACCAGTTCCCTGCACCTTCCAATACTGCCAGCTCCCTCCCATACTGCCAGCTTCCTGCTCCCCCCAATACTGCCATCTCCATGTTCCATCCAATAATGCAAACGCGCTGCACCGTTCAATACTGCCTTCTCCCTGCACCCTCCAAAACTACTCGTTCCCTGCACCCTCCAATACTGCCAGTTCCCTGCTCCCTACAATACTGCCAGATCTCTTTACTCCCAATACTGCCAGCTCCCTGCTCCCTCCCATACTGCCAGATCTCGGTACTCACCAATACTGCCAGCTCCCTGCCCCCTCCAATACTGTCATCTCCCTGCTCCCTCCAATAGTGTCAGCTCCCTGCGCCCTCCAATCCTGCCAGCTCCCAGATCCCTCCAAAACTGCCAGCTCCCCGCTCCCTCCAATACTGCCAACTTCCTGCACCCTCCAGTTCTACCTGTTTTCAGCACCCTCCAATACTGCCATCTCCCTCCTCCTTCCAATAGTGACAACTCACTGCCCCCTCCAATAATGCAAGATCTCTGTGCACCCCAATACAGCCAGCTCCCTGCTTCCTCCAATACTGCCAGATCTCTGTACTCCCCAACACTGCCAGCTCCCTGCTCACTCCAGTAATGCCAGCTCCCTGCTCCCTCCAACACTACGACTCCATTCCCCCTCCAATACAACCAGATTTCTGGACTCCGCAACACTGCCAGCACCCTGCTCCCTCCAGTAATGCCAGCTCCCTGCTCCCTCCAATACAGCCAGATTCCTGGACACCGCAATACTGCCAGCTCCCTGCTCCCTCCAATACTGCCAGCTCCCTGCTCCCCACAACATTACCTGCTCCTTGCTCCCTGCAAAACTACATGCTCGCTGCGCCCTACAATACTCCCAGCTCCATGCTCCCTCCAATACTGCCAGCCCTCTGCTCCTTCCAATACTGCCAGAACTCTGTACGACCTAATACTGACAGCTCCCTGCCGCCTCCAATAATGCCAGATCCCTGCTCCCTCCAATACTGCTAGATCACTGTGCTCCCCAATACTGCCAGCTCCCTGCTCCTTCCATTACCGCCACATCTCTGTACTTCCCAATACTTCCAGCTCTCTGCTCCCTCCAATACTGCCAGATCTCTGGACTCCCCAATACTGCCAACTCCCTGCTCCATCAAATACTGCCGGGTCTCTGTACTCCCCAATACTGTCAGCTGACTGCCCCCTCCAATACTGCCAGTTCTCTGTACTCCCCAATGCTGCCAGCCCCCTGATCGCTCAAATAATGCCAACTCCCTGCACCCTCCAATACTGCCAGCTCCCACATCCCTCCAATACTGCCAGCTCCATCCTCCCTCCAATACTGCCAGATTCCTGTACGCTCAAATGCTGCCAACTCCCTGCACCCTCCAATACTGCCAGCTCCCACCTCCCTCCAATAATGCCAGCTCCATGTTCCCTCGAATATTGCCAGTTCTCTGTACTCCCCGATACTGCCAGTTCCCTGCTCACTCCAATACTGCCAGATCTCTGCACTCCCCGATACTGTCAGCTCCCTGCTCTCTCCAATACTGCCAGGTCTCTCTACTTCCCAATACTGCCAGCTCCCTGCTCCCTCCAATACTGCCAGATCCCTGCTCCCTCCAATACTGCCAGCTCCCTGCTCTCTCCAATACTGCCAGATCTCTCGACTGCCCAATACTGCCAGCTCCCTGCTCCCTCCAATACAGCCAGCTCCCTGCTCCCTCCAATACTGTCAGCTCGCTGCTCCCTCCAATACTGCCAAGTCTCTGTACTCCCCAATGGTGCCAGCTCCTTGCTCCCTCCAGTACTGCCAGGTCTCTGTACTCCCCAATACTGCCAGCACTCTGCTCCCTCCAATACTGCCAGCTCCCTTCTCCCTCCAATACTGTCAGCTAGCAGCTCCCTCCAACACTGCCAGGTCTCTGTACTCCCCAATGCTGCCAGCTCCCTGCTCCCTCCAGTAATGCCAGCTCCCTGCTCCCTCCAATACTGTCAGATCTCTGTACTCCCCAATATTGCCAGCTCCCTGCTCCCTCCAATACTGCCAGATCTCTGTACTCCCCAATACCGCCAGCTCCATGCTCCCTCAAATACTGCCAGATCTCTGTTCTCCCAATACTGCCAGCTCCCTGCTTCCTCCAATACTACCAGTTCTCTGCACCCTCCAGTGCTGCCAGTTCCCTGCACCCTCCAATACCACCAGTTCCCTGCACCTTCCAATACTGCCAGCTCCCTCCCATACTGCCAGATTCCTGCGCCCCGCAATGCTGTCAGCTCCCTGCTCCTTCCAAAACTCCCAGATATCTGTACTCCCCAATACTGCCAGCTCCATGCTCCATCCAATACTGCCACATCTCTGTACTCCCCAATACTGCCAGCTCCATGCTCCCTCCAATACTACCAGTTCCCTGCACCCTCCAGTACTGCCAGTTCCCTGCTCCCTCCAATACTACCAGTTCCCTGCACCCTCCAGTACTGCCAGTTCCCTGCTCCCTCCAATACTACCAGTTCCCTGCACCTTCCAATACTGCCATTTCCCTCCCATACTGCCAGCTTCCTGCTCCCCCCAATACTGCCATCTCCATGTTCCATCCAATAATGCAAACGCGCTGCACCGTTCAATACTGCCTTCTCCCTGCACCCTCCAATACTGCCAGTACCCTGCTCCCTACAATAATGCCAGATCTCTTTACTCCCAATACTGCCAGCTCCCTGCTCCCTCCCATACTGTCAGATCTCTGTACTCCCCAATACTGCCAGCTCCCTGCTCCCTCCAATGCTGCCAGATCTCTGTACTCCCCAATACTGCCAGCTCCCTGACCCCTCCAATACTGTCATCTCCCTGCTCCCTCCAATAGTGTCAGCTCCCTGCCCCCTCCAATACTGCCAGCTCCCAGGTCCCTCCAAAACTGCCAGCTCCCTGCTCCCTCCAATACTGCCAACTTCCTGCACCCTCCAGTTCTACCTGCTACCAGCACCCTCCAATACTGCCATCTCCCTCCTCCTTCCAATAGTGACAACTCACTGCCCCCTCCAATAATGCAAGATCTCTGTGCACCCCAATACAGCCAGCTCCCTGCTTCCTCCAATACTGCCAGATCTCTGTACTCCCCAACACTGCCAGCTCCCTGCTCACTCCAGTAATGCCAGCTCCCTGCTCCCTCCAACACTACGACTCCATTCCCCCTCCAATCCAACCAGATTTCTGGACTCCGCAACACTGCCAGCACCCTGCTCCCTCCAGTAATGCCAGCTCCCTGCTCCCTCCAATACAGCCAGATTTCTGGACACCGCAATACTGCCAGCTCCCTGCTCCCTCCAATACTGCCAGCTCCCTGCTCCATACAACATTACCTGCTCCTTGCTCCCTACAACACTACATGCTCGCTGCGACCTACAATACTCCCAGCTCCCTGCTCCCTCCAATACTGCCAGCCCTCTGCTCCTTCCAATACTGCCAGAACTCTGTACTCCCTAATACTGACAGCTCCCTGCCACCTCCAATAATGCCAGATCCCTGCTCCCTCCAATACTGCTAAATCACTGTACTCCCCAATACTGCCAGCTCCCTGCTCCTTCCATTACCGCCACATCTCTGTACTTCCCAATACTTCCAGATCCCTGCTCCCTCCAATACTGCCAGATCTCTGTACTCCCCAATACTGCCAGCTCCCTGCTCCTTCCAATACTGCCAGATCTCTGTACTCCCCAATGCTGCCAAGTCCCTGCTCCATCAAATACTGCCAGATCTCTCTACTCCCCAATCCTGCCAGCTCCCTGCTCCCTCCAATACTGCCACATCTCTGTACTCCCCAATACTGCCAACTCACTGCAGCCTCCAATACTGCCAGCTTCCTGTTCGCTCAAATACTGCCAACTCCCACCTCCCTCCAATACTGCCAGCTCATGCTACCTCGAATACTGCCAGATCTCTGTACACCCCGATACTGCCTTCACCCTGCGCCTTCCAATACTACTCGTTCCCTGCACCCTCCAATACTGCCAGTTCCCTGCTCCCTACAATACTGCCAGATCTCTGGACTCCCCAATACTGCCAACTCCCTGCTCCATCAAATACTGCCAGGTCTCTGTACTCCCCAATACTGTCAGCTGACTGCCCCCTCCAATACTGCCAGGTCTCTGTACTCCCCAATACTGCCAGCCCCCTGATCGCTCAAATAATGCCAACTCCCTGCACCCTCCAATACTGCCAGCTCCCACATCCCTCCAATACTGCCAGCTCCCTGCTCCCTCCAATACTGCCAGCTTCCTGTTCGCTCAAATACTGCCAACTCCCTGCACCCTCCAATACTGCCAGATCCCACCTCCCTCCAATACTGCCAGCTCCAGGTTCCCTCGAATATTGCCAGTTCTCTGTACTCCCCGATACTGCCAGTTCCCTGCTCACTCCAATACTGCCAGATCTCTGCACTCCCCGATACTGTCAGCTCCCTGCTCACTCCAATACTGCCAAGTCTCTGCACTCCCCGATACTGTCAGCTCCCTGCTCTCTCCAATACTGCCAGGTCTCTCGACTCCCCAATACTGCCAGCTCCCTGCTCCCTCCAATACTGCCAGATCCCTGCTCCCTCCAATACTGCCAGCTCCCTGCTCTCTCCAATACTGCCGGGTCTCTCTACTACCCAATCCTGCCAGCTCCCTGCTCCCTCCAATACTGCCACTCCCTGCTCCCTCCAATACTGTCAGCTCGCTGCTCCCTCCAATACTGCCAAGTCTCTGTACTCCCCAATGCTGCCAGCTCCCTGCTCCCTCCAGTACTGCCAGGTCTCTGTACTCCCCAATAAGGCCAGCTCCCTGCTCCCTCCAATACTGCCAGTTCCCTTCTCCCTCCAATACTGTCAGCTCGCTGCTCCCTCCAATACTGCCAGGTCTCTGTACACCCCAATACTGCCAGCTCCCTGCTCCCTCCAGTAATGCCAGCTCCCTGCTCCCTCCAATACTGCCAGTTCCCTGCTCCCTACAATACTGCCAGATCACTTTACTCCCAATACTGCCAGCTCCCTGCTCCCTCCCATAATGTCAGATCTCTGTACTCCCCAATAATGCCAGCTCCCTGCTCCCCCCAATACTGCCAGATCTCTGAACTCCCCAATACTGCCAGCTCCATGCTCCCTCCAATACTGCCAGATATCTGTTCTCCGAATACTGCCATCTCCCTCCTCCTTGCAATCGTGACAACTCCCCGCCCCCTCCAATAATGCAAGATCTCTGTGCTCCTCAATACTGCCAGTTCCCTGCTCCCTACCATACTGACATATCTCAGTTCTCCCAATACGGCCAGCTCACTGCTCCCACCCATACTGCCAGATCTCTGTTCTCCCAATACTGCCAGCTCCCTGCTCCCTCCAGTTATGCCAGCTCCCTGCTCCCTCCAACACGACGACCCAATACTCCATCCAATACTTTCAGCTCCCTGCTCCCTCCAATACAGGCCGATTTCTGGACTCCGCAATACTGCCAGCTCCCTGCTCCCTCCAATAATGCCAGCTCCCTGCTGCCCACAACACTACCTGCTCCCTGCTCCATCCAATACTGCCAAATCCCAGCTCCCTCCAATACTGCCAGCTCCCTGCTCCCTCCAATACTGCCAGCTCCCTGCTCCCGACAACACTAACTGCTCCCTGCTCCCTCCAATACTGACAGCTCCCTGCTGCCTCCAATAATGCCAGATTCCAGCTACCTCCAATACTGCCAGATCTCTGTTCTCCCCAATACTGCCAACTCCCTGCTCCATCAAATACTGCCGGGTCTCTGTGCTCCCCAATACTGTCAGCTGACTGCCCCCTCCAATACTGCCAGCTCCCTGCTGCCCACAACACTACCTGCTCCCTGCTCCATCCAATACTGCCAAATCCCAGCTCCCTCCAATACTGCCAGCTTCCTGTTCGCTCAAATGCTGCCAACTCCCTGCACCCTCCAAAACTGCCAGTTCCCACCTCCCTCCAATACTGACAGCTCCCTGCTGCCTCCAATAATGCCAGATTCCAGCTACCTCCAATACTGCCAGATCTCTGTTCTCCCCAATACTGCCAACTCCCTGCTCCATCAAATACTGCCGGGTCTCTGTGCTCCCCAATACTGTCAGCTGACTGCCCCCTCCAATACTGCCAGGTCTCTGTACTCCCCAATACTGCCAGCCCCCTGATCGCTCAAATAATGCCAACTCCCTGCACCCTCCAATACTGCCAGCTCCCACATCCCTCCAATACTGCCAGCTCCCTCCTCCCTCCAATACTGCCAGCTTCCTGTTCGCTCAAATGCTGCCAACTCCCTGCTCCCTCCAATACTGCCAGCTCCCTGCTCCATCCAATACTGTCAGTTCGCTGCTCGCTCCAATACTGCCACATCTCTGTACTCCCCAATACTGCCAGCTCCATGCTCCCTCCAATACTGCCAGATCTCTGTTCTCCCAATACTACCTGCTCCCTGCTCCCTCCATACTACCAGTTCTCTGCACCCTCCAGTACTGCCAGTTCCCTGCTCCCTCCAATACTACCAGTTCCCTGCACCTTCCAATACTGCCAGCTCCCTCCCATTCTGCCAGCTTCATGCTCCCCCCAATACTGCCATCTCCATGTTCCATCCAATAATGCAAACGCGCTGCACCGTTCAATACTGCCTTCTCCCTGCACCCTCCAATACTACTCTGTCCCTGCACCCTCCAATACTGCCAGTTCCCTGCTCCCTACAATAATGCCAGATCTCTTTACTCCTAATACTGCCAGCTCCCTGCTCCCTCCCATACTGTCAGATCTCTGTACTCCCCATTACTGCCAGCTCCCTGCTCCCTCCAATACTGCCAGATCTCTGTACTCCCCAATACTGCCAGCTCCCTGACCCCTCCAATACTGTCATCTCCCTGCTCCCTCCAATAGTGTCAGCTCCCTGCCCCCTCCAATACTGCCAGCTCCCAGGTCCCTCCAATACTGCCAACTTCCTGCACCCTCCAGTTCTACCTGCTTCCAGCACCCTCCAATACTGCCATCTCCCTCCTCCTTCCAATAGTGACAACTCACTGCCCCCTCCAATAATGCAAGATCTCTGTGCACCCCAATCCAGCCAGCTCCCTGCTTCCTCCAATACTGCCAGATCTCTGTACTCCCCAACACTGCCAGCTCCCTGCTCACTCCAGTAATGCCAGCTCCCTGCTCCCTCCAACACTACGACTCCATTCCCCCTCCAATCCAACCAGATTTCTGGACTCCGCAACACTGCCAGCACCCTGCTTCATCCAGTAATGCCAGCTCCCTGCTCCCTCCAATACAGCCAGATTTCTGGACACCGCAATACTGCCAGCTCCCTGCTCCCCACAACATTACCTGCTCCTTGCTCCCTACAACACTACATGCTCGCTGCGCCTTACAATACTCCCAGCTCCCTCCAATACTGCCAGCCCTCTGCTCCTTCCAATACTGCCAGAACTCTGTACTCCCTAATACTGACAGCTCCCTGCCGCCTCCAATAATGCCAGATTCCTGCTCCCTCCAATAGTGCTAGATCACTGTACTCCCCATTACTGCCAGCTCCCTGCTCCTTCCATTACCGCCACATCTCTGTACTTCCCAATAATTCCAGATCCCTGCTACCTCCAATACTGCCAGATCTCTGTACTCCCCAATACTGCCAGCTCCCTGCTCCTTCCAATACTGCCAGATCTCTGTACTCCCCAATGCTGCCAAGTCCCTGCTCCATCAAATACTGCCAGATCTCTCTACTCCCCAATACTGCCAGCTCCCTGCTCCCTCCAATACTTCCACATCTCTGTACTCCCCAATACTGCCAACTCACTGCAGCCTCCAATACTGCCAGCTTCCTGTTCGCTCAAATACTGCCAACTCCCACCTCCCTCCAATACTGCCAGCTCATGCTACCTCGAATACTGCCAGATCTCTGGACACCCCGATACTGCCAGCTTCCTGCGCCCGGCAATGCTGACAGCTCCATGTTCCATCCAAGACTGCACTCTCGCTGCACCGTTCAATACTGCCTTCACACTGCGCCTTCCAATACTACTCGTTCCCTGCACCCTCCAATACTGCCAGTTCCCTGCTCCCTATAATACTGCCAGATCTCTGGACTCCCCAATACTGTCGGCTGACTGCCCCCTCCAATACTGCCAGGTCTCTGTACTCCCCAATACTGCCAGCCCCCTGATCGCTCAAATAATGCCAACTCCCTGCTCCATCAAATACTGCCAGGTCTCTGTACTCCCCAATACTGTCGGCTGACTGCCCCCTCCAATACTGCCAGGTCTCTGTACTCCCCAATACTGCCAGCCCCCTGATCGCTCAAATAATGCCAACTCCCTGCACCCTCCAATACTGCCAGCTCCCACATCCCTCCAATACTGCCAGCTCCCTCCTCCCTCCAATACTGCCAGCTTCCTGTTCGCTCAAATACTGCCAACTCCCTGCACCCTCCAATACTGCCAGCTCCCACCTCCCTCCAATACTGCCAGCTCCATGTTCCCTCGAATATTGCCAGTTCTCTGTACTCCCCGATACTGCCAGTTCCCTGCTCACTCCAATACTGCCAGATCTCTGCACTCCCCGATACTGTCAGCTCCCTGCTCTCTCCAATACTGCCAGGTCTCTCGACTCCCCAATACTGCCAGCTCCATGCTCCCTCCAATACTGCCAGATCTCTGTTCTCCCAATACTGCCATCTCCCTCCTCCTTGCAATCGTTACAACTCCCCGCCCCCTCCAATAATGCAAGATCTCTGTACTCCTCAATACTGCCAGTTCCCTGCTCCCTACCATACTGACATATCTCAGTTCTCCCAATACGGCCAGCTCACTGCTCCCTCCCATACTGCCAGATCTCTGTTCTCCCAATACTGCCAGCTCCCTGCTCCCTCCAGTAATGCCAGCTACCTGCTCCCTCCAATACGACGACCCAATGCTCCATCCAATACTGCCAGCTCCCTGCTCCCTCCAATACAGGCCGATTTCTGGACTCCGCAATACTGCCAGCTCCCTGCTCCCTCCAATAATGCCAGCTCCCTGCTGCCCACAACACTACCTGCTCCCTGCTCCATCCAATACTGCCAAATCCCAGCTCCCTCCAATACTGCCAGCTCCCTGCTCCCTCCAATACTGCCAGCTCCCTGCTCCCGACAACACTAACTGCTCCCTGCTCCCTCCAATACTGACAGCTCCCTGCTGCCTCCAATAATGCCAGCTCCATGTTCCCTCGAATATTGCCAGTTCTCTGTACTCCCCGATACTGCCAGTTCCCTGCTCACTCCAATACTGACAGATCTCTGCACTCCCCGATACTGTCAGCTCCCTGCTCTCTCCAATACTACCAGGCCTCTCGACTCCCCAATACTGCCAGCTCCCTGCTCCCTGCAATACTGCCAGCTCCCTGCTCCCTCCAATACTGCCAGATCCCTGCTCCCTCCAATACTGTCAGCTCGCTGCTCCCTCCAATACTGCCACATCTCTGTACTCCCCAATACTGCCAGCTCCATGCTCCCTCCAATACTGACAGATCTCTGCACTCCCCGATACTCTCAGCTCCCTGCTCTCTCCAATACTACCAGGCCTCTCGACTCCCCAATACTGCCAGATCCCTGCTCCCTCCAATACTGTCAGCTCGCTGCTCCCTCCAATACTGCCACATCTCTGTACTCCCCAATACTGCCAGCTCCATGCTCCCTCCAATACTGCCAAATCTCTGTTCTCCCAATACTGCCTGCTCCCTGCTCCCTCCAATACTACCAGTTCCCTGCACCTTCCAATACTGCCAGCTCCCTCCCATTCTGCCAGCTTCATGCTCCCCCCAATACTGCCATCTCCATGTTCCATCCAATAATGCAAACGCGCTGCACCGTTCAATACGGCCTTCTCCCTGCACCCTCCAATACTACTCGTTCCCTGCACCCTCCAATACTGCCAGTTCCCTGCTCCCTACAATACTGCCAGATCTCTTTACTCCCAATACTGCCAGTTCCCTGCTCCCTCCCATACTGTCAGATCTCTGTACTCCCCTATACTGCCAGCTCCCTGTTCCCTCCAATACTGCCAGATCTCTGTACTCCCCAATACTGCCAGCTCCCTGCTCCCTCCAATACTGCCAGATCTCTGTACTCCCCAATACTGCCAGCTCCCTGACCCCTCCAATACTGTCATCGCCCTGCTCCCTCCAATAGTGTCAGCTCCCTGCCCCCTCCAATACTGCCAGCTCCCCGCTCCCTCCAATACTGCCAACTTCCTGCACCCTCCAGTTCTACCTGCTTCCAGCACCCTCCAATACTGCCATCTCCCTCCTCCTTCCAATAGTGACAACTCACTGCCCCCTCCAATAATGCAAGATCTCTGTGCACCCCAATACAGCCAGCTCCCTGCTTCCTCCAATACTGCCAGATATCTGTACTCCCCAACACTGCCAGCTCCCTGCTCACTCCAGTAATGCCAGCTCCCTGCTCCCTCCAACACTACGACTCCATTCCCCCTCCAATCCAACCAGATTTCTGGACTCCGCAACACTGCCAGCACCCTGCTTCCTCCAGTAATGCCAGCTCCCTGCTCCCTCCAATACAGCCAGATTTCTGTACACCGCAATACTGCCAGCTCCCTGCACCCCACAACATTACCTGCTCCTTGCTCCCTACAACACTTCATGCTCGCTGCGCCCTACAATACTCCCAGCTCCCTCCAATACTGCCAGCCCTCTGCTCCTTCCAATACTGCCAGAACTCTGTACTCCCTAATACTGACAGCTCCCTGCCGCCTCCAATAATGCCAGATTCCTGCTCCCTCCAATACTGCTAGATCACTGTACTCCCCAATACTGCCAGCTCCCTGCTCCTTCCATTACCGCCACATCTCTGTACTTCCCAATAATTCCAGATCCCTGCTACCTCCAATACTGCCAGATCTCTGTACTCCCCAATACTGCCAGCTCCCTGCTCCTTCCAATACTGCCAGATCTCTGTACTCCCCAATGCTGCCAAGTCCCTGCTCCATCAAATACTGCCAGATCTCTCTACTCCCCAATACTGCCAGCTCCCTGCTCCCTACAATACTGCCACATCTCTGTACTCCCCAATACTGCCAACTCACTGCAGCCTCCAATACTGCCACCTTCCTGTTCGCTTAAATACTGCCAACTCCCACCTCCCTCCAATACTGCCAGCTCATGCTACCTCGAAAACTGCCAGATCTCTGTACACCCCGATACTGCCAGCTTCCTGCGCCTGGCAATGCTGCCAGCTCCATGTTCCATCCAAGACTGCACTCTCGCTGCACCGTTCAATACTGCCTTCACCCTGCGCCTTCCAATACTACTCGTTCCCTGCTCCCTACAATACTGCCAGATCTCTGGACTCCCCAATACTGCCAACTCCCTGCTCCATCAAATAATGCAAGATCTCAGTTCTCCCAATACGGCCAGCTCACTGCTCCCTCCCATACTGCCAGATCTCTGTTCTCCCAATACTGCCACCTCCCTGCTCCCTCCAGTAATGCCAGCTCCCTGCTCCCTCCAATACGACGACCCAATGCTCCATCCAATACTGCCAGCTCCCTGCTCCCTCCAATACAGGCCGATTTCTGGACTCCGCAATACTGCCAGCTCCCTGCTCCCTCCAATAATGCCAGCTCCCTGCTGCCCACAACACTACCTGCTCCCTGCTCCATCCAATACTGCCAAATCCCAGCTCCCTCCAATACTGCCAGCTCCCTGCTCCCTCCAATACTGCCAGCTCCCTGCTCCCGACAACACTAACTGCTCCCTGCTCCCTCCAATACTGACAGCTCCCTGCTGCCTCCAATAATGCCAGATTCCAGCTACCTCCAATACTGCCAGATCTCTGTTCTCCCCAATACTGCCAACTCCCTGCTCCATCAAATACTGCCGGGTCTCTGTACTCCCCAATACTGTCAGCTGACTGCCCCCTCCAATACTGCCAGGTCTCTGTACTCCCCAATACTGCCAGCCCCCTGATCGCTCAAATAATGCCAACTCCCTGCACCCTCCAATACTGCCAGCTCCCACATCCCTCCAATACTGCCAGCTCCCTGCTCCGTCCAATACTGCCAGCTTCCTGTTCGCTCAAATACTGCCAACTCCCTGCACCCTCCAATACTGCCAGCTCCCACCTCCCTCCAATACTGCCAGCTCCATGTTCCCCCGAATATTGCCAGTTCTCTGTACTCCCCGATACTGCCAGTTCCCTGCTCACTCCAATACTGCCAGATCTCTGCACTCCCCGATACTGTCAGCTCCCTGCTCTCTCCAATACTGCCAGGTCTCTCGACTCCCCAATACTGCCAGCTCCCTGCTCCCTGCAATACTGCCAGATTCCTGCTTCCTCCAATACTGCCAGCTCCCTGCTCTCTCCAATACTGCCAGGTCTCTCTACTACCCAATACTGCCAGCTCCCTGCTCCCTCCAATACTGCAAGCTCCCAGCTCCCTCCGATACTGTCAGCTCGCTGCTCCCTCCAATACTGCCAAGTCTCTGTACTCCCCAATGCTGCCTGCTCCCTGCTCCCTCCAGTACTGCCAGGTCTCTGTACTCCCCAATAAGGCCAGCTCCCTGCTCCCTCCAATACTTCCAGCTCCCTTCTCCCTCCAATACTGTCAGCTCGCTGCTCCCTCCAATACTGCCAGGTCTCTGTACTCCCCAATACTGCCAGCTCCCTGCTCCCTCCACTAATGCCAGCTCCCTGCTCCCTCCAATACTGCCAGTTCCCTGCTCCCTACAATACTGCCAGATCTCTTTACTCCCAATACTGCCAGCTCCCTGCTCCCTCCCATAATGTCAGATCTCTGTTTTCCCCAATACTGCCAGCTCCCTGCTCCCTCCAATACTGCCAGATCTCTGTACTCCCCAATACTGCCAGCTCCATGCTCCCTCCAATACTGTCAGATCTCTGTTCTCCCAATACTGCCATCTCCCTCCTCCTTGCAATAGTGACAACTCCCCGCCCCCTCCAATAATGCAAGATCTCTGTACTCCTCAATACTGCCAGTTCCCTGCTCCCTACCATACTGACATATCTCAGTTCTCCCAATACGGCCAGCTCACTGCTCCCACCCATACTGCCAGATCTCTGTTCTCCCAATACTGCCAGCTCCCTGCTCCCTCCAGTAATGCCAGCTCCCTGCTCCCTCCAACACTACGACCCAATGCTCCATCCAATACTGCCAGCTCCCTGCTCCCTCCAATGCAGCCCGATTTCTGGACTCCGCAATACTGCCAGCTCCCTGCTCCCTCCAATAATGCCAGCTCCCTGCTGCCCACACCACTACCTGCTCCCTGCTCCATCCAATACTGCCAAATCCCAGCTCCCTCCAATACTGCCAGCTCCCTGCTCCCGACAACACTAACTGCTCCCTGCTCCCTCCAATACTGACAGCTCCCTGCTGCCTCCAATAATGCCAGATTCCAGCTACCTCCAATACTTCCAGGTCTCTCTACTCCCCAATACTGCCAGCTCCCTATTCCCTCCAATACTGCCAAATCCCAGCTCCCTCCAATACTGCCAGCTCCCTGCTTCATCCAATAGTGCCAGCTCCTTGCTCCCTACAACACTACATGCTCCCTGCGCCCTCCAATACTGCCAGCTCCCTGCTCCCTCCAATACTGCCAGCCCCCTGCTCCTTCCAATACTTCCAGAAGTCTGTACTCCCCAATGCTGACAGCTCCCTGCCGCCTCCAATAATGCCAGATCCCTGCTCCCTCCAATACTGCCAGATCTCTGTACTCCCCAATACTGCCAACTCCCTGCTCCATCAAATACTGCCAGGTCTCTGTACTCCCCAATACTGCCAACTCCCTGCTCCATCAAATACTGCCAGGTCTCTGTACTCCCCAATACTGTCAGCTCCCTGCCCCCTCCAATACTGCCAGGTCTCTGCACTCCCCAACACTGCCAGCTCCCTGCCCCCTCCAATAATGCCAGGTCTCTGTACTCCCCAAAACTGCCAGCCCCCTGATCGCTCAAATAATGCCAACTCCCTGCACCCTCCAATGCTGCCAGCTCCCACATCCCTCCAATACTGCCAGCTCCCTCCTCCCTCCAATACTGCCAGCTTCCTGTTCGCTCAAATACTGCCAACTCCCTGCACCCTCCAATACTGCCAGATCACACTACACTCCAAGACTGCCAGCTCCATGTTCCCTCGAATACTGCCAGGTCTCTGCACTCCCCGATACTGACAGCTCCCTGCTCTCTCCAATACTGCCAGGTCTCTGCACTCCCCGATACTGACAGCTCACTGCTCAATCCAATACTGCCAGATCCCTGCTCCCTCCAATACTGTCAGCTCGCTGCTCCCTCCAATACTGCCAAGTCTCTGTACTCCCCAATGGTGCCAGCTCCCTGCTCCCTCCAATACTGCCAGGTCTCTGTACTCCCCAATACTGCCAGCTCCTTGCTCCCTCCAATAATGCCAGCTCCCTTCGCCCTCCAAGACTGTCAGCTTGCTGCGCACTCCAATACTGCCAGGTCTCTGTACTCCCCAATACTGCCAGCTCCCTGCTCCCTCCAGTAATGCCAGCTCCCTGCTCCCTCCAATACTGCCAGTTCCCTGCTCCCAACAATACTGCCAGATCTCTTTACTCCCAATACTGCCAGCTCCCTGCTCTCTCCCATACTGTCAGATCTCTGCACTCCCCAATACTGACAGCTCCCTGCTCCCTGCAATACTGCCAGATCTCTGTACTCCCCAATACTGCCAGCTCAATGCTCCCTCCAATACTGCCAGATCTCTGTTCTCCCAATACTGCCTGCTCCCTGCTCCCTCCAATAATTCCAGTTCTCTGCACCCTCCAGTACTGCCAGTTCCCTGCACCCTCCAATACCACCAGTTCCCTGCACCTTCCAATACTGCCAGCTCCCTCCCTTTCTGCCAGCTTCCTGCGCCCCGCAATGCTGTCATCTCCCTGCTCCCTCCAATACTGCCAGGTCTCTGTACTCCGCAAAACTGCCAGCTCCCTGCTCCATCAAATACTGCCAGCTCCATGCTCCCTCCAACAATGCCTGTTCTCTGTACTCCCCAATACTGCCAGCTGCCTGCTCCTTCCAATACTGCCAGCTCCCTGCTCCCTCCAATACTGCCAGCTCCCTGCTCCCTCCAATACTGCCAGGTCTCTGCACTGCCCAATACTGCCAGCTCCCTGCTCCATCAAATACTGCCAGCTCCCTGCTCCCTCCAATACTGTCAGCTCACCCCTCCCTCCAATACTGTCAGCTCCCTGCTCCCTCCAATACTGCCAGCTCCCTGCTCCCTCCAATACTGTTAGCTCACTCCTCCCTCCAATAATGTCAGCTCCCTGCCCACTCCAATGCTGCCCGCTCACTTCTCCCTCAAATACTGCCAGATCACTGCTCCCTCCAATATTGCCAATCTCTGTACTCCGCTATAATGCCAGCTCCCTGCTGGCTCCAATATTGCCACATCTCTGTGCACCCCAATACTACCAGCTCCCTGCTCGCTCCAATACTGGAGCTCACTGCTCCCTCCAATAATGCCAGCTCACTTCTAACTCCAATACTGGAGGTCACTGCTCCCTCCAATACTGCCAGCTCACTTCTCCCTCCAATACTGCCAATCTCTGTTCTCCCCAATACTGCCAGCTCCCTGCTCCATCCAATACTGCCAGATCTCTGTTCTCCCACTACTGCCAGCTCCCTGCTCCCTCCAATACTACCAGTTCTCTGCTCCCACCAGGACTGCCAGCTCCCTGTACACTCCAATAATACCAGTTCCCTGCACCTTCCAATAATGCCAGCTCCCTCCCATACTGCCAGCTTCCTGCTCCCCCCAATGCTGCCAGCTCCCTGCACCCTCCAATACTGCCTGTTCCCTGCTCCCTACAATACTGCCAGATCTCTATACTCCCAATACTGCCAGCTCCCTGCTCCCTCCAATCCTGCCAGTTCTCTGCACTCCCCAATAATGCCAGCTCCCTGCTCCCTCCAATACTGCCAGATCTCTGTACTCCCCAATACTGCCAGCTCCCTGCCCCCTCCAATACTGCCAGCTCCCTCCTCCCTCCAACACGACGACTCCATTCTCCCTCCAATACAACCAGATTTCTGGACTCCACAACACTGCCAGCTCCCTGCTCCCTCCAGTAATGCCAGCTCCCTGCTCCCTCCAACACTACGACCCAATGCTCCATACAATACTGCCAGCTCCCTGCTCCCTCCAATACTGCCAGATTTCAGGACTCCGCAATACTGCCAGCTCCCTGCTCCCTCCAATAATGCCAGCTCCCTGCTGCCCACAACACGACCGGCTCCCTGCTCCATCCAATACTGACAGTTCCCAGCTCCCTCCAATACTGCCAGCTCCCTACTCCCTCCAATACTGCCAGCTCCCTGCTCTCAACAACACTACCTGATCCCTGCTCCCTCCAATACTGACAGCTCCCTGCTGACTCCAATAATGCCAGATCCCTGCGACCTCCAATACTGCCAGATCTCTGTACTCCCCAATACTGCCAGCTCCCTGCTCCTTCCAATACTACCAGATCTCTGTACTCCCCAATACTGACAACTCCCTGCTCCATCAAATACTGCCAGATCTCTATACACCCCAATACTGCCAACTCCCTGCTCCCTCCAATACTGCCAGATCTCTGTACTCCCCAATAGTGCCAGCTCTCTGCTCCTTCCAATACTGCCAGATCTCTGTACTCCCCAATACTGCCAGCTCCCTGCTCCTTCCAATACTACCAGATCTCTGTACTCCCCAATACTGCCAGCTCCCTGCTCCTTCCAATACTACCAGATCTCTGTACTCCCCAATACTGACAACTCCCTGCTCCATCAAATACTGCCAGATCTCTATACACCCCAATACTGCCAGCTCCCTGCTCCCTCCAATACTGCCAGATCTCTGTACTCCCCAATACTGCCAGCTCCCTGCTCCTTCCAATACTACCAGATCTCTGTACTCCCCAATACTGACAACTCCCTGCTCCATCAAATACTGCCAGATCTCTATACACCCCAATACTGCCAGCTCCCTGCTCCCTCCAATACTGCCAGATCTCTGTACTCCCCAATAGTGCCAGCTCCCTGCTCCTTCCAATACTGCCAGATCTCTGTACTCCCCAATACTGCCAGCTCCCTGCTCCTTCCAATACTACCAGATCTCTGTACTCCCCAATACTGACAACTCCCTGCTCCATCAAATACTGCCAGATCTCTATACACCCCAATACTGACAACTCCCTGCTCCCTCCAATACTGCCAGATCTCTGTACTCCCCAATAGTGCCAGCTCTCTGCTCCTTCCAATACTGCCAGATCTCTGTACTCCCCAATACTGCCAGCTCCCTGCTCCTTCCAATACTACCAGATCTCTGTACTCCCCAATACTGCCAGCTCCCTGCTCCTTCCAATACTACCAGATCTCTGTACTCCCCAATACTGACAACTCCCTGCTCCATCAAATACTGCCAGATCTCTATACACCCCAATACTGCCAGCTCCCTGCTCCCTCCAATACTGCCAGATCTCTGTACTCCCCAATACTGCCAACTCCCTGCAGCCTCCAAAACTGCCAGCTTCCTGTTCGCTCAAATACTGCCAGCTCCCACCTCCCTCCAATACTGCCAGCTCCATGTTCCCTTGAATACTGCCAGATCTATGTACTCCCCGATACTGTCAGCTCCCTGCTCCCTCCAATACTGCCAGGTCTCTGTGTTCCACAATACTGCCAGCTCCCTGCTCCATCAAATACTGCCAGCTCCCTGTTCCTCCAATAATGCCAGGTCTCTGTACTCCCCAATAATGCCAGCTCCCTGCTCCCTCCAATACTGCCAGCTCCCTGCTCCCTCCAATACTGTCAGCTCGCTGCTCCCTCCAATACTGCCAGGTCTCTGCACTGCCCAATTCCGCCAGCTCCCTGCTCCATCAAATACTGCCAGCTCCGTGCTCCCTCCAATCATGCCAGGTCTCTGTACTCCCCAATACTGCAAGCTCCCTGCTCCCTCCAATACTGCCAGCTCCCTGCTCCCTCCAATACTGTCAGCTCACTCCTCCCTCCAATACTGCCAGCTCCCTGCTCCCTCCAATGTTGTCAGCTCACTTCTCCCTCCAGTACTGCCAGATCACTGCTCCCTCCAATATTGCCAATCTCTTTACTCCGCTATAATACCAGCTCCCTGCTCGCTCCAATATTGCCACATCTCTGTACTCCCCAATAATGCCAGCTCCCTGCTCGTTCCAATACTGGAGCTCACTGCTCCCTCTAATACTGCCAGCTCACTTCTCCCTCCAATACTGCCAGATCTCTGTGCTCCCCAATACTGCCAGATCCATTCTCCATCCTATACTGCCAGATCTCTGTACTCCCCAATACTGCCAGCTCCATGCTCCCTCCAATACTGCCAGATCTCTGTTCTCCCAATACTGCAAGCTCCCTCCCATACTGCCAGCTTACTGCGCCCCGCAATGCTGCCTGCTCCATGTTCCATCCAATACTGCAAACTCGCTGCACCGTTCAATACTGCCTTCACCCTGCACCCTCCACTACTATTCGTTCCCTGCACCCTCCAATACTGCCAGTTCACTGCTCCCTACAATACTGCCAGATCTCTTTACTCCCAATGCTGCCAGCTCCCTGCTCCCTCCCATACTGTCAGATCTCTGTACTCCCCTATACTGCCAGCTCCCTGCTCCCTCCAATACTGCCAGATCTCTGTACTCCCCAATACTGCCAGCTCCATGCTCCCTCCAATACTGCCAGATCTCTGTTCTCCCAATACGGCCTGCTGACTGCTCTCACCCATACTGCCAGATCACTCTTCTCCCAATACTGCCAGCTCCCTGCTCCCTCCAACACTACGACTCCATTGTCCCTCCAATACAACCAGATTTCTGGACTCCGCAACAGTGCCAGCACCCTGCTCCCTCCAGTAATGCCAGCTCCCTGCACCCTCCAACACTACGACCCAATGCTCCATCCAATACTGCCAGCTCCCTGCTCCCTCCAATACATCCAGATTTCTGGACTCTGCAATACTGCCAGCTCCCTGCTCCCTCCAATAATGCCAGCTCCCTGCTGCCCACAACACTACCTGCTCCCTGCTCCCTCCAATACTGCCAAATCCCAGCTCCCTCCAATACTGCCAGCTCCCTGCTCCCTCCAATACTGCCAGCTGCCTGCTCCCTACAGCACTACCTGCTCCCTTCTCCCTCCAATACTGACATCTCCCTGCTGCCTCCAATAATGCCAGATCCCTGCTCCATCAAATACTGCCAGATCTCTCTACTCCCCAATACTGCAGATCCCTGCTCCCTCCAATACTGCCAGATCTCCGTACTCCCCAATACTGCCAACTCCCCGCAGCCTCCAATACTGCCAGCTTCCTGTTCGCTCAAATACTGCCAGCTCCCACCTCCCTCCAAAACTGCCAGCTCCATGTTCCCTCGAATACTGCCAGATCTATGTACTCCCCGATACTGTCAGCTCCCTGCTCCCTCCAATACTGCCAGGTCTCTGTACTCCACAATACTGCCAGCTCCCTGCTCCATCAAATACTGCCAGCTACCTGTTCCTCCAATAATGCCAGGTCTCTGTACTCCCCAATACTGCCAGCTCCCTGCTCCCTCCAATGCTGCCAGCTCCCTGCTCCCTCCAATACTGTCAGCTCGCTGCTTCCTCCAACACTGCCAGGTCTCTGTACTGCCCAATACTGCCAGCTCCCTACTCCATCAAATACTGCCAGCTCCGTGCTCCCTCCAATCATGCCAGGTCTCTGTACTCCCCAATACTGCAAGCTCCCTGCTCCCTCCAATACTACCAGCTCCCTGCTCCCTCCAATACTGTCAGCTCACTCCTCCCTCCAATACTGCCAGCTCCCTGCTCCCTCCAATGCTGTCAGCTCATTTCTCCCTCCAATACTGCCGGATCACTGCTCCCTCCAATATTGCCAATCTCTGTACTCCGCTATAATGCCAGCTCCCTGCTCGCTCCAATATTGCCACATCTCTGTATTCCCCAATACTGCCAGTTCCCTGCTCCCTACAATACTGCCAGATCTCTTTACTCCCAATACTGCCAGCTCCCTGCTCCCTCCCATACTGTCAGATCTCTGTACTCCCCAATACTGCCAGATCCCTGCTCCCTCCTATACTGCCAGATCTCTGTACTCCCCAATACTGCCAGCTCCCTGCTCCCTCCAGTAATGCCAGCTCCCTGCTCCCTCCAACACTACGACTCCATTCCCCCTCCAATACAAGCAGATTTCTGGAATCTTCAACGCTGCCAGCTCCCTGCTCCCTCCAGTAATGCCAGCTCCCTGCTCCCTCCAATACAGCCAGATTTCTGGACACCGCAATACTGCCAGCTTCCTGCTTCCTCCAATAATGCCAGCTCCCTGCTCCCCACAACATTACCTGCTCCCTGCTCCATCCAATACTGCCATATCCCATCTCCCTCCAATGCTGCCAGCTCCCTGCTCCATCCAATACTGCCAGCTCCTTGCTCCCTACAACACTACCTGCTTCCTGCGCCCTCCAATACTGCCAGCTCCCTGCTCCCTCCAATACTGCCAGCCCGCCTGGGCTCCGTGCTGGCCCACATGATCCACCCCGACCAGTCCTACATGGTCCCGGGCCGGTCCATCCAGGACAACATCCACCTGGTCCGGGACCTGATCCATCTTTCCCAGAGGACTGGTCAGTCGGTCGCCTTTCTCTCCCTCGATCAGGAGAAGGCGTTCGACAGGGTGGATCACGATTACCTTTTCGGGACTCTGCGCGCTTTCGGACTCGGGCCGCATTTCGTGGCCCGGGTCCGACTTTTATACGCCGCCGCAGAGTGTCTAGTCAAAGTTAACTGGTCCTTGACGGCGCCCCTTCGATTTGGGAGAGGAGTGCGTCAGGGGTGCCCCATGTCCGGCCAATTGTATACCATCTGCGTGGAGCCCTTCCTGTGCCTGCTTCGCAGGAGGTTGACGGGATTGGCTCTGCGCGAGCCGGCCATGCAGGTCGTCCTCTCGGCTTACGCCGACGACGTGCTCCTCGCAATCACAGATCCCGTTGACTTGCGGAGGATGCGCGACTGCCAGCAGTCCTTTTCTGCCGCGTCCTCCGCGAGGATCAATTGGGAGAAATGTTCCGGACTCCTGGTTGGTCAGTGGCGGGTGGACTCTCTGCCGGAGGAGATGACACCTTTTGCGTGCAGCACCACGCACCTCCTCTATCTGGGAGTCCACCTTAGCCCCGCTGAGGAAGCCTGGCCGGCAAACTGGCAGGAGTTGGAGGCGAAAGTCACCGCTCGGCTGGTGCGCTGGACAGGACTGCTCCGAGTGCTTTCCTACAGGGGCCGAGCGTTGGTCATAAACCAACTGGTGGCCTCCATGCTGTGGTACCGGTTGGTCACTTTGGCCCCGCCCCCTGTATTTGCCACCAAGATCCAGAAGAAACTCATCGATTTCTTCTGGGGCAAGAGGAAACACTGGGTCTCTGCCGCGGTCCTGAGTCTCCCGATCGAGGAGGGCGGTCAGTCGCTGGTGTGCGTCCGCACCCAGGCTGCGACTCTCCGCCTTCGGACCCTGCAGAGATACATGTACGTCGAGCGTCCTCCCAGATGGTGTGCGCTGGCGACGTATTTTTTCTGCCAGTGCCACTGCCTTCAAGACGACACGCAGCTCCCGGTGGAGTCCGTTAGCCGCGCCTCTCTGAGGGAGTTGCCTGTCTTTTACCGGGATCTTTTACGAGTCTGGGACATGGTCGCCTTCAGTCAGGGCGCTCCCCCGCCGGCGGAGGAGAGCGCCTCGGCTGTCCGGGCGGCCGACTCTGGGGACGGTCCGGCGGGTGGAGGAGTAGCCGAAACCCCCGGGACGCCCCTCACTGCGGGTGGCGAGGGGGCTCGGGAGTGCGGAGCGATCCCGGCCGAGCTGACCCCCACTCGGCCGGAACTGCTCATCGGACCCAGGCCCCGAAACCCTCCTCGGGAGCCGGTCCCGCACAACCCGAGCCGCCTCTCGGAAATGCCCTCCGTGCCATTCCAATCGGCGCGGAGGGGTTTCCTGTACGGTCTGCTCCTGCACACTCTCTACTTCCTCGCCCTCGTCAGCCGGCCCGACACGCCCTGGCGGTCCGCGTTGCCATCTGGCGACGAAGGGAAACCCCGATGGAGGTCTCTCTACGCGGGAGTCTTCCCCCTTTACATCGGGGGCCTGGGGTGGAGGGTGCTGCACAGAGCAGTCCCGTGCAATAGGCTTTTAAGTAGGTTCACGGACTCCCAGGCCAGCTGTACTTTCTGCGGCCTGGACGAGTCCGTGTTCCACATTTATACGGAGTGTGCGAGATTGCAGCCCCTATTTGAGTATCTGAAGGGGCTGCTCCTCAAATTCTGGCTGCACTTCAGTCCCACGCTCCTGATCTTTGGGCACCCGGTGCGGAGGGGCTTGGGCCGGGAGGAGGATCTCCTCGTCGGTCTGCTCCTGGGCCTGGCCAAGGTGGCAATTCACAGGTCCAGGTTGCGGGCCGTCGGGGGGTCCGTCCTCCCCGATTGCCGGCCCCTCTTCCGCGGTTACGTTCGCGCCCGGGTGTCCCTGGAAAAGGAGCATGCGGTGTCCGTCGGTACGCTTGAGGCCTTCCGCGACCGGTGGGCACCGCAGGGACTGGAGTGCATTGTCTACGCCGAGAATGGCATTTAATTTGAAAAAAAAAAGGCAGCCGCTCAAACTAAGGCAGCCTCTCAAATTAAGGCCGCCCCTCAAACTAAGGCAACCTCTCAAACTAAGGCAGCCTCTCAAAATAAGGCAGCATCTCAAACTAAGGCAGCCTCTCAAACCAAGGCAGCCCCTCAAACTAAGGCAGCCGCTCAAAATAATGCAGCCGCTCAAACTAAAGCAGCCCCTCAATCTAAGGCAGCCCCTCAAACTAAGGCAGCCCCTCAAACTAAGGCAGCCGCTCAAAATAAGGCAGCCCCTCAAACTAAGGCAGCCCCTCAAACTGAGACAGCCGCTCAAACTAATGCAGCACCTCAGTCTAAGGCAGCCCCTCAAATTAAGGCAGACTCTCAAACTAATGCAACCCCTGAAACTAAGGCAGCCGCTCAAACTCAGGCAGCCGCTCAAACTCAGGCAGCCTCTCAAACTAAGGCAGCCGCTCAAAATAAGGCAGCCGCTCAAACTGAGGCAGCCTCTCAAATTAAGGCCGCCCCTCAAAATAAGGCAGCCCCTCAAACTAAGGCAGCCGCTCAAACTCAGGCAGCCGCTCAAACAAAAGCAGCCTCTCAAACTAAGGCAGCCTCTCAAATTAGGCCGCCCCTCAAACTAAGGCAGCCGCTCAAACTAAGGCAGCCCCTCAATCTAAGGCACCCTCTCAAATTAAGGCCGCCCCTCAAACTAAGGCAGCCCCTCAAACTAAGGCAGCCCCTCAAACCAAGGCAGCCTCTCAAACTAAGGCAGCATCTCAAACTAAGGCAGCCCCTCAAACGAAGGCAGCCGCTCAAACTAACGAAGCCGCTAAACTAAAGCAGCCCCTCACTCTAAGGCAACCCCTTAAACTAAGGCATCCGCTCAAACTAAGGCAGCTTCTAAAAGTAAGGCAGACCATCAAACTAAGGCAGCCGCTGAAACTAAGGCAGACTCTCAAACAAATGCAGAACTCAATCTAAGGCAGCCCCTCAAACTAAGGCAGCCGCTCAAACAAAGGCAGACTCTCAAACTAAGGCAGCCTCTCAATCTAAGGAAGACCCTCAACTAAGGCAGCCGCTCAAACTAAATCAGCCCATCAAAATAATGCAGCCTCTCAATCTAAGGCAGCCCCTCAAACTAAGGCAGCCCCACAAACTAATGCAGCCCCTCAATCTAAGGCAGCCGCTCAAACTAAGGCAGCCCCTCAAACTGAGACAGCCGCTCAAACTAATGCAGCACCTCAGTCTAAGGCAGCCCCTCAAACGAAGGCAGCCGCTCAAACTAACGAAGCCGCTAAACTAAAGCAGCCCCTCACTCTCAGGCAGACTCTCAAACTAAGGCAGCCGCTCAAAATAAGGCAGCCGCTCAAACTGAGGCAGCCTCTCAAATTAAGGCCGCCCCTCAAAGTAAGGCAGCCCCTCAAACTAAGGCAGCCGCTCAAACTCAGGCAGCCGCTCAAACAAAAGCAGCCTCTCAAACTAAGGCAGCCTCTCAAATTAGGCCGCCCCTCAAACTAAGGCAGCTGCTCAAACTAAGGCAGCCCCTCAAACTAAGGCAGCCCCTCAAACCAAGGCAGCCTCTCAAACTAAGGCAGCATCTCAAACGAAGGCAGCCTCTCAAACTAAGGCAGCCCCTCAAACCAAGGCAGCCTCTCAAACTAAGGCAGCATCTCAAACGAAGGCAGCCCCTCAAACGAAGGCAGCCGCTCAAACTAACGAAGCCGCTAAACTAAAGCAGCCCCTCACTCTAAGGCAACCCCTTAAACTAAGGCATCCGCTCAAACTAAGGCTGCCCCTCAAACTAAGGCAGCCGCTCAAACAAAGGCAGCCCCTCAAACTGAAACAGCCGCTCAAACTAATGCAGCCCCTCAGTCTAAGGCAGTCCCTCAAACTAAGGCAGCCTCTCAAACTCATGCAGCCGCTCAAACTGGGGCAGCGCCTCAAACTAAGACAGCCGATGTAACTAATGCAGCCCCTCAAACTAAGGCAGCTTCTAAAAGTAAGGCAGACCATCAAACTAAGGCAGCCGCTGAAACTAAGGCAGACTCTCAAACAAATGCAGAACTCAATCTAAGGCAGCCCCTCAAACTAAGGCAGCCGCTCAAACAAAGGCAGACTCTCAAACTAAGGCAGCCTCTCACACTAAGTCAGCCGTTCAATCAAAAGCAGCCACTCAAACTAATGCAGCCCCTTAAATTAAGGCAGACTCTCAAACTAATGCACCCCCTGAAACTAAGGCAGTCCCTCAAACTCAGGCAGCCTCTCAAACTAAGGCAGCCGCTCAAACTTAGGCAGCCACTCAAACTGAGGCAGCCTCTCAAATTAAGGCCGCCCCTCAAACTCAGGCAGCCGCTCAAACTAAGGCAGCCCCTCAAACTAAGGCAGCCCCTCAAACTGAGACAGCCGCTCAAACTAATGCAGCCCCTCAAACGAAGGCAGCCCCTTAAATTAAGGCAGACTCTCAAACTAATGCACCCCCTGAAACTAAGGCAGTCCCTCAAACTCAGGCAGCCTCTCAAACTAAGGCAGCCGCTCAAACTTAGGAAGCCACTCAAACTGAGGCAGCCTCTCAAATTAAGGCCGCCCCTCAAACTAAGGCAGCCCCTCAAACTAAGGCAGCCGCTCAAACTAAGGCAGCAGCTCAAACAAAGGCAGCCTCTCAAACTAAGGCAGCCTCTCAAATTAGGCCGCCCCTCAAACTAAGGCAGCCGCTCAAACTAAGGCAGCCAATCAAACTGAGGCAGCCTCTCAAATTAAGGCCGCATCTCAAACTAAGGCAGCGCCTCAAACTAAGGCAGCATCTCAAACGAAGGCAGCCTCTCAAACTAAGGCAGCCCCTCAAACTAAGGCAGCCGCTTAAAGTAAGGATGCCCCTCAAACTAAGTCAGCCACTCGATCTAATGCAGCCGCTCAAACTAAAGCAGCCCCTCAAACTAAGGCAGCCGCTTAAAGTAAGGATGCCCCTCAAACTAAGTCAGCCCCTCAATCTAAGGCAGCCGCTGAAACTAAGGCAGCCCCTCAAACTAAGGCAGCCGCTCAAATTAAGGCAGCCCCTCAAACTAAGGCAGCCGCTCAAACTAAGGCAGCCGCTCTAACTGAGACAGCCGCTCAAACTAATGCAGCCTCTCAAACTAAGGCAGCATCTCAAACTAAGGCAGCCCCTCAAACGAAGGCAGCCGCTCAAACTAAGGCAGCCCCTCAAACTGAGACAGCCGCTCAAACTAATGCAGCCCCTCAGTCTCGGGCAGTCCCTCAAACTAAGGCAGCCTCTCAAACTAATGCAGCCGCTCAAACTAAGGCAGCGCCTCAAACTAAGACAGCCGATGTAACTAATGCAGCCCCTCAAACTAATGCAGCTTCTAAAAGTAAGGCAGACCATCAAACTAAGGCAGCCGCTCAAACTAAGGCAGACTCTCAAACAAATGCAGAACTCAATCTATGGCATCCCCTCAAACTAAGGCAGCCGCTCAAACAAAGGCAGACTCTCAAACTAAGGCAGCCTCTCACACTAAGTCAGCCGTTCAATCAAAAGCAGCCCCTAAAACTAAGGCAGCCCCTCAAACTAAGGCAGCCGCTCAAACTAATGCAGCCCCTCAATCTAAGGAAGACCCTCAACTAAGGCAGCCGCTAAAACTAAAGCAGCCCATCAAAATAATGCAGCCCCTCAATCTAAGGCAGCCCCTCAAACTAAGGCAGCCCCTCAAACTAAGCCTACCCCTCAAACTAAGACAGCCGCTCAAACTAAGACAGCCTCTCAAATTAAGGCAGCCCCTCAAACTAAGGCAGCCTCTCAAACTAAGGCAGCCTCTCAAACTAAGGCAGCCACTCAAACTAAGGCAGCCGCTCAAACTAAGGCAGCCCCTCAAACTGAGGCAGCCGCTCAAAATAATGCAGCCGCTCAAACTAAAGCAGCCCCTCAATCTAAGACAGCCCCTCAAACTAAGGCAGACTCTCAAACTAAGGCAGCCGCTCAAACTAAGGCAGCCCCTCAAACTAAGGCAGCCGCTCAAACTAAACTGCCCCTCAAACTGAGACAGCCGATCAAACTAATGCAGCCCTGTCTAAGGCAGCCCCTCAAACTAAGGCAGCCTCTCAAACAAAGGCAGCCGCTCAAACTGAGGCAGCCGCTCAAAGTAAGACAGCATCTAAAAGTAAGGCAGACCCTCAAACTAAGGCAGTCCCTCAAACTAAGGCAGCCTCTCAAACTAAGGCAGCATCTCAAATTAAGGCAGCCTCTCAAACTAAGGCAGCCCCTCAATCTAAGGCAGCCGCTCAAACTAAGGAAGCCCCTCAAACTGAGGCAGCCGCTCAAACTAATGCAGCCGCTCAAACTAAAGCAGCCCCTCAATCTAAGGCATCCCCTCAAACTAAGGCAGCCACTCAAACTAAGGCAGCCGCTCAAAATAAGGCAGCCGCTCAAACTAATGCAGGCCCTCAAACTAAGGCAGCCGCTCAAACTAAGGCAGCCCCTCAAACTGAGACAGCCGCTCAAACTAAGGCAGCCTCTCAAACTAAGGCCGCCCCTCAAACTAAGGCAGCCCCTCAAACTAAGGCACCCTCTCAAACTAAGGCAGCATCTCAATCTCAGGCAGCCTCTCAAACTAAGGCAGCCCCTCAAACGAAGGCAGCCGCTCAAACTAACGAAGCCGCTAAACTAAAGCAGCCCCTCACTCTAAGGCAGCTTCTCAAACCAAGGCAGCCGCTCAAACTAAGGCTGCCCCTCAAACTAAGGCATCCGCTCAAACTAAGGCAGCCCCTCAAAGTAAGGCAGCCGCTCAAACTAAGGCAGCCCCTCAAACTGAGACAGCCGCTCAAACTAATGCAGCCCCTCAGTCTCAGGCAGTCCCTCAATCTAAGGCAGCCCCTCAAACTAAGTCAGCCCCTCAAACTAATGCAGCCACTCAATCAAAGGCAGACACTCAAACTAAAGCAGCCCCTCAATCTAAGACAGCCCCTCAAACTAAGGCAGACTCTCAAACTAAGGCAGCCGCTCAAACTAAGGCAGCCCTCAAACTAAGGCAGCCGCTCAAACTAAACTGCCCCTCAAACTGAGACAGCCGATCAAACTAATGCAGCCCTGTCTAAGGCAGCCCCTCAAACTAAGGCAGCCTCTCAAACAAAGGCAGCCGCTCAAACTGAGGCAGCCGCTCAAACTAAGACAGCATCTAAAAGTAAGGCAGACCCTCAAACTAAGGCAGTCCCTCAAACTAAGGCAGCCTCTCAAACTAAGGCAGCCCCTCAATCTAAGGCAGCCTCTCAAACTAAGGCAGCCCCTCAATCTAAGGCAGCCGCTCAAACTAAGGAAGCCCCTCAAACTGAGGCAGCCGCTCAAACTAATGCAGCCGCTCAAACTAAAGCAGCCCCTCAATCTAAGGCATTCCCTCAAACTAAGGCAGCCACTCAAACTAAGGCAGCCGCTCAAAATAAGGCAGCCGCTCAAACTAATGCACGCCCTCAAACTAAGGCAGCCGCTCAAACTAAGGCAGCCGCTCAAAATAAGGCAGCCGCTCAAACTAATGCAGGCCCTCAATCTAAGGCAGCCCCTCAAACTGAGACAGCCGCTCAAACTAAGGCAGCCTCTCAAACTAAGGCCGCCCCTCAAACTAAGGCAGCCCCTCAAACTAAGGCAGCCTCTCAAACTAAGGCAGCCCCTCAAACTAACGAAGCCGCTAAACTAAAGCAGCCCCTCACTCTAAGGCAGCTTCTCAAACTAAGGCAGCAGCTCAAACTAAGGCTGCCCCTCAAACTCAGGCATCCGCTCAATCTAAGGCAGCCCCTCAAAGTAAGGCAGCCGCTCAAACTAAGGCAGCCCCTCAAACTGAGACAGCCGCTCAAACTAATGCAGCCCCTCAGTCTCAGGCAGTCCCTCAAACTAAGGCAGCCTCTCAAACTAATGCAGCCGCTCAAACTAATGCAGCCCCTCAAACTAAGGCAGCTTCTAAAAGTAAGGCAGACCATCAAACTAAGGCAGCCGCTCAAACTAAGGCAGACTCTCAAACAAATGCAGAACTCAATCTAAGGCAGCCCTTCAAACTAAGGCAGCCGCTCAAACAAAGGTAGACTCTCAAACTGAGGCAGCCTCTCACACTAAGTCAGCCGTTCAATCAAAAGCAGCCCCTGAAACTAAGGCAGCCCCTCAAACTAAGGCAGCCGCTCAAACTAATGCAGCCCCTCAATCTAAGGAAGCCCCTCAACTAAGGCAACCGCTCAAACTAAAGCAGCCAATCAAAATAATGCAGCCCCTCAATCTAAGGCAGCCCCTCAAACTAAGTCAGCCCCTCAAACTAATGCAGCCACTCAATCAAAGGCAGCCCCTCAAACTAAGCCTACCCCTCAAACTAATGCAGCCGCTCAAACTAAGGCAGCCCCTCAAACTCAGGCAGCCGCTCAAACTAAGGCAGCCGCTCAAACTAAGGCAGCCGCTCAAACTAAGGCAGCCTCTCAAATTAAGGCCTCCCCTCAAACTAAGGCAGCCTCTCAAACGAAGGCAGCCTCTCAAACTGAGGCAGCATCTCAAACTAAGGCAGCCTCTCAAACTAAGGCAGCCACTCAAACTAAGGCAACCGCTCAAACTAAGGCAGCCCCTCAAACTAAGGCAGCCGCTCAAAATAATGCAGCCGCTGAAACTAAAGCAGCCCCTCAATCTAAGGCAGCCCCTCAAACTAAGGCAGCCCCTCAAACTAAGGCAGCCGCTCAAACTAAGAGAGCCCCTCAAACTAAGGCAGCCGCTCAAACTAAGGCAGCCCCTCAAACTGAGACAGCCGCTCAAACTAATGCAGCACCTCAGTCTAAGGCAGCCCCTCAAACTAAGGCAGACTCTCAAACTAAGGCAGCCGCTCAAACTAAGGCAGCCCCTCAATCTAAGACAGCCGCTCAAAGTAATGCAGCACCTCAAACTAAGGCAGCATCTAAAAGTAAGGCAGCCTCTCAAACTAAGGCAGCATCTCAAACGAGGGCAGCCTCTCAAACGAAGGCAGCCCCTCAAACTAAGGCAGCCGCTCAAACTAAGGAAGCCCCTCAAACTAAGGCAGCCGCTCAAACTAATGCAGCCGCTCAAAATAAAGCAGCCCCTCAATCTAAGGCAGCCCCCCAAACTAAGGCAGCCGCTCAAACTAAGGCAGCCCCTCAAACTAAGGCAGCCGCTCAAACTAAGGCAGCCCCTCAAACTAAGGCAGCCGCTCAAACTAAACTGCCCCTCAAACTGAGACAGCCGATCAAACTAATGCAGCCCAGTCTAAGGCAGCCCCTCAAACTAAGGCAGCCTCTCAAACAAAGGCAGCCGCTCAAACTAAGGCAGCCCCTCAAACTAAGACAGCATCTAAAAGTAAGGCAGACCCTCAAACTAAGGCAGCCGCTCAAACTAAGGCAGCCCCTCAAACTAATGCAGCCCCTCAAACTAAGGCAGCCCCTCAAACTAAGGCAGCCCCTCAAACTCATGCAGCCTCTCAAACTAAGGCAGCATCTCAAACTAAGGCAGCCTCTCAAACTAAGGCAGCCATTCAAACTAAGGCAGTCGCTCAAACTAAGGCAGCCCCTCAAACTAAGGCAGCCGCTCAAAATAATGCAGCCGCTCAAACTAAAGCAGCCCCTGAATCTAAGGCAGTCCCTCAAACTAAGGCAGCTCCTCAAACTAAGGCAGCCGCTCAAACTAATGCAGGCCCTCAAACTAAGGCAGCCGCTCAAACTAAGGCAGCCCCTCAAACTGAGACATCCGCTCAAACTAAGGCAACCTCTCAATCTAAGGCCGCCCCTCAAACTAAGGCAGCCACTCAAACTAAGGCAGCCTCTCAAACTAAGGCAGCATCTCAATCTCAAGCAGCCTCTCAAACTAGGGCAGCCCCTCAAACGAAGGCAGCCGCTCAAACTAACGAAGCCGCTAAACTAAAGCAGCCCCTCACTCGAAGGCCGCTTGTCAAACTAAGGCAGCCGCGCAAACTAAG
Source organism: Heterodontus francisci (assembly GCF_036365525.1). Taxonomy (NCBI): domain Eukaryota; kingdom Metazoa; phylum Chordata; class Chondrichthyes; order Heterodontiformes; family Heterodontidae; genus Heterodontus; species Heterodontus francisci. Next base: position 1,370,569 of record NW_027140405.1, on the reverse strand, counting down.
GCTGCCCCTCAAACTAAGGCAGCCGCTCAAACTAAGGCAGCCCCTCAAACTAAGGCAGCCGCTCAAACTAAGGCAGCCCCTCAAACTGAGACAGCCGCTCAAACTAATGCAGCCCCTCAGTCTCAGGCAGTCCCTCAAACTAAGGCAGCCTCTCAAACTAATGCAGCCGCTCAAACTAAGGCAGCGCCTCAAACTAAGACAGCTGCTCTAACTGATGCAGCCCCTCAAACTAAGGCAGCTTCTAAAAGTAAGGCAGACCATCAAACTAAGGCAGCCGCTCAAACTAAGGCAGACTCTCAAACAAATGCAGAACTCAATCTAAGGCAGCCCCTCAAACTAAGGCAGCCGCTCAAACAAAGGCAGACTCTCAAACTGAGGCAGCCTCTCACACTAAGTCAGCCGTTCAATCAAAAGCAGCCCCTGAAACTAAGGCAGCCACTCAAACTAAGGCAGCCGCACAAACTAATGCAGCCCCTCAATCGAAGGAAGCCCCTCAACTAAGGCAGCCGCTCAAGCTAAAGCAGCCCATCAAAATAATGCAGCCCCTCAATCTAAGGCAGCCCCTCAAACTAAGTCAGCCCCTCAAACTAATGCAGCCACTCAATCAAAGGCAGACTCTCAAACTAATGCAGCCACTCAATCAAAGGCAGCCCCTCAAACGAAGCCTACCCCTCAAACTAATGCAGCCGCTCAAACTAAGGCAGCCCCTCAAACTCAGGCAGACGCTCAAACTAAGGCAGCCGCTCAAACTAAGGCAGCCTCTCAAATTAAGGCCTCCCCTCAAACTAAGGCAGCCTCTCAAACGAAGGCAGCCTCTCAAACTAAGGCAGCATCTCAAACTAAGGCAGCCTCTCAAACTAAGGCAGCCACTCAAACTAAGGCAGCCGCTCAAACTAAGGCAGCCCCTCAAACTAAGGCAGCCGCTCAAAATAATGCAGCCGCTCAAACTAAAGCAGCCCCTCAATCTAAGGCAGCCCCTCAAACTAAGGCAGCCCCTCAAACTAAGGCAGCCGCTCACACTAAGAGAGCCCCTCAAACTAAGGCAGCCGCTCAAACTAAGGCAGCCCCTCAAACTGAGACAGCCGCTCAAACTAATGCAGCACCTCAGTCTAAGGCAGCCCCTCAAACTAAGGCAGACTCTCAAACTAAGGCAGCCGCTCAAACTAATGCAACCCCTCAATCTAAGACAGCCGCACAAAGTAATGCAGCACCTCAAACTAAGGCAGCATCTAAAAGTAAGGCAGCCTCTCAAACTAAGGCAGCATCTCAAACGAGGGCAGCCTCTCAAACGAAGGCAGCCCCTCAAACTAAGGCAGCCGCTCAAACTAAGGAAGCCCCTCAAACTAAGGCAGCCGCTCAAACTAATGCAGCCGCTCAAAATAAAGCAGCCCCTCAATCTAAGGCAGCCCCTCAAACTAAGGCAGCCGCTCAAACTAAGGCAGCCCCTCAAACTAAGGCAGCCGCTCAAACTAAGGCAGCCCCTCAAACTAAGGCAGCCGCTCAAACTAAACTGCCCCTCAAACTCAGACAGCCGATCAAACTAATGCAGCCCAGTCTCAGGCAGCACCTCAAACTAAGGCAGCCTCTCAAACAAAGGCAGCCGCTCAAACTAAGGCAGGCCCTCAAACGAAGACAGCATCTAAAAGTAAGGCAGACCCTCAAACTAAGGCAGCCGCTCAAACTAAGGCAGCCCCTCAAACTAAGGCAGCCCCTCAAACTCATGCAGCCTCTCAAACTAAGGCAGCCGCTCAAACTAAGGCAGCCACTCAAACTGAGGCAGCCTCTCAAATTGAGGCCGCACCTCAAACTAAGGCAGCCCCTCAAACTAAGGCAGCCTCTCAAACGAAGGCAGTATCTCAAATTAAGGCAGCCTCTGAAGCTAAGGCAGCCGCTGAAACTAATGCAGCCGCTCAAACTAAAGCAGCCCCTCAATTTAAGGCATCTCCTCAAACTAAGGCAGCCGCTCAAACTAAGGCAGCCCCTCAAACTAAGGCAGCCGCTCAAACTAAGGCAGGCCCTCAAACTAAGGCAGCCGCTCAAACTAAGGCAGCCAATCAAACTGAGACAGCAGCTCAAACTAAGGCAGCCTCTCAAATTAAGGCCGCCCCTCAAACTAAGGCGGCCCCTCAAACTAAGGCAGCCTCTCAAACTAAGGCAGCATCTCAAACTAAGGCAGCCTCTCAAACTAAGGCAGCCCCTCAAACGAAGGCAGCCACTCAAACTCACGAAGCCGCTAAACTAAAGCAGCCCCTCACTCTAAGGCAGCCCCTCAAACTAAGGCAGCCGCTCAAACTAAGGCTGCCCCTCAAACTAAGGCAGCCGCTCAAACTAAGGCAGCCCATCAAAGTAAGGCAGCCGCTCAAACTAAGGCAGCCCCTCAAACTGAGACAGCCACTCAAACTAATGCAGCCCCTCAGTCTAAGGCAGTCCCTCAAACTAAGGCAGCCTCTCAAACTAATGCAGCCGCTCAAACTGAGGCAGACTCTCAAACTGAGGCAGCCTGTCAAACTAAGGCAGCCTCTCAAAGTAAGGCAGACCCTCAAACTAAGGCAGCCGGTCAAACTAAGGCAGTCTCTCAAACTAAGGCAGCCCCTCAAACTAAGTCAGCCTCTCAATCAAAGGCAGCCCCTCAAACTAATGCAGCCGCTCAAACTCAGGCAGTTTCTCAAACTGAGGCAGCCTGTCAAACTAAGGCAGCCTCTCAAAGTAAGGCAGACCCTCAAACTAAGGCAGCCGGTCAAACTAAGGCAGTCTCTCAAACTAAGGCAGTCCCTCAAAGGAAGGCAGCCGCTCATACTAAGGCAGACTCTCAAACCAAGGCAGCCTTTCACACTAAGTCAGCCGCTCAAACTAATGCAGCCCGTCAATCTAAGGCAGCCCCTCAACTAAGGCAGCCTTTCAAACTAAAGCAGCCCATCAAACTAATGCAGCCCCTCAATCTAAGGCAGCCCCTCTAACTAAGGCAGCCCCTCAAACTAATGCTGCCCCTCAGTCTAAGGCAGCCCCTCAAACAAAGTCAGCCCCTCAAACTAATGCAGCCACTCAATCAAAGGCAGACTCTCAAACTAAGCCCACCCCTCAAATTAATGCAGCCGCTCAAACTAAGGCAGCCCCTCAAACTCAAGCAGCCTCTCAAACAAAGGCAGACTCTCAAACTAAGGCACCCCCTCAAACTAATGCAGCCCCTCAATCTAAGGCAGCCCCTCAAACGAAGACAGCCCCTCTAAGTAATGCAGCCCCTGAATCCAAGGCCGCTCCTCAAACTAAGGCAGCCCCTCAAACTAAGGCAGCCGCTCAAACTAATGCTGCCCCTTAAAGTAAGGCAGCCCCTCAAACTAAGGAAGGTCCTCAACTAAAGGCAGCCCCTCAAACTAATGCAGCCGCTCAAACTCAGGCAGCCTCTCAAACTAAGGCAGCCTGTCAAACTAAGGCAGCCTCTCAAAGTAAGGTAGACCCTCAAACTAAGGCAGCCTCTCAAACTAAGGCAGTCTCTCAAACTAAGGCAGCCCCTCAAACTAAGGCAGCCGCTCAATCAAAGGCAGCCCCTCAAACTAAGGCAGCCCCTCAAACTAAGTCAGCCCCTCAAACTAATGCGGCCACTCAATCAAAGGCAGACTCTCAAACTAATGCAGCCACTCAATCAAAGGCTGAACCTCAAACTAATGCAGCCGCTCAAACTAAGGCAGCCCCTCAAACTCAGGCAGCCTCTCAAACTAAGGCAGCCTCTCAAACTAAGGCAGCCTGTCAAACTGAGGCAGCCTCTAAAAGTAAGGCAGACCCTCAAACTAAGGCAGCCGCTCAAACTAAGGCAGCCGCTCAAACTAAGGCAGCCGCTCAAACTAAGGCAGCCGCTCAAACTAAGACAGTCTCTCAAATTAAGGCAGACCCTCAAACTAAGGTAGCACCTCAAACTAAGGCAGCCCCTCAAACTAAGGCAGCCTCTCAAACTGAGGCAGCATCTCAAACTCAGGCAGCCTCTCAAACTAAGGCAGCCCCTCAAACTAAGGCAACGCTCAATCTAAGGAAGCCCCTCAAACTAAGGCAGCCCCTCAAACTAAGGCAGCCCCTCAAACTAAGGCAGCCTCTCAAACTGAGGCAGCATCTCAAACTCAGGCAGCCTCTCAAACTAAGGCAGCCCCTCAAACTAAGGCAACGCTCAATCTAAGGAAGCCCCTCAAACTAAGGCAGCCGCTCAAACTAATGCAGCCCCTCAATCTAAGGCAGCCCCTCAAACTAAGGCAGCCGCTCAAACTAAGGCAGCCCCTCAAACTAAGGCAGCCCCTCAAACTAAGGCAGCCACTCAAACTAATGCAGCCCCTCAATCTAAAGCAGCCCCTCAAATGAAGACAGCCCCTCAAACTTATGCATCCCCTGAATCCAAGGCCGCCCCTCAAACTAAGGCAGCCTCTCAAACTAAGGCAGGCGATCAAACTAATGCATCCCCTCAATCTAAGGCAGCCCCTCAAACTAAGCCAGTCCCTCAAATTAAGGCAGCCCCTCAAACTAAGGTAGACTCAGAAACTAATGCAGCCCCTCAATCTAAGGCAGACCCTTAATCTAAAGCAGCCCCTCAAAGTAAGGCAGCCCCTCAAACTAAGGAAGCCGTCTCAAACTAAGGCAGCCCCTCAAACTAAGGCAGCCTCTCAAACTAAGGCAGCCCCTCAAACTAAGGCAGCCTCTCAAACTAAGGCACCCCCTCAAACAAATGCAGCCCCTCAATATAAGGCACACCCTCAATTTAATGCAGCCCCTCAATCTATGGCAACTCCTCAATCTAAGGCAGCCCCTCAAACTATGCCAACCCCTCAAACGAAGGCAGCCCCTCAAACTAAGGCAGACTCTCAAACTAATGCAGCCACTCAATCAAAGGCGGCCCGTCAAACTGAGCCAACCCAGCAAACTAAGGCACCCCCTCAAACTAAGGCAGACTCTCAAACTGAGGCAGCCTCTCAAACTATGGCAGCCTGTCAAATTAAGGCAGACACTCAAACTAAGGCAGCCCCTCAAACCAAGGCTTCCACTCGAACGAAGGCAGACTCTCAAACTAAGGCAGCCGCTCAAACTAAGGCAGCATCTCAAATTAAGGCCTCCCCACAAACTAAGGCAGCCCCTCAAACTAAGGCTGCCTCTCAAACTAAGGCAGCCTCTCAAACCATGGCAGCCCCTCAAACTAAGGCAGCCGCTCAAACTAAGGCAGACCCTCAAATTGAGACAGATGCTCAAACTAATGCAACACCTCAGTCGAAGGCAGCCCCTCAAACTAAGGCTGCCTCTCAAACTAAGGCAGCCTCTCAAACTAAGGGAGCCGCTCAAACTAAGGCAGCCCCTCAAACTATGACAGCCGCTCAAACTAAGACAGCCGCTCAAACTAAGACAGCCGCTCAAACTAATGCGGCCCCTCAAACTAATGCAGCCCCTCAAACTAATGCAGAACTCAATCTAAGGCAGCCCCTCAAACTAAGGCAGCCGCTCAAACTAATGCAGCCCCTCAAACTAATGCAGCCCCTCAAACTAATGCAGCCTCTCAATCTAAGGCAGCCCCTCAATCTAAGGAAGCCCCTCAATCTAAGGAAGCCCCTCAAACTAAGGCAGCCGCTCAAACTAAGGCAGCCCCTCAAACTGAGGAAGCCGCTCAAACTAAGGCAGGCCCTCAAACTAAGGCAGCCGCTCAAACTAAGGCAGCCCCTCAAACTGAGACAGCCGCTCAAACTAAGGCAGCCTCTCAAATTAAGGCCGCCCCTCAAACTAAGGCAGCCCTTCAAACTAAGGCAGCCTCTCAAACTAAGGCAGCATCTCAAACTTAGGCAGCCTCTCAAACTAAGGCAGCCCCTCAAACGAAGGCAGCCGCTCAAACTAACGAAGCCGCTAAACTAAACCAGCCCCTCACTCTAAGGCAGCCCCTCAAACTAAGGCAGCCGCTCAAACTAAGGCTGCCCCTCAAACTAAGGCAGCGAGCTCATACTAAGGCAGCCCCTCAAAGTAAGGCAGCCGCTCAAACTAAGGCAGCCCCTCAAACTGAGACAGCCACTCAAACTAATGCAGCCCCTCAGTCTAAGGCAGTCACTCAAACTAAGGCAGCCTCTCAAATTAATGCAGCCGCTCAAACTAAGGCAGACTCTCAAACTAAGGCAGCCCCTAAAACTAAGGGAGAGCCTCAACCAAAGGCAGCCCCTCAAACTAATGCAGCCGCTCAAACTCAGGCAGCCTCTCAAACTGAGGCAGCCTGGCAAACTAAGGCAGCCTCTCAAATTAAGGCCGCCCCTCAAACTAAGGCAGCCCTTCAAACTAAGGCAGCCTCTCAAACTAAGGCAGCATCTCAAACTAAGGCAGACTCTCAAACTAAGGCAGCCTCTCACACTAAGTCAGCCGCTCAAACTAATGCAGCCCGTCAATCTAAGACAGCCCCTCAACGAAGGCAGCCGCTCAATCTAAAGCAGCCCATCAAACTAATGCAGCCCCTCAATCTAAGGCAGCCCCTCTAACTAATGCTGCCCCTCAAACTAATGCAGTCACTCAATCAAAGGCAGCCCCTCAAACGAAGCCCACCCCTCAAATTAAGGCAGCCCCTCAAACCCAGGCAGCCTCTCAATCTAAGGCAGCCTCTCAAACTAAGGCAGCCTGTCAAACTAAGGCAGCCTGTCAAACTGAGGCAGCCTCTAAAAGTAAGGCAGACCCTCAAACTAAGGCAGCCGCTCAAAACTAAGGCAGCCCCTCAAACTAAGGCAGCCCCTCAAACTAAGGCAGCCGCTCAAACGAAGACAGCCCCCAAACTAAGGCAGCCTCTCAGACTAAGGCAGCTCCTCAAACTAATGCAGCCCCTCAATCTAAGGCAGCCCCTCAAACGAAGACAGCACCTCAATCTAATGCAGCCCCTGAATCCAAGGCCGCTCCTCAAAGTTAGGCAGCCCCTCAAACTAAGGCAGCCGCTCAAACTAATGCTGCCCCTTAAAGTAAGGCAGCCCCTCAAACTAAGGAAGGGCCCCAACCAAAGGCAGCCCCTCAAACTAATTTGGCCGCTCAAACTCATGCAGCCTCTCAAACTAAGGCAGCCTGTCAAACTAAGGCAGCCTCTCAAAGTAAGGCAGACCCTCAAACTAAGGCAGCCTCTCAAACTAAGGCAGTCTCTCAAACTAAGGCAGCCCCTCAAACTAAGGCAGCCGCTCAATCAAAGGCAGCCCCTCAAACTAAGGCAGCCCCTCAAACTAAGGCAGCCCCTCAAACTAAGGCAGCCGCTCAATCAAAGGCTGCCCCTCAAACTAAGGCAGCCCCTCAAACTAAGCCTACCCCTCAAACTAATGCAGCCGCTCAAACTAAGGCAGCCCCTCAAACTCAGTCAGCCGCTCAAACTAAGACAGCCGCTCAAACTAAGACAGCCTCTCAAACAAAGGCAGCCGCTCAAACTAAGGCAGCCCCTCAAAATAAGACTGCCGCTCAAACTAATGCAGCCCCTCAAACTAAGGCAGCCACTCAAATTAAGGCAGCCCCTCAAACTATGGCAGACTCTCAAACTAAGGCAGCCCCTCAAACATAGGCAGCCTCTCAAACTAAGGCAGCCCCTCAAACTAATGCAGCCTCTCAAACTAATGCAGAACTCAATCTAATGCAGCCCCTCAAACTAAGGCATCCCCTCAAACTAATGCAGCCCCTCAAACTCATGCAGCCCCTCAAACTGATGCAGCCCCTCAATCTAAGGCAGCCCCTCAAACTAAGGCAGACTCTCAAACTAATGTAGCCACTCAATGAAAGGCAGCCCCTCAAACTAAGCCAACCCCTCAAACTAAGGTACCCCTCAAACTAAGGGAGCGACTCAACCAAAGGCAGCACCTCAAACTAATGCAGCCGCTCAAACCAAGGCAGCCTCTCAAACGAAGGTAGCATCTCAAATTAAGGCAGCCTCTCAAACTAAGGCAGACCCTCAAACTAAGGCAGCCGCTCAAACTAATGCAGCCGCTCAAACTAATCAAGCCCCTCAATCTAAGGCAGCCCCTCAAACTAAGGCAGCCGCTCAAACTAAGGCAGCCCCTCAAAATAAGGCAGCCGCTCAAACTAAGGCAGGCCCTCAAACTAAGGCAGCCGCTCAAACTAAGGCAGCCCCTCAAACTGAGACAGCCGCTCAAACTAAGGCAGCCTCTCAAATTAAGGCCGCCCCTCAAACTCAGGCAGCCCCTCAAACTAAGGCAGCCTCTCAAACTAATGCAGCCGCTCAAACTAAGGCAGCGCCTCAAACAAAGACAGCCGCTCGAACTAATGCAGCTCCTCAAACTAAGGCAGCTTCTAAAAGTAAGGCAGACCATCAAACTAAGGCAGCCGCTCAAACTAAGGCAGACTCTCGAACAAATGCAGAACTCAATCTAAGGCAGCCCCTCAAACTAAGGCAGCCGCTCAAACAAGGGCAGACTCTCAAACTAAGGCAGCCTCTCACAATAAGTCAGCCGTTCAATCAAAAGCAGCCCCTCAAACTAAGGCAGCCCATCAAACTAAGGCAGCCGCTCAAACTAATGCAGCCCCTCAATCTAAGGAAGCCCCTCAATTAAGGCAGCCGCTCAAACTAAAGCAGCCCATCAAAATAATGCAGCCCCTCAATCTAAGGCAGCCCTTCAAACTAAGGCAGCCCCTCAAACTAATGCATCCCCTCAATCTAAGGCAGCCCCTCAAACTGAGTCAGCCCCTCAAACTAATGCAGCCACTCAATCAAAGGCAGACTCTCAAACTAATGCAGCCACTCAATCAAAGGCAGCCCCTCAAACTAAGCCTACCCCTCAAACTAATGCAGCCGCTCAAACTGAGGCAGCCCCTCAAACTGAGGCAGCCGCTCAAACTAAGGCAGCCGCTCAAACTAAGGCAGCCGCTCAAACGAAGGCAGCCTCTCAAATTAAGGCCGCCCCTCAAACTAAGGCAGCCTCTCAAACTAAGGCAGCCTCTCAAACTAAGGCAGCCACTCAAACTAAGGCAGCCGCTCAAACTAAGGCAGCCCCTCAAACTAAGGCAGCCGCTCAAAATAATGCAGCCGCTCAAACTAAAGCAGCCCCTCAATCTAAGGCAGCCCCTCAAACTAAGGCAGCCCCTCAAACTCAGGCAGCCGCTCAAACTAAGGCAGCCCCTCAAACTGAGACAGCCGCTCAAACTAATGCAGCACCTCAGTCTAAGGCAGCCCCTCAAACTAAGGCAGACTCTCAAACTAAGGCAGCCGCTCAAACTAAGGCAGCCCCTCAAACTAAGACAGCCGCTCAAACTAATGCAGCCCCTCAAACTAAGGCAGCATCTAAAAGTAAGGCAGCCTCTCAAACTAAGGCAGCATCTCAAACTAGGGCAGCCTCTCAAACTAAGGCAGCCCCTCAAACTAAGGCAGCCGCTCAAACTAAGGAAGCCCCTGAAACTAAGGCAGCCGCTCAAACTAATGCAGCCGCTCAAAATAAAGCAGCCCCTCAATCGAAGGCAGCTCCTCAAACTAAGGCAGCCGCTCAAACTAATGCAGCCCCTCAATCTAAGGAAGCCCCTCAACTAACGCAGCCGCTCAAACTAAAGCAGCCCATCAAAATAATGCAGCCCCTCAATCTAAGGCAGCCCTTCAAACTAAGGCAGTCCCTCAAACTAATGCATCCCCTCAATCTAAGGCAGCCCCTCAAACTGAGTGTGCCCCTCAAACTAATGCAGCCACTCAATCAAAGGCAGAGTCTCAAACTAATGCAGCCACTCAATCAAAGGCAGCCCCCCAAACTAAGCCTACCCCTCAAACTAATGCAGCCCCTCAAACTAAGGCAGCCGCTCAACTAAGGCAGCCCCTCAAACTCAGGCAGCCGCTCAAACTAAGGCAGCCCCTCAAACTGAGACAGCCGCTCAAACTAATGCAGCACCTCAGTCTAAGGCAGCCCCTCAAACTAAGGCAGACACTCAAACTAAGGCAGACGCTCAAACTAAGGCAGCCCCTCAAACTAAGACAGCCGCTCAAACTAATGCAGCCCCTCAAACTAAGGCAGCATCTAAAAGTAAGGCAGCCTCTCAAACTAAGGCAGCATGTCAAACTAGGGCAGCCTCTCAAACTAAGGCAGCCCCTCAAACTAAGGCAGCCGCTCAAACTAAGGCAGCCCCTCAAACTAAGACAGCCGCTCAAACTAATGCAGCACCTCAAACTAAGGCAGCATCTAAAAGTAAGGCAGCCTCTCAATCTAAGGCAGCATCTCAAACTAGGGCATGATCTCAAACTAAGGCAGCCCCTCAAACTAAGGCAGCCGCTCAAACTAAGGAAGCCCCTCAAATTCAGGCAGCCGCTCAAACTAAGGCAGCCCCTCAAACTGAGGCAGACCCTCAATCGTAGGCAGCTCCTCAAACTAAGGCAGCCGCTCAAACTAAGGCAGCCCCTCAAACTAAGGCAGCCGCTCAAACTAAGGCAGCCCCTCAAAGTAAGGCAGCCGCTCAAACTAAACTGCCCGTCAAACTGACAGAGCCGATCAAACTAATGCAGCCCCTCAATCTAATGCAGCCCCTCAAACTAATGCAGCCACTCAAACTCTGGCAGCCCCTCAAACTACGGCAGACTCTCAAACTCAGGCAGCCTCTCAAACTGAGGCAGCCCCTCAAACTAAGGCAGCCTGTCAAACTAAGGCAGCCCCTCAAACTAAGCGAGCGCCTCAACCAAAGGCAGCCCATCAAACTAATGCAGCCGCTCAAACTAAGGCAGCCCCTCCAACTAAGGCAGGCACTCAAACTAATGCAGACACTCAAACTAAGGCAGCCGCTCAAACTAAGGCAGCCCCTCAAACTAAGGCAGACTCTCAAACTAAGGCACACCCTCAAACTAATGCAGACCCTCAATCTAAGGCACCCCCTCAAACGAATGCAGCCCCTCAATCGATGGCAGTCCCTCATTCCAAGGCAGCCTCTAAAAGTAAGTCAGCCCCTCAAACTAATGCAACCACTCAATCAAAGGCAGACTCTCAAACTAATGCAGCCACTCAATGAAAGGCAGCCCCTCAAACTAAGCCTACCCCTCAAACTAATGCAGCCGCCAAAACTAAGGCAGCCCCTCAAACTCAGGCATCCTCTCAAACTAAGGCAGCCCCTCAAACTCAGGCAGCCTCTCAAACGAAGGCAGCCTCTCAAACTAAAGCAGCCTGTCAAACTAAGGCAGCCTCTCAAAGTAAGGCAGACCCTCAAACGAAGGCAGCCGCTCAAACGAAGGCAGATTCTCAAACAAATGCAGAACCTCAAACTAAGGCAGCCGCTCTAACTAAGGCAGACTCTCAAACTAATGCAGCCCCTCAATCTAAGGAAGCCTCTCAAACTAAGGCAGCCCCACAAACTAATGCAACCCCTCTATCGAAGGCAGCCCCTCAAACAAATGCAGCCCCTCAAACTAAGTCAGCGCCTCAAACTAAGTCAGCCCCTCAAACTAATGCAGCCACTCAATCTAAGGCAGCCCCTCAATCTAAGGCAGCCCCTCAAACTGAGGCAGCCCCTCAAACTAATGCAGCCCCTCAATCTAAGGCAGCCCCTCAAACAAATGCAGCCCCTCAAACTAAGGCAGCCACTCAATCAAAGGCAGACTCTCAAACTAATGCAGCCACTCAATCAAAGGCAGCCCCTCAAACTAAGCCTACCCCTCAAACTAATGCAGCCGCTCAAATTAAGGCAGCCCCACAAACTAAGGCAGCCTATCAAACTAAGGCAGCCTGTCAAACTAAGGCAGCCTCAAAAAGTAAGGCAGACCCTCAAACTAAGGCAGCCGCTCAAAATAAGGCAGACTGTCAAACTAAGGCATCCCCTCAAACTAAGGCATCCCCTCAAACTAAGGCAGACTCTCAAACTGAGGCAGCCGCTCAAACTAAGACAGCCTCTCAAATTAAGGCAGCCGCTCAAACTAAGGCAGCCCCTCAAACTAAGGCAGCCTCTCAAACTAAGGCAGCCCCTCAAACTAATGCAGCCCTTCAATCTTAGTCACCCCCTCAAACTAAGGCATCCCATCAAACTAAGGCAGACTCTCAAACTAATGCAGCCACTCAATCTAAGGCAGCCCCTCAAACAAAGGCAACCCCTGAAACTATGGCATCCCCTCAAACTAAGGCAGACTCTCAAACTAATGCAGCACCTCAAACCAAGGCAGCCGCTCAAACTAAGGCAGCCCCTCAAACTAAGGCAGCCGCTCAAACTCAGGCAGCCGCTCAAACTCAGGCAGCCGCTCAAACTCAGGCAGCCGCTCAAACTCAGGCAGACCCTCAAACTGAGACAGCCACTCAAACTAATGCAGCCCCTCAGTCTAAAGCAGCCCCTCAAACTCAGGCAGTCTCTCAATCTAAGGCAGCCGCTCAAACTAAGGCAGCCTCTCAATCTAAGGCAGCCGCTCAAACTAATGCAGCACCTCAAACTAAGGCAGCCGCTCAAATTAAGGCAGCCCCTCAAACTATGGCAGACTCTCAAACGAAGCCAGCCGCTCAAATTAAGGCTGCCCCTCAAACTAAGGCAGCCCCTCAAACGAATGCAGCCGCTCAAATTATGGCAGCCCCTCAAACCCAGGCAGCCTCTCAAACTAAGGCAGCCTCTCAAACTAAGGCAGCCTGTCAAACTAAGGCAGCCGCTCAAACGAAGACAGCCCCCAAACTAAGGCAGCCTCTCAGACTAAGGCAGCTCCTCAAACTAAGGCAGCCTCTCAAACTAAGGCACCCCCTCAAACTAATGCAGCCCCTCAATCTAAGGCAGCCCCTCAAACGAAGACAGCACCTCAAACTAATGCAGCCCCTGAATCCAAGGCCGCTCCTCAAACTAAGGCAGCCCCTCAAACTAAGGCAGCCGCTCAAACTAATGCTGCCCCTTAAAGTAAGGCAGCCCCTCAAACTAAGGAAGGGCCCCAACCAAAGGCAGCCCCTCAAACTAATGCAGCCGCTCAAACTCAGGCAGCCTCTCAAACTAAGGCAGCCTGTCAAACTAAGGCAGCCTCTCAAAGTAAGGCAGACCCTCAAACTGAGGCAGCCTCTCAAACTCAGGCAGCCTCTCAAACTATGGCAGCCTGTCAAATTAAGGCAGACTCTCAAACTAAGGCAGCCGCTCAAACTAATGCAGCCGCTCAAACTAAGGCAGCATCTCATATTAAGGCCGCCCCTCAAACTAAGGCAGCCCCTCAAACTAATTGTGTCTCTCAAACTAAGGCAGCCTCTCAAACCATGTCAGCCCCTCAAACTAAGGCAGCCGCTCAAACTAAGGCAGCCCCTCAAACTAAGACAGCCGCTCAAACTAAGACAGCCGCTCAAACTAAGACAGCCGCTCAAACTAATGCAGCCCCTCAAACTAATGCAGCCCCTCAAACTAATGCAGAACTCAATCTAAGGCAGCCGCTCAAACTAAGGCAGCCGCCCAAACTAATGCAGCCCCTCAAACTAATGCAGCCTCTCAAACTAATGCAGCCCCTCAATCTAAGGCAGCCCCTCAATCTAAGGAAGCCCCTCAAACTAAGGAAGCCCCTCAAACTCAGGCAGCCGCTCAAACTAAGGCAGCCCCTCAAACTGAGACAGACCCTCAATCGTAGGCAGCTCCTCAAACTAAGGCAGCCGCTCAAACTAAGGCAGCCCCTCAAACTAAGGCAGCCGCTCAAACTAAGGCAGCCCCTCAAAGTAGGGCAGCCGCTCAAACTAAACTGCCCGTCAAACTGACAGAGCCGATCAAACTAATGCAGCCCCTCAATCTAATGCAGCCCCTCAAACTAATGCAGCCACTCAAACTCTGGCAGCCCCTCAAACTACGGCAGACTCTCAAACTCAGGCAGCCTCTCAAACTGAGGCAGCCCCTCAAACTAAGGCAGCCTGTCAAACTAAGGCAGCCCCTCAAACTAAGCGAGCGCCTCAACCAAAGGCAGCCCATCAAACTAATGCAGCCGCTCAAACTAAGGCAGCCCCTCCAACTAAGGCAGGCAATCAAACTAATGCAGACACTCAAACTAAGGCAGCCGCTCAAACTAAGGCAGCCCCTCAAACTAAGGCAGACTCTCAAACTAAGGCACACCCTCAAACTAATGCAGACCCTCAATCTAAGGCACCCCCTCAAACGAATGCAGCCCCTCAATCGATGGCAGTCCCTCATTCCAAGGCAGCCTCTAAAATTAAGTCAGCCCCTCAAACTAATGCAACCACTCAATCAAAGGCAGACTCTCAAACTAATGCAGCCAATCAATGAAAGGCAGCCCCTCAAACTAAGCCTACCCCTCAAACTAATGCAGCCGCCAAAACTAAGGCAGCCCCTCAAACTCAGGCATCCTCTCAAACTAAGGCAGCCCCTCAAACTCAGGCAGCCTCTCAAACGAAGGCAGCCTCTCAAACTAAAGCAGCCTGTCAAACTAAGGCAGCCTCTCAAAGTAAGGCAGACCCTCAAACGAAGGCAGCCGCTCAAACGAAGGCAGATTCTCAAACAAATGCAGAACCTCAAACTAAGGCAGCCGCTCTAACTAAGGCAGACTCTCAAACTAATGCAGCCCCTCAATCTAAAAAAGCCTCTCAAACTAAGGCAGCCCCACAAACTAATGCAACCCCTCTATCGAAGGCAGCCCCTCAAACAAATGCAGCCCCTCAAACTAAGTCAGCGCCTCAAACTAAGTCAGCCCCTCAAACTAATGCAGCCACTCAATCTAAGGCAGCCCCTCAATCTAAGGCAGCCCCTCAAACTGAGGCAGCCCCTCAAACTAATGCAGCCCCTCAATCTAAGGCAGCCCCTCAAACAAATGCAGCCCCTCAAACTAAGGCAGCCCCTCAAACTAATGCAGCCACTCAATCAAAGGCAGACTCTCAAACTAATGCAGCCACTCAATCAAAGGCAGCCCCTCAAACTAAGCCTACCCCTCAAACTAATGCAGCCGCTCAAATTAAGGCAGCCCCACAAACTAAGGCAGCCTATCAAACTAAGGCAGCCTGTCAAACTAAGGCAGCCTCAAAAAGTAAGGCAGACCCTCAAACTAAGGCAGCCGCTCAAAATAAGGCAGACTGTCAAACTAAGGCATCCCCTCAAACTAAGGCAGCCACTCAAACTAAGGCAGACTCTCAAACTGAGGCAGCCGCTCAAACTAAGACAGCCTCTCAAATTAAGGCAGCCGCTCAAACTAAGGCAGCCCCTCAAACTAAGGCAGCCTCTCAAACTAAGGCAGCCCCTCAAACTAATGCAGCCCTTCAATCTTAGGCACCCCCTCAAACTAAGGCATCCCATCAAACTAAGGCAGACGCTCAAACTAATGCAGCCACTCAATCTAAGGCAGCCCCTCAAACAAAGGCAACCCTTGAAACTATGGCATCCCCTCAAACTAAGGCAGACTCTCAAACTAATGCAGCACCTCAAACCAAGGCAGCCGCTCAAACTAAGGCAGCCCCTCAAACTAAGGCAGCCGCTCAAACTCAGGCAGCCGCTCAAACTCAGGCAGCCGCTCAAACTCAGGCAGCCGCTCAAACTCAGGCAGACCCTCAAACTGAGACAGCCACTCAAACTAATGCAGCCCCTCAGTCTAAAGCAGCCCCTCAAACTCAGGCAGTCTCTCAATCTAAGGCAGCCGCTCAAACTAAGGCAGCCTCTCAATCTAAGGCAGCCACTCAAACTAATGCAGCACCTCAAACTAAGGCAGCCGCTCAAATTAAGGCAGCCCCTCAAACTATGGCAGACTCTCAAACGAAGCCAGCCGCTCAAATTAAGGCTGCCCCTCAAACTAAGGCAGCCCCTCAAACGAATGCAGCCGCTCAAATTATGGCAGCCCCTCAAACCCAGGCAGCCTCTCAAACTAAGGCAGCCTCTCAAACTAAGGCAGCCTGTCAAACTAAGGCAGCCGCTCAAACGAAGACAGCCCCCAAACTAAGGCAGCCTCTCAGACTAAGGCAGCTCCTCAAACTAAGGCAGCCTCTCAAACTAAGGCACCCCCTCAAACTAATGCAGCCCCTCAATCTAAGGCAGCCCCTCAAACGAAGACAGCACCTCAGACTAATGCAGCCCCTGAATCCAAGGCCGCTCCTCAAACTAAGGCAGCCCCTCAAACTAAGGCAGCCGCTCAAACTAATGCTGCCCCTTAAAGTAAGGCAGCCCCTCAAACTAAGGAAGGGCCCCAACCAAAGGCAGCCCCTCAAACTAATGCAGCCGCTCAAACTCAGGCAGCCTCTCAAACTAAGGCAGCCTGTCAAACTAAGGCAGCCTCTCAAAGTAAGGCAGACCCTCAAACTGAGGCAGCCTCTCAAACTCAGGCAGCCTCTCAAACTATGGCAGCCTGTCAAATTAAGGCAGACTCTCAAACTAAGGCAGCCGCTCAAACTAATGCAGCCGCTCAAACTAAGGCAGCATCTCATATTAAGGCCGCCCCTCAAACTAAGGCAGCCCCTCAAACTAATGCTGTCTCTCAAACTAAGGCAGCCTCTCAAACCATGTCAGCCCCTCAAACTAAGGCAGCCGCTCAAACTAAGGCAGACCCTCAAATTGAGACAGATTCTCAAACTAATGCAACACCTCAGTCGAAGGCAGCCCCTCAAACTAAGGCTGCCTCTCAAAATAAGGCAGCCTCTCAAACCATGGCAGCCTCTCAAACTAAGGCAGCCGCTCAAACTAAGGCAGCCCCTCAAACTAAGACAGCCGCTCAAACTAAGACAGCCGCTCAAACTAAGACAGCCGCTCAAACTAATGCAGCCCCTCAAACTAATGCAGCCCCTCAAACTAATGCAGAACTCAATCTAAGGCAGCCCCTCAAACTAAGGCAGCCGCTCAAACTAATGCAGCCCCTCAAACTAATGCAGCCCCTCAAACTAATGCAGCCCCTCAATCTAAGGCAGCCCCTCAATCTAAGGAAGCCCCTCAAACTAAGGCAGCCGCCCAAACTAATGCAGCCCCTCAAACTAATGCAGCCTCTCAAACTAATGCAGCCCCTCAATCTAAGGCAGCCCCTCAATCTAAGGAAGCCCCTCAAACTAAGGAAGCCCCTCAAACTCAGGCAGCCGCTCAAACTAAGGCAGCCCCTCAAACTGAGACAGACCCTCAATCGTAGGCAGCTCCTCAAACTAAGGCAGCCGCTCAAACTAAGGCAGCCCCTCAAACTAAGGCAGCCGCTCAAACTAAGGCAGCCCCTCAAAGTAGGGCAGCCGCTCAAACTAAACTGCCCGTCAAACTGACAGAGCCGATCAAACTAATGCAGCCCCTCAATCTAATGCAGCCCCTCAAACTAATGCAGCCACTCAAACTCTGGCAGCCCCTCAAACTACGGCAGACTCTCAAACTCAGGCAGCCTCTCAAACTGAGGCAGCCCCTCAAACTAAGGCAGCCTGTCAAACTAAGGCAGCCCCTCAAACTAAGCGAGCGCCTCAACCAAAGGCAGCCCATCAAACTAATGCAGCCGCTCAAACTAAGGCAGCCCCTCCAACTAAGGCAGGCAATCAAACTAATGCAGACACTCAAACTAAGGCAGCCGCTCAAACTAAGGCAGCCCCTCAAACTAAGGCAGACTCTCAAACTAAGGCACACCCTCAAACTAATGCAGACCCTCAATCTAAGGCACCCCCTCAAACGAATGCAGCCCCTCAATCGATGGCAGTCCCTCATTCCAAGGCAGCCTCTAAAATTAAGTCAGCCCCTCAAACTAATGCAACCACTCAATCAAAGGCAGACTCTCAAACTAATGCAGCCAATCAATGAAAGGCAGCCCCTCAAACTAAGCCTACCCCTCAAACTAATGCAGCCGCCAAAACTAAGGCAGCCCCTCAAACTCAGGCATCCTCTCAAACTAAGGCAGCCCCTCAAACTCAGGCAGCCTCTCAAACGAAGGCAGCCTCTCAAACTAAAGCAGCCTGTCAAACTAAGGCAGCCTCTCAAAGTAAGGCAGACCCTCAAACGAAGGCAGCCGCTCAAACGAAGGCAGATTCTCAAACAAATGCAGAACCTCAAACTAAGGCAGCCGCTCTAACTAAGGCAGACTCTCAAACTAATGCAGCCCCTCAATCTAAAAAAGCCTCTCAAACTAAGGCAGCCCCACAAA
The DNA here is from genome assembly GCF_036365525.1 of Heterodontus francisci. NCBI lineage: Eukaryota > Metazoa > Chordata > Chondrichthyes > Heterodontiformes > Heterodontidae > Heterodontus > Heterodontus francisci. Next base: position 1,352,598 of record NW_027140405.1, on the reverse strand, counting down.
CTAATGCAACCCCTCTATCGAAGGCAGCCCCTCAAACAAATGCAGCCCCTCAAACTAAGTCAGCGCCTCAAACTAAGTCAGCCCCTCAAACTAATGCAGCCACTCAATCTAAGGCAGCCCCTCAATCTAAGGCAGCCCCTCAAACTGAGGCAGCCCCTCAAACTAATGCAGCCCCTCAATCTAAGGCAGCCCCTCAAACAAATGCAGCCCCTCAAACTAAGGCAGCCCCTCAAACTAATGCAGCCACTCAATCAAAGGCAGACTCTCAAACTAATGCAGCCACTCAATCAAAGGCAGCCCCTCAAACTAAGCCTACCCCTCAAACTAATGCAGCCGCTCAAATTAAGGCAGCCCCACAAACTAAGGCAGCCTATCAAACTAAGGCAGCCTGTCAAACTAAGGCAGCCTCAAAAAGTAAGGCAGACCCTCAAACTAAGGCAGCCGCTCAAAATAAGGCAGACTGTCAAACTAAGGCATCCCCTCAAACTAAGGCAGCCACTCAAACTAAGGCAGACTCTCAAACTGAGGCAGCCGCTCAAACTAAGACAGCCTCTCAAATTAAGGCAGCCGCTCAAACTAAGGCAGCCCCTCAAACTAAGGCAGCCTCTCAAACTAAGGCAGCCCCTCAAACTAATGCAGCCCTTCAATCTTAGGCACCCCCTCAAACTAAGGCATCCCATCAAACTAAGGCAGACTCTCAAACTAATGCAGCCACTCAATCTAAGGCAGCCCCTCAAACAAAGGCAACCCTTGAAACTATGGCATCCCCTCAAACTAAGGCAGACTCTCAAACTAATGCAGCACCTCAAACCAAGGCAGCCGCTCAAACTAAGGCAGCCCCTCAAACTAAGGCAGCCGCTCAAACTGAGGCAGCCGCTCAAACTCAGGCAGCCGCTCAAACTCAGGCAGCCGCTCAAACTCAAGCAGACCCTCAAACTGAGACAGCCACTCAAACTAATGCAGCCCCTCAGTCTAAAGCAGCCCCTCAAACTCAGGCAGTCTCTCAATCTAAGGCAGCCGCTCAAACTAAGGCAGCCTCTCAATCTAAGGCAGCCGCTCAAACTAATGCAGCACCTCAAACTAAGGCAGCCGCTCAAATTAAGGCAGCCCCTCAAACTATGGCAGACTCTCAAACGAAGCCAGCCGCTCAAATTAAGGCTGCCCCTCAAACTAAGGCAGCCCCTCAAACGAATGCAGCCGCTCAAATTATGGCAGCCCCTCAAACCCAGGCAGCCTCTCAAACTAAGGCAGCCTCTCAAACTAAGGCAGCCTGTCAAACTAAGGCAGCCGCTCAAACGAAGACAGCCCCCAAACTAAGGCAGCCTCTCAGACTAAGGCAGCTCCTCAAACTAAGGCAGCCTCTCAAACTAAGGCACCCCCTCAAACTAATGCAGCCCCTCAATCTAAGGCAGCCCCTCAAACGAAGACAGCACCTCAGACTAATGCAGCCCCTGAATCCAAGGCCGCTCCTCAAACTAAGGCAGCCCCTCAAACTAAGGCAGCCGCTCAAACTAATGCTGCCCCTTAAAGTAAGGCAGCCCCTCAAACTAAGGAAGGGCCCCAACCAAAGGCAGCCCCTCAAACTAATGCAGCCGCTCAAACTCAGGCAGCCTCTCAAACTAAGGCAGCCTGTCAAACTAAGGCAGCCTCTCAAAGTAAGGCAGACCCTCAAACTGAGGCAGCCTCTCAAACTCAGGCAGCCTCTCAAACTATGGCAGCCTGTCAAATTAAGGCAGACTCTCAAACTAAGGCAGCCGCTCAAACTAATGCAGCCGCTCAAACTAAGGCAGCATCTCATATTAAGGCCGCCCCTCAAACTAAGGCAGCCCCTCAAACTAATGCTGTCTCTCAAACTAAGGCAGCCTCTCAAACCATGTCAGCCCCTCAAACTAAGGCAGCCGCTCAAACTAAGGCAGACCCTCAAATTGAGACAGATTCTCAAACTAATGCAACACCTCAGTCGAAGGCAGCCCCTCAAACTAAGGCTGCCTCTCAAAATAAGGCAGCCTCTCAAACCATGGCAGCCTCTCAAACTAAGGCAGCCGCTCAAACTAAGGCAGCCCCTCAAACTAAGACAGCCGCTCAAACTAAGACAGCCGCTCAAACTAAGACAGCCGCTCAAACTAATGCAGCCCCTCAAACTAATGCAGCCCCTCAAACTAATGCAGAACTCAATCTAAGGCAGCCCCTCAAACTAAGGCAGCCGCTCAAACTAATGCAGCCCCTCAAACTAATGCAGCCCCTCAAACTAATGCAGCCCCTCAATCTAAGGCAGCCCCTCAATCTAAGGAAGCCCCTCAAACTAAGGCAGCCGCTCAAACTAAGGCAGCCCCTCAAACTGAGTCAGCCGCTCAAACTAAGGCAGCCCCTCAAATTGAGACAGCCGCTCAAACGAATGCAACACCTCAGTCGAAGGCAGCCACTCAAACTAATGCAGCCTCTCCAACAAAGGCAGCCGCTCAAACTAAGGCAGCCCCTCAAAATAAGACTGCCGCTCAAACTAATGCAGCCCCTCAAACTAAGGCAGCCACTCAAATTAAGGCAGCCCCTCAAACTATGGCAGACTCTCAAACTAAGGCAGCCCCTCAAACATAGGCAGCCTCTCAAACTAAGGCAGCCCCTCAAACTAATGCAGCCTCTCAAACTAATGCAGAACTCAATCTAATGCAGCCCCTCAAACTAATGCAGCCCCTCAAACTGATGCAGCCCCTCAAACTGATGCAGCCCCTCAATCTAAGGCAGCCCCTCAAACTAAGGCAGACTCTCAAACTAATGTAGCCACTCAATGAAAGGCAGCCCCTCAAACTAAGCCAACCCCTCAAACTAAGGCACCCCTCAAACTAAGGGAGCGACTCAACCAAAGGCAGCACCTCAAACTAATGCAGCCGCTCAAACCAAGGCAGCCTCTCAAACGAAGGTAGCATCTCAAATTAAGGCAGCCTCTCAAACTAAGGCAGACCCTCAAACTAAGGCAGCCGCTCAAACTAAGGAAGCCCCTCAAACTAAGGCAGCCGCTCAAACTAATGCAGCCGCTCAAACTAATCAAGCCCCTCAATCTAAGGCAGCCCCTCAAACTAAGGCAGCCGCTCAAACTAAGGCAGCCCCTCAAAATAAGGCAGCCGCTCAAACTAAGGCAGGCCCTCAAACTAAGGCAGCCGCTCAAACTAAGGCAGCCCCTCAAACTGAGACAGCCGCTCAAACTAAGGCAGCCTCTCAAATTAAGGCCGCCCCTCAAACTCAGGCAGCCCCTCAAACTAAGGCAGCCTCTCAAACTAATGCAGCCGCTCAAACTAAGGCAGCGCCTCAAACAAAGACAGCCGCTCGAACTAAGGCAGCTCCTCAAACTAAGGCAGCTTCTAAAAGTAAGGCAGACCATCAAACTAAGGCAGCCGCTCAAACTAAGGCAGACTCTCGAACAAATGCAGAACTCAATCTAAGGCAGCCCCTCAAACTAAGGCAGCCGCTCAAACAAGGGCAGACTCTCAAACTAAGGCAGCCTCTCACAATAAGTCAGCCGTTCAATCAAAAGCAGCCCCTCAAACTAAGGCATCCCATCAAACTAAGGCAGCCGCTCAAACTAATGCAGCCCCTCAATCTAAGGAAGCCCCTCAACTAAGGCAGCCGCTCAAACTAAAGCAGCCCATCAAAATAATGCAGCCCCTCAATCTAAGGCAGCCCTTCAAACTAAGGCAGCCCCTCAAACTAATGCATCCCCTCAATCTAAGGCAGCCCCTCAAACTGAGTCAGCCCCTCAAACTAATGCAGCCACTCAATCAAAGGCAGACTCTCAAACTAATGCAGCCACTCAATCAAAGGCAGCCCCTCAAACTAAGCCTACCCCTCAAACTAATGCAGCCGCTCAAACTGAGGCAGCCCCTCAAACTGAGGCAGCCGCTCAAACTAAGGCAGCCGCTCAAACTAAGGCAGCCGCTCAAACGAAGGCAGCCTCTCAAATTAAGGCCGCCCCTCAAACTAAGGCAGCCTCTCAAACTAAGGCAGCCTCTCAAACTAAGGCAGCCTCTCAAACTAAGGCAGCCACTCAAACTAAGGCAGCTGCTCAAACTAAGGCAGCCCCTCAAACTAAGGCAGCCGCTCAAAATAATGCAGCCGCTCAAACTAAAGCAGCCCCTCAATCTAAGGCAGCCCCTCAAAGTAAGGCAGCCCCTCAAACTAAGGCAGCCGCTCAAACTAAGGCAGCCCCTCAAACTCAGGCAGCCGCTCAAACTAAGGCAGCCCCTCAAACTGAGACAGCCGCTCAAACTAATGCAGCACCTCAGTCTAAGGCAGCCCCTCAAACTAAGGCAGACTATCAAACTAAGGCAGCCGCTCAAACTAAGGCAGCCCCTCAAACTAAGACAGCCGCTCAAACTAATGCAGCCCCTCAAACTAAGGCAGCATCTAAAAGTAAGGCAGCCTCTCAAACTAAGGCAGCATCTCAAACTAGGGCAGCCTCTCAAACTAAGGCAGCCCCTCAAACTAAGGCAGCCGCTCAAACTAAGGAAGCCCCTCAAACTAAGGCAGCCGCTCAAACTAATGCAGCCGCTCAAAATAAAGCAGCCCCTCAATCGAAGGCAGCTCCTCAAACTAAGGCAGCCGCTCAAACTAATGCAGCCCCTCAATCTAAGGAAGCCCCTCAACTAACGCAGCCGCTCAAACTAAAGCAGCCCATCAAAATAATGCAGCCCCTCAATCTAAGGCAGCCCTTCAAACTAAGGCAGTCCCTCAAACTAATGCATCCCCTCAATCTAAGGCAGCCCCTCAAACTGAGTGTGCCCCTCAAACTAATGCAGCCACTCAATCAAAGGCAGACTCTCAAACTAATGCAGCCACTCAATCAAAGGCAGCCCCCCAAACTAAGCCTCCCCCTCAAACTAATGCAGCCCCTCAAACTAAGGCAGCCGCTCAACTAAGGCAGCCCCTCAAACTCAGGCAGCCGCTCAAACTAAGGCAGCCCCTCAAACTGAGACAGCCGCTCAAACTAATGCAGCACCTCAGTCTAAGGCAGCCCCTCAAACTAAGGCAGACACTCAAACTAAGGCAGCCGCTCAAACTAAGGCAGCCCCTCAAACTAAGACAGCCGCTCAAACTAATGCAGCCCCTCAAACTAAGGCAGCATCTAAAAGTAAGGCAGACCATCAAACTAAGGCAGCCGCTCAAACTAAGGCAGACTCTCGAACAAATGCAGAACTCAATCTAAGGCAGCCCCTCAAACTAAGGCAGCCGCTCAAACAAGGGCAGACTCTCAAACTAAGGCAGCCTCTCACAATAAGTCAGCCGTTCAATCAAAAGCAGCCCCTCAAACTAAGGCAGCCCCTCAAACTAAGGCAGCCGCTCAAACTAATGCAGCCCCTCAATCTAAGGAAGCCCCTCAACTAAGGCAGCCGCTCAAACTAAAGCAGCCCATCAAAATAATGCAGCCCCTCAATCTAAGGCAGCCCTTCAAACTAAGGCAGCCCCTCAAACTAATGCATCCCCTCAATCTAAGGCAGCCCCTCAAACTGAGTCAGCCCCTCAAACTAATGCAGCCACTCAATCAAAGGCAGACTCTCAAACTAATGCAGCCACTCAATCAAAGGCAGCCCCTCAAACTAAGCCTACCCCTCAAACTAATGCAGCCGCTCAAACTGAGGCAGCCCCTCAAACTGAGGCAGCCGCTCAAACTAAGGCAGCCGCTCAAACTAAGGCAGCCGCTCAAACGAAGGCAGCCTCTCAAATTAAGGCCGCCCCTCAAACTAAGGCAGCCTCTCAAACTAAGGCAGCCTCTCAAACTAAGGCAGCCTCTCAAACTAAGGCAGCCACTCAAACTAAGGCAGCTGCTCAAACTAAGGCAGCCCCTCAAACTAAGGCAGCCGCTCAAAATAATGCAGCCGCTCAAACTAAAGCAGCCCCTCAATCTAAGGCAGCCCCTCAAAGTAAGGCAGCCCCTCAAACTAAGGCAGCCGCTCAAACTAAGGCAGCCCCTCAAACTCAGGCAGCCGCTCAAACTAAGGCAGCCCCTCAAACTGAGACAGCCGCTCAAACTAATGCAGCACCTCAGTCTAAGGCAGCCCCTCAAACTAAGGCAGACTCTCAAACTAAGGCAGCCGCTCAAACTAAGGCAGCCCCTCAAACTAAGACAGCCGCTCAAACTAATGCAGCCCCTCAAACTAAGGCAGCATCTAAAAGTAAGGCAGCCTCTCAAACTAAGGCAGCATCTCAAACTAGGGCAGCCTCTCAAACTAAGGCAGCCCCTCAAACTAAGGCAGCCGCTCAAACTAAGGAAGCCCCTCAAACTAAGGCAGCCGCTCAAACTAATGCAGCCGCTCAAAATAAAGCAGCCCCTCAATCGAAGGCAGCTCCTCAAACTAAGGCAGCCGCTCAAACTAAAGCAGCCCATCAAAATAATGCAGCCCCTCAATCTAAGGCAGCCCTTCAAACTAAGGCAGTCCCTCAAACTAATGCATCCCCTCAATCTAAGGCAGCCCCTCAAACTGAGTGTGCCCCTCAAACTAATGCAGCCACTCAATCAAAGGCAGACTCTCAAACTAATGCAGCCACTCAATTAAAGGCAGCCCCCCAAACTAAGCCTACCCCTCAAACTAATGCAGCCCCTCAAACTAAGGCAGCCGCTCAACTAAGGCAGCCCCTCAAACTGAGACAGCCGCTCAAACTAATGCAGCACCTCAGTCTAAGGCAGCCCCTCAAACTAAGGCAGACACTCAAACTAAGGCAGCCGCTCAAACTAAGGCAGCCCCTCAAACTAAGACAGCCGCTCAAACTAATGCAGCCCCTCAAACTAAGGCAGCATCTAAAAGTAAGGCAGCCTCTCAAACTAAGGCAGCATGTCAAACTAGGGCAGCCTCTCAAACTAATGCAGCACCTCAATCTAAGGAAGCCCCTCAAACAAATGCAGCCCCTCAAACTAAGGCAGCCCCTCAAACTAATGCAGCCACTCAATCAAAGGCAGACTCTCAAACTAATGCAGCCACTCAAACTAAGCCTACCCCTCAAACTAATGCAGCCGCTCAAATTAAGGCAGCCCCACAAACTAAGGCAGCCTATCAAACTAAGGCAGCCTGTCAAACTAAGGCAGCCTCAAAAAGTAAGGCAGACCCTCAAACTAAGGCAGCCGCTCAAAATAAGGCAGACTGTCAAACTAAGGCATCCCCTCAAACTAAGGCAGCCGCTCAAACTAAGGCAGACTCTCAAACTGAGGCAGCCGCTCAAACTAAGACAGCCTCTCAAATTAAGGCAGCCGCTCAAACTAAGGCAGCCCCTCAAACTAAGGCAGCCTCTCAAACTAAGGCAGCCCCTCAAACTAATGCAGCCCTTCAATCTTAGGCACCCCCTCAAACTAAGGCATCCCATCAAACTAAGGCAGACTCTCAAACTAATGCAGCCACTCAATCTAAGGCAGCCCCTCAAACAAAGGCAACCCCTGAAACTATGGCATCCCCTCAAACTAAGGCAGACTCTCAAACTAATGCAGCACCTCAAACCAAGGCAGCCGCTCAAACTAAGGCAGCCCCTCAAACTAAGGCAGCCGCTCAAACTGAGGCAGCCGCTCAAACTCAGGCAGCCGCTCAAACTCAGGCAGCCGCTCAAACTCAGGCAGACCCTCAAACTGAGACAGCCACTCAAACTAATGCAGCCCCTCAGTCTAAAGCAGCCCCTCAAACTCAGGCAGTCTCTCAATCTAAGGCAGCCGCTCAAACTAAGGCAGCCTCTCAATCTAAGGCAGCCGCTCAAACTAATGCAGCACCTCAAACTAAGGCAGCCGCTCAAATTAAGGCAGCCCCTCAAACTATGGCAGACTCTCAAACGAAGCCAGCCGCTCAAATTAAGGCTGCCCCTCAAACTAAGGCAGCCCCTCAAACGAATGCAGCCGCTCAAATTATGGCAGCCCCTCAAACCCAGGCAGCCTCTCAAACTAAGGCAGCCTCTCAAACTAAGGCAGCCTGTCAAACTAAGGCAGCCGCTCAAACGAAGACAGCCCCCAAACTAAGGCAGCCTCTCAGACTAAGGCAGCTCCTCAAACTAAGGCAGCCTCTCAAACTAAGGCACCCCCTCAAACTAATGCAGCCCCTCAATCTAAGGCAGCCCCTCAAACGAAGACAGCACCTCAAACTAATGCAGCCCCTGAATCCAAGGCCGCTCCTCAAACTAAGGCAGCCCCTCAAACTAAGGCAGCCGCTCAAACTAATGCTGCCCCTTAAAGTAAGGCAGCCCCTCAAACTAAGGAAGGGCCCCAACCAAAGGCAGCCCCTCAAACTAATGCAGCCGCTCAAACTCAGGCAGCCTCTCAAACTAAGGCAGCCTGTCAAACTAAGGCAGCCTCTCAAAGTAAGGCAGACCCTCAAACTGAGGCAGCCTCTCAAACTCAGGCAGCCTCTCAAACTATGGCAGCCTGTCAAATTAAGGCAGACTCTCAAACTAAGGCAGCCGCTCAAACTAATGCAGCCGCTCAAACTAAGGCAGCATCTCATATTAAGGCCGCCCCTCAAACTAAGGCAGCCCCTCAAACTAATGCTGTCTCTCAAACTAAGGCAGCCTCTCAAACCATGTCAGCCCCTCAAACTAAGGCAGCCGCTCAAACTAAGGCAGACCCTCAAATTGAGACAGATTCTCAAACTAATGCAACACCTCAGTCGAAGGCAGCCCCTCAAACTAAGGCTGCCTCTCAAACTAAGGCAGCCTCTCAAACCATGGCAGCCTCTCAAACTAAGGCAGCCGCTCAAACTAAGGCAGCCCCTCAAACTAAGACAGCCGCTCAAACTAAGACAGCCGCTCAAACTAAGACAGCCGCTCAAACTAATGCAGCCCCTCAAACTAATGCAGCCCCTCAAACTAATGCAGAACTCAATCTAAGGCAGCCCCTCAAACTAAGGCAGCCGCTCAAACTAATGCAGCCCCTCAAACTAATGCAGCCCCTCAAACTAATGCAGAACTCAATCTAAGGCAGCCCCTCAAACTAAGGCAGCCGCTCAAACAAGGGCAGACTCTCAAACTAAGGCAGCCTCTCACAATAAGTCAGCCGTTCAATCAAAAGCAGCCCCTCAAACTAAGGCAGCCCCTCAAACTAAGGCAGCCGCTCAAACTAATGCAGCCCCTCAATCTAAGGAAGCCCCTCAACTAAGGCAGCCGCTCAAACTAAAGCAGCCCATCAAAATAATGCAGCCCCGCAATCTAAGGCAGCCCTTCAAACTAAGGCAGCCCCTCAAACTAATGCATCCCCTCAATCTAAGGCAGCCCCTCAAACTGAGTCAGCCCCTCAAACTAATGCAGCCACTCAATCAAAGGCAGACTCTCAAACTAATGCAGCCACTCAATCAAAGGCAGCCCCTCAAACTAAGCCTACCCCTCAAACTAATGCAGCCGCTCAAACTGAGGCAGCCCCTCAAACTGAGGCAGCCGCTCAAACTAAGGCAGCCGCTCAAACTAAGGCTTCCGCTCAAACGAAGGCAGCCTCTCAAATTAAGGCCGCCCCTCAAACTAAGGCAGCCTCTCAAACGAATGCAACACCTCAGTCGAAGGCAGCCACTCAAACTAATGCAGCCTCTCAAACAAAGGCAGCCGCTCAAACTAAGGCAGCCCCTCAAAATAAGACTGCCGCTCAAACTAATGCAGCCCCTCAAACTAAGGCAGCCACTCAAATTAAGGCAGCCCCTCAAACTATGACAGACTCTCAAACTAAGGCAGCCCCTCAAACATAGGCAGCCTCTCAAACTAAGGCAGCCCCTCAAACTAATGCAGCCTCTCAAACTAATGCAGAACTCAATCTAATGCATCCCCTCAAACTAATGCAGCCCCTCAAACTCATGCAGCCCCTCAAACTGATGCAGCCCCTCAATCTAAGGCAGCCCCTCAAACTAAGGCATCCCCTCAAAATAATGCAGCCCCTCAAACTCATGCAGCCCCTCAAACTGATGCAGCCCCTCAATCTAAGGCAGCCCCTCAAACTAAGGCAGACTCTCAAACTAATGTAGCCACTCAATGAAAGGCAGCCCCTCAAACTAAGCCAACCCCTCAAACTAAGGCACCCCTCAAACTAAGGGAGCGACTCAACCAAAGGCAGCACCTCAAACTAATGCAGCCGCTCAAACCAAGGCAGCCTCTCAAACGAAGGTAGCATCTCAAATTAAGGCAGCCTCTCAAACTAAGGCAGACCCTCAAACTAAGGCAGCCGCTCAAACTAAGGAAGCCCCTCAAACTAAGGCAGCCGCTCAAACTAATGCAGCCGCTCAAACTAATCAAGCCCCTCAATCTAAGGCAGCCCCTCAAACTAAGGCAGCCGCTCAAACTAAGGCAGCCCCTCAAAATAAGGCAGCCGCTCAAACTAAGGCAGGCCCTCAAACTAAGGCAGCCGCTCAAACTAAGGCAGCCCCTCAAACTGAGACAGCCGCTCAAACTAAGGCAGCCTCTCAAATTAAGGCCGCCCCTCAAACTCAGGCAGCCCCTCAAACTAAGGCAGCCTCTCAAACTAATGCAGCCGCTCAAACTAAGGCAGCGCCTCAAACAAAGACAGCCGCTCGAACTAATGCAGCTCCTCAAACTAAGGCAGCTTCTAAAAGTAAGGCAGACCATCAAACTAAGGCAGCCGCTCAAACTAAGGCAGACTCTCGAACAAATGCAGAACTCAATCTAAGGCAGCCCCTCAAACTAAGGCAGCCGCTCAAACAAGGGCAGACTCTCAAACTAAGGCAGCCTCTCACAATAAGTCAGCCGTTCAATCAAAAGCAGCCCCTCAAACTAAGGCAGCCCCTCAAACTAAGGCAGCCGCTCAAACTAATGCAGCCCCTCAATCTAAGGAAGCCCCTCAACTAAGGCAGCCGCTCAAACTAAAGCAGCCCAAAAAAATAATGCAGCCCCTCAATCTAAGGCAGCCCTTCAAACTAAGGCAGCCCCTCAAACTAATGCATCCCCTCAATCTAAGGCAGCCCCTCAAACTGAGTCAGCCCCTCAAACTAATGCAGCCACTCAATCAAAGGCAGCCCCTCAAACTAAGGCAGCATGTCAAACTAGGGCAGCCTCTCAAACTAATGCAGCACCTCAATCTAAGGAAGCCCCTCAAACAAATGCAGCCCCTCAAACTAAGGCAGCCCCTCAAACTAATGCAGCCTCTCAAATTAAGGCCGCCCCTCAAACAAAGGCAGCCTCTCAAACTAAGGCAGCCTCTCAAACTAAGGCAGCCACTCAAACTAAGGCAGCCGCTCAAACTAAGGCAGCCCCTCAAACTAAGGCAGCCGCTCAAAATAATGCAGCCGCTCAAACTAAAGCAGCCCCTCAATCTAAGGCAGCCCCTCAAACTAAGGCAGCCCCTCAAACTAAGGCAGCCGCTCAAACTAAGGCAGCCCCTCAAACTCAGGCAGCCGCTCAAACTAAGGCAGCCCCTCAAACTGAGACAGCCGCTCAAACTAATGCAGCACCTCAGTCTAAGGCAGCCCCTCAAACTAAGGCAGACTCTCAAACTAAGGCAGCCGCTCAAACTAAGGCAGCCCCTCAAACTAAGACAGCCTCTCAAACTAATGCAGCCCCTCAAACTAAGGCAGCATCTAAAAGTAAGGCAGCCTCTCAAACTAAGGCAGCATCTCAAACTAGGGCAGCCTCTCAAACTAAGGCAGCCCATCAAACTAAGGCAGCCGCTCAAACTAAGGAAGCCCCTGAAACTAAGGCAGCCGCTCAAACTAATGCAGCCGCTCAAAATAAAGCAGCCCCTCAATCGAAGGCAGCTCCTCAAACTAAGGCAGCCGCTCAAACTAATGCAGCCCCTCAATCTAAGGAAGCCCCTCAACTAACGCAGCCGCTCAAACTAAAGCAGCCCATCAAAATAATGCAGCCCCTCAATCTAAGGCAGCCCTTCAAACTAAGGCAGTCCCTCAAACTAATGCATCCCCTCAATCTAAGGCAGCCCCTCAAACTGAGTGTGCCCCTCAAACTAATGCAGCCACTCAAGCAAAGGCAGACTCTCAAACTAATGCAGCCACTCAATCAAAGGCAGCCCCCCAAACTAAGCCTACCCCTCAAACTAATGCAGCCCCTCAAACTAAGGCAACCGCTCAACTAAGGCAGCCCCTCAAACTCAGGCAGCCGCTCAAACTAAGGCAGCCCCTCAAACTGAGACAGCCGCTCAAACTAATGCAGCACCTCAGTCTAAGGCAGCCCCTCAAACTAAGGCAGACACTCAAACTAAGGCAGCCGCTCAAACTAAGGCAGCCCCTCAAACTAAGACAGCCGCTCAAACTAATGCAGCCCCTCAAACTAAGGCAGCATCTAAAAGTAAGGCAGCCTCTCAAACTAAGGCAGCATGTCAAACTAGGGCAGCCTCTCAAACTAAGGCAGCCCCTCAAACTAAGGCAGCCGCTCAAACTAAGGCAGCCCCTCAAACTAAGACAGCCGCTCAAACTAATGCAGCACCTCAAACTAAGGCAGCATCTAAAAGTAAGGCAGCCTCTCAATCTAAAGCAGCATCTCAAACTAGGGCAGCCTCTCAAACTAAGGCAGCCCCTCAAACTAAGGCAGCCGCTCAAACTAAGGAAGCCCCTCAAACTCAGGCAGCCGCTCAAACTAAGGCAGCCCCTCAAACTGAGACAGACCCTCAATCGTAGGCAGCTCCTCAAACTAAGGCAGCCGCTCAAACTAAGGCAGCCCCTCAAACTAAGGCAGCCGCTCAAACTAAGGCAGCCCCTCAAAGTAAGGCAGCCGCTCAAACTAAACTGCCCGTCAAACTGACAGAGCCGATCAAACTAATGCAGCCCCTCAATCTAATGCAGCCCCTCAAACTAATGCAGCCACTCAAACTCTGGCAGCCCCTCAAACTACGGCAGACTCTCAAACTCAGGCAGACTCTCAAACTGAGGCAGCCCCTCAAACTAAGGCAGCCTGTCAAACTAAGGCAGCCCCTCAAACTAAGCGAGCGCCTCAACCAAAGGCAGCCCATCAAACTAATGCAGCCGCTCAAACTAAGGCAGCCCCTCCAACTAAGGCAGGCACTCAAACTAATGCAGACACTCAAACTAAGGCAGCCGCTCAAACTAAGGCAGCCCCTCAAACTAAGGCAGACTCTCAAACTAAGGCACACCCTCAAACTAATGCAGACCCTCAATCTAAGGCACCCCCTCAAACGAATGCAGCCCCTCAATCGATGGCAGTCCCTCATTCCAAGGCAGCCTCTAAAAGTAAGTCAGCCCCTCAAACTAATGCAACCACTCAATCAAAGGCAGACTCTCAAACTAATGCAGCCACTCAATGAAAGGCAGCCCCTCAAACTAAGCCTACCCCTCAAACTAATGCAGCCGCTCAAACTAAGGCAGCCCCTCAAACTCAGGCATCCTCTCAAACTAAGGCAGCCCCTCAAACTCAGGCAGCCTCTCAAACGAAGGCAGCCTCTCAAACTAAAGCAGCCTGTCAAACTAAGGCAGCCTCTCAAAGTAAGGCAGACCCTCAAACGAAGGCAGCCGCTCAAACGAAGGCAGATTCTCAAACAAATGCAGAACCTCAAACTAAGGCAGCCGCTCTAACCAAGGCAGCCTCACAAACTAATGCAGCCCCTCAATCTAAGGAAGCCTCTCAAACTAAGGCAGCCCCACAAACTAATGCAACCCCTCTATCGAAGGCAGCCCCTCAAACAAATGCAGCCCCTCAAACTAAGTCAGCGCCTCAAACTAAGTCAGCCCCTCAAACTAATGCAGCCACTCAATCTAAGGCAGCCCCTCAATCTAAGGCAGCCCCTCAAACTGAGGCAGCCCCTCAAACTAATGCAGCCCCTCAATCTAAGGCAGCCCCTCAAACAAATGCAGCCCCTCAAACTAAGGCAGCCCCTCAAACTAATGCAGCCACTCAATCAAAGGCAGACTCTCAAACTAATGCAGCCACTCAATCAAAGGCAGCCCCTCAAACTAAGCCAACCCCTCAAACTAATGCAGCCGCTCAAATTAAGGCAGCCCCACAAACTAAGGCAGCCTATCAAACTAAGGCAGCCTGTCAAACTAAGGCAGCCTCAAAAAGTAAGGCAGACCCTCAAACTAAGGCATCCCCTCAAACTAAGGCAGCCGCTCAAACTAAGGCAGACTCTCAAACTGAGGCAGCCGCTCAAACTAAGACAGCCTCTCAAATTAAGGCAGCCGCTCAAACTAAGGCAGCCCCTCAAACTCAGGCAGCCTCTCAAACTAAGGCAGCCGCTGAAACTAAGGCAGCCTGTCAAACTAAGGCAGCCGCTCAAACTAAGGCAGACTCTCAAACGAAGGCAACCCCTCAAACTAAGGCAGCCACTCAAACTAAGGCAGACTCTCAAACTAAGTCAGCCGCTCAATCTGAGGCAGCCCCTCAAACGAAGGCAGCCCCTCAAACTAATGCAGCCCATCAAACAAATGCAGCCCCTCAAACTACGTAAGCCCCTCAAACTAATGCAGCCACCCAATCAAAGGCAGACTCTCAAACTAATGCAGCCGCTCAAACTAAGGCAGCCCCTCAAACTGAGACAGACCCTCAATCGTAGGCAGCTCCTCAAACTAAGGCAGCCGCTCAAACTAAGGCAGCCCCTCAAACTAAGGCAGCCGCTCAAACTAAGGCAGCCCCTCAAAGTAAGGCAGCCGCTCAAACTAAACTGCCCGTCAAACTGACAGAGCCGATCAAACTAATGCAGCCCCTCAATCTAATGCAGCCCCTCAAACTAATGCAGCCACTCAAACTCTGGCAGCCCCTCAAACTACGGCAGACTCTCAAACTCAGGCAGCCTCTCAAACTGAGGCAGCCCCTCAAACTAAGGCAGCCTGTCAAACTAAGGCAGCCCCTCAAACTAAGTGAGCGCCTCAACCAAAGGCAGCCCATCAAACTAATGCAGCCGCTCAAACTAAGGCAGCCCCTCCAACTAAGGCAGGCACTCAAACTAATGCAGACACTCAAACTAAGGCAGCCGCTCAAACTAAGGCAGCCCCTCAAACTAAGGCAGACTCTCAAACTAAGGCACACCCTCAAACTAATGCAGACCCTCAATCTAAGGCACCCCCTCAAACGAATGCAGCCCCTCAATCGATGGCAGTCCCTCATTCCAAGGCAGCCTCTAAAAGTAAGTCAGCCCCTCAAACTAATGCAACCACTCAATCAAAGGCAGACTCTCAAACTAATGCAGCCACTCAATGAAAGGCAGCCCCTCAAACTAAGCCTACCCCTCAAACTAATGCAGCTGCTCAAACTAAGGCAGCCCCTCAAACTCAGGCATCCTCTCAAACTAAGGCAGCCCCTCAAACTCAGGCAGCCTCTCAAACGAAGGCAGCCTCTCAAACTAAAGCAGCCTGTCAAACTAAGGCAGCCTCTCAAAGTAAGGCAGACCCTCAAACGAAGGCAGCCGCTCAAACGAAGGCAGATTCTCAAACAAATGCAGAACCTCAAACTAAGGCAGCCTCACAAACTAATGCAGCCCCTCAATCTAAGGAAGCCTCTCAAACTAAGGCAGCCCCACAAACTAATGCAACCCCTCTATCGAAGGCAGCCCCTCAAACAAATGCAGCCCCTCAAACTAAGTCAGCGCCTCAAACTAAGTCAGCCCCTCAAACTAATGCAGCCACTCAATCTAAGGCAGCCCCTCAATCTAAGGCAGCCCCTCAAACTGAGGCAGCCCCTCAAACTAATGCAGCCCCTCAATCTAAGGCAGCCCCTCAAACAAATGCAGCCCCTCAAACTAATGCAGCCACTCAATCAAAGGCAGACTCTCAAACTAATGCAGCCACTCAATCAAAGGCAGCCCCTCAAACTAAGCCTACCCCTCAAACTAATGCAGCAGCTCAAATTAAGGCAGCCCCACAAACTAAGGCAGCCTATCAAACTAAGGCAGCCTGTCAAACTAAGGCAGCCTCAAAAAGTAAGGCAGACCCTCAAACTAAGGCAGCCGCTCAAAATAAGGCAGACTGTCAAACTAAGGCATCCCCTCAAACTAAGGCAGCCGCTCAAACTAAGGCAGACTCTCAAACTGAGGCAGCCGCTCAAACTAAGACAGCCTCTCAAATTAAGGCAGCCGCTCAAACTAAGGCAGCCCCTCAAACTAATGCAGCCACTCAATCTAAGGCAGCCCCTCAAACAAAGGCAACCCCTGAAACTATGGCAACCCCTCAAACTAAGGCAGACTCTCAAACTAATGCAGCACCTCAAACCAAGGCAGCCGCTCAAACTAAGGCAGCCCCTCAAACTAAGGCAGCCGCTCAAACTAAGGCAGCCGCTCAAACTCAGGCAGCCGCTCAAACTCAGACAGCCGCTCAAACTCAGGCAGACCCTCAAACTGAGACAGCCACTCAAACTAATGCAGCCCCTCAGTCTAAAGCAGCCCCTCAAACTCAGGCAGTCTCTCAATCTAAGGCAGCCGCTCAAACTAAGGCAGCCTCTCAATCTAAGGCAGCCGCTCAAACTAATGCAGCACCTCAAACTAAGGCAGCCGCTCAAATTAAGGCAGCCCCTCAAACTACGGCAGACTCTCAAACGAAGCCAGCCGCTCAAATTAAGGCTGCCCCTCAAACTTAGGCAGCCTCTCAAACTAAGGCTGCCCCTTAAACTAATGCAGCCCCTCAAACTAATGCAGAGCTCTATCTCAGGCAGCCCCTCAAAATAAGGCAGCCCCTCAAACTAATGCAGCCCCTCAAACTAATGCAGCCCCTCAACCTAATGCAGCTCCTCAATCTAAGGCAGCCCCTCAAACTAATGAACCCACTCAAACTAATGCATCCCCTCAAACTAATGCAGCCCCTCAATCTAAGGCAGCCCCTCAAACTAATGCAGCCACTCAATCAAAGGCAGACTCTCAAACTAATGCAGCCACTCAATCAAAAGCAGCCCCTCAAACTAAGCCAACCCCTCAAACTAAGGCAGACCCTCAAACTAAGGCAGACTCTCAAACTGACGCTGCTTCTTAAAGTAAGGCAGCCCTGCAAACTAAGGGAGCGCCTCAACCAAAGGCAGCCCCTAAAACTAATGCAGCCGCTCAAACTAAGGCAGCCCCTCAAACTCAGGCAGCCTCTCAAACTAAGGCAGCCGCTGAAACTAAGGCAGCCGCTGAAACTAAGGCAGCTTGTCAAACTAAGGCAGCCGCTCAAACTAAGGCAGACTCTCAAACGAAGGCAACCCCTCAAACTAAGGCAGCCACTCAAACTAAGGCAGACTCTCAAACTAAGTCAGCCGCTCAATCTGAGGCAGCCCCTCAAACTAAGGCAGCCCCTCAAACTAATGCAGCCCATCAAACAAATGCAGCCCCTCAAACTACGTAAGCCCCTCAAACTAATGCAGCCACCCAATCAAAGGCAGACTCTCAAACTAATGCAGCCACTCAAACTAAGGCAGCCACTCAAACTCTGGCAGCCCCTCAAACTACGGCAGACTCTCAAACTCAGGCAGCCTCTCAAACTGAGGCAGCCCCTCAAACTAAGGCAGCCTGTCAAACTAAGGCAGCCCCTCAAACTAAGTGAGCGCCTCAACCAAAGGCAGCCCATCAAACTAATGCAGCCGCTCAAACTAAGGCAGCCCCTCCAACTAAGGCAGGCACTCAAACTAATGCAGACACTCAAACTAAGGCAGCCGCTCAAACTAAGGCAGCCCCTCAAACTAAGGCAGACTCTCAAACTAAGGCACACCCTCAAACTAATGCAGACCCTCAATCTAAGGCACCCCCTCAAACGAATGCAGCCCCTCAATCGATGGCAGTCCCTCATTCCAAGGCAGCCTCTAAAAGTAAGTCAGCCCCTCAAACTAATGCAACCACTCAATCAAAGGCAGACTCTCAAACTAATGCAGCCACTCAATGAAAGGCAGCCCCTCAAACTAAGCCTACCCCTCAAACTAATGCAGCCGCTCAAACTAAGGCAGCCCCTCAAACTCAGGCATCCTCTCAAACTAAGGCAGCCCCTCAAACTCAGGCAGCCTCTCAAACGAAGGCAGCCTCTCAAACTAAAGCAGCCTGTCAAACTAAGGCAGCCTCTCAAAGTAAGGCAGACCCTCAAACGAAGGCAGCCGCTCAAACGAAGGCAGATTCTCAAACAAATGCAGAACCTCAAACTAAGGCAGCCTCACAAACTAATGCAGCCCCTCAATCTAAGGAAGCCTCTCAAACTAAGGCAGCCCCACAAACTAATGCAACCCCTCTATCGAAGGCAGCCACTCAAACAAATGCAGCCCCTCAAACTAAGTCAGCGCCTCAAACTAAGTCAGCCCCTCAAACTAATGCAGCCACTCAATCTAAGGCAGCCCCTCAATCTAAGGCAGCCCCTCAAACTGAGGCAGCCCCTCAAACTAATGCAGCCCCTCAATCTAAGGCAGCCCCTCAAACAAATGCAGCCCCTCAAACTAAGGCAGCCCCTCAAACTAATGCAGCCACTCAATCAAAGGCAGACTCTCAAACTAATGCAGCCACTCAATCAAAGGCAGCCCCTCAAACTAAGCCTACCTCTCAAACTAATGCAGCAGCTCAAATTAAGGCAGCCCCACAAACTAAGGCAGCCTATCAAACTAAGGCAGCCTCAAAAAGTAAGGCAGACCCTCAAACTAAGGCAGCCGCTCAAAATAAGGCAGACTGTCAAACTAAGGCATCCCCTCAAACTAAGGCAGCCGCTCAAACTAAGGCAGACTCTCAAACTGAGGCAGCCGCTCAAACTAAGACAGCCTCTCAAATTAAGGCAGCCGCTCAAACTAAGGCAGCCCCTCAAACTAAGGCAGCCTCTCAAACTAAGGCAGCCCCTCAAACTAATGCAGCCACTCAATCTAAGGCAGCCCCTCAAACAAAGGCAACCCCTGAAACTATGGCATCCCCTCAAACTAAGGCAGACTCTCAAACTAATGCAGCACCTCAAACCAAGGCAGCCGCTCAAACTAAGGCAGCCCCTCAAACTAAGGCAGCCGCTCAAACTAAGGCAGCCGCTCAAACTCAGGCAGCCGCTCAAACTCAGGCAGCCGCTCAAACTCAGGCAGACCCTCAAACTGAGACAGCCACTCAAACTAATGCAGCCCCTCAGTCTAAAGCAGCCCCTCAAACTCAGGCAGTCTCTCAATCTAAGGCAGCCGCTCAAACTAAGGCAGCCTCTCAATCTAAGGCAGCCGCTCAAACTAATGCAGCACCTCAAACTAAGGCAGCCGCTCAAATTAAGGCAGCCCCTCAAACTACGGCAGACTCTCAAACGAAGCCAGCCGCTCAAATTAAGGCTGCCCCTCAAACTTAGGCAGCCTCTCAAACTAAGGCTGCCCCTTAAACTAATGCAGCCCCTCAAACTAATGCAGAGCTCTATCTCAGGCAGCCCCTCAAAATAAGGCAGCCCCTCAAACTAATGAACCCACTCAAACTAATGCATCCCCTCAAACTAATGCAGCCCCTCAATCTAAGGCAGCCCCTCAAACTAATGCAGCCACTCAATCAAAGGCAGACTCTCAAACTAATGCAGCCACTCAATCAAAGGCAGCCCCTCAAACTAAGCCAACCCCTCAAACTAAGGCAGACCCTCAAACTAAGGCAGACTCTCAAACTGACGCTGCTTCTTAAAGTAAGGCAGCCCTGCAAACTAAGGGAGCGCCTCAACCAAAGGCAGCCCCTAAAACTAATGCAGCCGCTCAAACTAAGGCAGCCCCTCAAACTCAGGCAGCCTCTCAAACTAAGGCAGCCGCTGAAACTAAGGCAGCCGCTGAAACTAAGGCAGCTTGTCAAACTAAGGCAGCCGCTCAAACTAAGGCAGACTCTCAAACGAAGGCAACCCCTCAAACTAAGGCAGCCACTCAAACTAAGGCAGACTCTCAAACTAAGTCAGCCGCTCAATCTGAGGCAGCCCCTCAAACTAAGGCAGCCCCTCAAACTAATGCAGCCCATCAAACAAATGCAGCCCCTCAAACTACGTAAGCCCCTCAAACTAATGCAGCCACCCAATCAATGGCAGACTCTCAAACTAATGCAGCCACTCAAACTAAGGCAGCCACTCAAACTCAGGCAGCCTCTCAAACTAACGCAGCCGCTCAAACTAAGGCAGCCTGTCAAAGTAAGGCAGCCCCTCAAACTAAGGGAGCGCCTCAACCAAAGGCAGCCCCTCAAACTAATGCAGCCGCTCAAATTAAGGCAGCCCCTCAAACTAAGGCAGCCTCAAAAAGTAAGGCAGACCCTCAAACTAAGGCAGCCGCACAAACTAAGGCAGACTCTCAAACTAAGGCAGACCCTCAAACTAAGGGAGCGCCTCAACCAAAGGCAGCCCCTCAATCTAATGCAGCCGCTCAAATTAAGGCAGCCCCTCAAACTAAGGAAGCCTCTAAAAGTTAGGCAGACCCTCAAACTAAGGCAGCCGCTCAAACTAAGGAAGCCTCTAAAAGTAAGACAGCCTCTCAAATTAAGGCAGCCGCTCAAACTAAGGCAGCCCCTCAAAGTAAGGCAGCCTCTCAAACTAAGGCACTCCCTCAAACTAATGCAGCCCCTCAATCTAAGGCAGCCCCTCATTCTAAGGCAGCCCCTCTAACTAAGCCAACCCCTCAAACTAAGGCATCCCCTCAAACTAAGGCAGACTCTCAAACTAATGCAGCCACTCAATCTAAGGCAGCCCCTCAATCGAAGCTAACCCCTCAAACTCAGGCAGCCCCTCAAACTGAGGCAGCCCCTCAAAATAATGCAGCCCCTCAAACTAATGCAGACCCTCAATCTAATGCAGCCCCTCAAACTAATGCAGCCACTCAATCAAAGGCAGACTCTCAAACTAATGCAGCGCCTCAACCAAAGGCAGCCCCTCAAACTAAGGCAGCCTCTAAAACTAAGCCTACCCCTCAAAGTAATGCAGCCGCTCAAACTAAGGCAGCCCCTCAAACTCAGGCAGCCTCTCAAACTAAGGCAGCCCCTCAAACTAAGGCAGCCTGTCAAACTAAGGCTGCCTCTCATAGTAAGGCAGACCCTCAAACTAAGGCAGACTCTCAAACTAAGGCACACCCTCAAACTAATGCAGACCCTCAATCTAAGGCACCCCCTGAAACGAATGCAGCCCCTCAATCTATGGCAGCCCCTCATTCCAAGGCAGCCTCTAAAAGTAAGTCAGCCCCTCAAACTAATGCAACCACTCAATCAAAGGCAGACTCTCAAACTAATGCAGCCACTCAATCAAAGGCAGCCCCTCAAACTAAGCCTACCCCTCAAACTAATGCAGCCGCTCAAACTAAGGCAGCCCCTCAAACTCAGGCATCCTCTCAAACTAAGGCATCCCCTCAAACTAAGGCAGACGGTCAAACAACGGCAGCCTCTCAATGTAAAGCAGACCCTCAACCAATGGCAGCCACTCAAACTAATGCAGCTGCTCCAACTAAGGCAGCCCCTCAAACTCAGGCAGCCTCTCAAACTAAGGCAGCCTCTCAAACTAAAGCAGCCTGTCAAACTAAGGCAGCCTCTCAAAGTAAGGCAGACCCTCAAACGAAGGCAGCCGCTCAAACTAAGGCAGATTCTCAAACAAATGCAGAACCTCAAACAAAGGCAGCCGCTCTAACTAAGGCAGACTCTCAAACTATGGCAGCCTCTCAAACTAATGCAGCCCCTCAACCAAAGGCAGCCCCTCAAACTAATGCAGCAGCTCAAATTAAGGCAGCCCCTCAAACTAATGCAGCCGCTCAAACTAAGGCAGCCCCTCAAACTCAGGCAGCCTCTCAAACTAAGGCAGACCCTCAAACGAAGGCAGCCGCTCAAACTAAGGCAGACTCTCAAACTAAGGCAGCCCCTCAAACTAAGGCAGCCGCACAAACTAAGGCAGACTCTCAAACTAAGGCAGCATTTCAAACTAATGCAGCCCCTCAATCTAAGGCAGCCCCTCAAACTAAGGCAGCCCCTCAAACTATGCAGCCCCTCAATCTAAGGCAGCCCCTCATACAAATGCACCCCCTCATTCTAAGTCAGCCCCTCAAACTAATGCAGCCCCTCAAACTAAGGCAGCCCCTTAAACTAAGCCAGCCCCTCAAACTAATGCAACCACTCAATCAAAGCCAGCCCCTCTAACTAAGGCAACACCTCAAACTAAAGCATCCCCTCAAACTAAGGCAGACTCTCAAACTAATGCAGCCACTCAATCAAAGGCAGCCCCTCAAACTAAGCCAACCGCTCAAACTAAGGCAGCCTCTCAAAGTAAAGCAGCCCCTCAAACAAATGCAGCCCCTCAATCTAAGTCATCCGTTCAAACTGAGGCAGCCCCTCAAACTAAGGCAGCCGCTCCAACTAAGGCAGCCACTCAAACTAAGGCAGCCCCTCAAACTAAGGCAGCCGCTCCAACTAAGGCAGCCCCTCAAACTCAGACAGCCGCTCAAACTAATGCAGCCCCTCAGTCCAAGGCAGCCCCTCAAACTCAGGCAGCCTCTCAAACTAAGGCAGCCGCTCAAACTAAGGCAGCCCCTCAAACTGAGACAGCCGCTCAAACTAATGCAGCCCCTCAGTCCAAGGCAGCCCCTCAAACTCAGGCAGCCCCTCAAGCTAAGGCCGCCTCTCAAAGTAAGGCAGACCCTCAAACTGAGGCAGCCTCTCAAACGAAGGCAGACTCTCAAACTAAGGCAACCTCTCAAACTAAGTCAGCCGCTCAATCGAAGGCAGCCCCTCAAACTAAGGCAGCCCCTCAAGCTAAGGCAGCCGCTCAAACTAATGCAGCCCCTCAATCTAAGGCAGCTCCTCAACTAAGGCAGCCCCTCAAACTAAGGCAGCCCCTCAAACTAAGGCAGCCGCTCAAACTAATGCAGCCCCTCAATCTAAGGCAGCCCCTCAACTAAGGCAGCCGCTCGAACTAAAGCAGCCCAACAAACTAATGCAGCCCCTCAATCTAAGGCAGCCCCTCAAACTAAGGCAGCCCCTCAATCTAAGGCAGCGCCTCAATCTCAGGCAGCACCTCAAATTAAGGCAGCCCCTCACACTTTGGCAGACTCTCAAACTAAAGCAGCCCCTCAAACTTCGGCAGCCTCTCAAACTATGGCAGCCCCTCAAACTAATGCAGCCCCTCAAACTAATGCAGAACTCTATCTAAGGCAGACCCTCAAACTAATGCATCCCCTCAATGTAATGCACCCTCTCAAACTAACGCAGCCCCTCAAACTAATGCAGCCCCTCAATCTAAGGCAGCCCTTCAAAATAATGCAGCCACTCAATCAAAGGCAGACTCTCAAACTAATGCAGCCACTCAATCAAAGGCAGCCCCTCAAACTAAGCCAACCCCTCAAACTAACGCAGCCCCTCAAACTAAGGCAGACTCTCAAACTAAGCCTACCCCTCAAAGTAATGCAGCCGCTCAAACTAAGGCAGCCCCTCAAACTCAGGCAGCCTCTCAAACTAAGGCAGCCCCTCAAACTAAGGCAGCCTGTCAAACTAAGGCTGCCTCTCATAGTAAGGCAGACCCTCAAACTAAGGCAGACTCTCAAACTAAGGCACACCCTCAAACTAATGCAGACCCTCAATCTAAGGCACCCCCTGAAACGAATGCAGCCCCTCAATCTATGGCAGCCCCTCATTCCAAGGCAGCCTCTAAAAGTAAGTCAGCCCCTCAAACTAATGCAACCACTCAATCAAAGGCAGACTCTCAAACTAATGCAGCCACTCAATCAAAGGCAGCCCCTCAAACTAAGCCTACCCCTCAAACTAATGCAGCCGCTCAAACTAAGGCAGCCCCTCAAACTCAGGCATCCTCTCAAACTAAGGCATCCCCTCAAACTAAGGCAGACGGTCAAACAACGGCAGCCTCTCAATGTAAAGCAGACCCTCAACCAATGGCAGCCACTCAAACTAATGCAGCTGCTCCAACTAAGGCAGCCCCTCAAACTCAGGCAGCCTCTCAAACTAAGGCAGCCTCTCAAACTAAAGCAGCCTGTCAAACTAAGGCAGCCTCTCAAAGTAAGGCAGACCCTCAAACGAAGGCAGCCGCTCAAACTAAGGCAGATTCTCAAACAAATGCAGAACCTCAAACAAAGGCAGCCGCTCTAACTAAGGCAGACTCTCAAACTATGGCAGCCTCTCAAACTAATGCAGCCCCTCAACCAAAGGCAGCCCCTCAAACTAATGCAGCAGCTCAAATTAAGGCAGCCCCTCAAACTAATGCAGCCGCTCAAACTAAGGCAGCCCCTCAAACTCAGGCAGCCTCTCAAACTAAGGCAGACCCTCAAACGAAGGCAGCCGCTCAAACTAAGGCAGACTCTCAAACTAAGGCAGCCCCTCAAACTAAGGCAGCCGCACAAACTAAGGCAGACTCTCAAACTAAGGCAGCATTTCAAACTAATGCAGCCCCTCAATCTAAGGCAGCCCCTCAAACTAAGGCAGCCCCTCAAACTATGCAGCCCCTCAATCTAAGGCAGCCCCTCATACAAATGCACCCCCTCATTCTAAGTCAGCCCCTCAAACTAATGCAGCCCCTCAAACTAAGGCAGCCCCTTAAACTAAGCCAGCCCCTCAAACTAATGCAACCACTCAATCAAAGCCAGCCCCTCTAACTAAGGCAACACCTCAAACTAAAGCATCCCCTCAAACTAAGGCAGACTCTCAAACTAATGCAGCCACTCAATCAAAGGCAGCCCCTCAAACTAAGCCAACCGCTCAAACTAAGGCAGCCTCTCAAAGTAAAGCAGCCCCTCAAACAAATGCAGCCCCTCAATCTAAGTCATCCGTTCAAACTGAGGCAGCCCCTCAAACTAAGGCAGCCGCTCCAACTAAGGCAGCCACTCAAACTAAGGCAGCCCCTCAAACTAAGGCAGCCGCTCCAACTAAGGCAGCCCCTCAAACTCAGACAGCCGCTCAAACTAATGCAGCCCCTCAGTCCAAGGCAGCCCCTCAAACTCAGGCAGCCTCTCAAACTAAGGCAGCCGCTCAAACTAAGGCAGCCCCTCAAACTGAGACAGCCGCTCAAACTAATGCAGCCCCTCAGTCCAAGGCAGCCCCTCAAACTCAGGCAGCCCCTCAAGCTAAGGCCGCCTCTCAAAGTAAGGCAGACCCTCAAACTGAGGCAGCCTCTCAAACGAAGGCAGACTCTCAAACTAAGGCAACCTCTCAAACTAAGTCAGCCGCTCAATCGAAGGCAGCCCCTCAAACTAAGGCAGCCCCTCAAGCTAAGGCAGCCGCTCAAACTAATGCAGCCCCTCAATCTAAGGCAGCTCCTCAACTAAGGCAGCCCCTCAAACTAAGGCAGCCCCTCAAACTAAGGCAGCCGCTCAAACTAATGCAGCCCCTCAATCTAAGGCAGCCCCTCAACTAAGGCAGCCGCTCGAACTAAAGCAGCCCAACAAACTAATGCAGCCCCTCAATCTAAGGCAGCCCCTCAAACTAAGGCAGCCCCTCAATCTAAGGCAGCGCCTCAATCTCAGGCAGCACCTCAAATTAAGGCAGCCCCTCACACTTTGGCAGACTCTCAAACTAAAGCAGCCCCTCAAACTTCGGCAGCCTCTCAAACTATGGCAGCCCCTCAAACTAATGCAGCCCCTCAAACTAATGCAGAACTCTATCTAAGGCAGACCCTCAAACTAATGCATCCCCTCAATGTAATGCACCCTCTCAAACTAACGCAGCCCCTCAAACTAATGCAGCCCCTCAATCTAAGGCAGCCCTTCAAAATAATGCAGCCACTCAATCAAAGGCAGACTCTCAAACTAATGCAGCCACTCAATCAAAGGCAGCCCCTCAAACTAAGCCAACCCCTCAAACTAACGCAGCCCCTCAAACTAAGGCAGACTCTCAAACTATTGCAGCCCCTCAAAGTAAAGCAGCCCCACAAACTAAGGGAGCGCCTCAACCAAAGGCAGCCCCTCAAACTAATGCAGCCGCTCAAACTAAGGCAACCCCTCAAACTCAGGCAGCCTCTCAAAGTAAGGCAGACCCTCAAACAAAGGCAGCCGCTCAAACTAAGGCAGACTCTCAAACTAAGGCAGGCCCTCAAACTAAGGCAGACTCTCAAACTAAGGCAGGCCCTCAAACTAAGGCAGCCACTCAAACTAAGGCGGACTCTCAAACTAAGCCTACCTCTCAAACTAAGTCAGCCGCTCAATCAAAGGCAGCCCCTCAAACTAAGCCAACCGCTCAAACTAAGGCAGCCTCTCAAAGTAAAGCAGCCCCTCAAACAAAGGCAGCCCCTCAATCTAAAGCAGCACCTTAAACTAAGGCAGCCCCTCAAACTCATGCAGCCCCTCAAACTAAGTCATCCGCTCAAACTAAGGCAGCCCCTCAAACTAAGGCAGCCGCTCCAACTAAGGCAGCCCCTCAAACTGAGACAGCCGCTCAAACTCATGCAGCCCCTCAAACTTCGGCAGCCTCTCAAACTATGGCAGCCCCTCAAACTAATGCAGCCCCTCAAACTAATGCAGAACTCTATCTAAGGCAGACCCTCAAACTAATGCATCCCCTCAATGTAATGCAGCCCCTCAAACTAATGCAGCCCCTCAAACTAATGCAGCCCCTCAATCTTAGGCAGCCCCTCAAATTAATGCACCCCCTCAAACTAACGCAGCCCCTCAAACTAATGCAGCCCCTCAATCTAAGGCAGCCCTTCAAACTAATGAAGCCACTCAATCAATGGCAGCCCCTCAAACTAAGCCAACCACTCAAACTAACGCAGCCCCTCAAACTAAGGCTGTCTCTCAAACTATTGCAGCCCCTCAAAGTAAAGCAGCCCCACAAACTAATGCAGCCCCTCAATCTAAGGCTGCCCCTCAAACAAATGCAGCCCCTCAAACTCAGTCAGCCCCTCAAACTAAGTCTGCCCCTCAAACTAATGCAGCCACTCAATCAAAGGCAGACTCTCAAACTAATGCAGCCACTCAATCAATGGCAGCCCCTCAAACTAAGCCTGCCCCTCAAACTCATGCAGCCGCTCAAACTAAGGCAGCCCCTCAAACTCAGGCAGCCTCTCAAACTAAGGCAGCCTCTCAAAGTAAGGCAGACCCTCAAACTAAGGGAGCCCCTCAACCAAAGGCAGCCCCTCAAACTAATGCAGCAGCTCAAATTAAGGCAGCCCCTCAAACTAATGCAGCCGCTCAAACTAAGGCAGCCCCTCAAACTCAGGCAGCCTCTCAAACTAAGGCAGCCGCTCAAACGAAGGCAGACTCTCAAACTAAGGCAGCCTCTCAAACTAATGCAGCCCCTCAATCTAAGGCAGACTCTCAAACTAAGGCAGCCTCTCAAACTAATGCAGCCCCTCAATCTAAGGCAGCCCCTCAAACTAAGGCAGCCCCTCAAATTAATGCAGCCCCTCAATCTAAGGCAGCCCCTCAAACAAATGCACCCCCTCATTCTAAGTCAGCCCCTCAAACTAATGCAGCCCCTTAAACTAAGGCAGCCCCTTAAACTAACGCAGCCCCTCAAACTAATGCAGCCACTCAATCAAAGGCAGCCCCTCTAACTAAGCCAACACCTCAAACTAAGACATCCCCTCAAACTAAGGCAGACTCTCAAACTAATGCAGCCACTCAATCAAAGGCAGCCCCTCAAACTAAGCCAACCACTCAAACTAAGGCAGCCTCTCAAAGTAAAGCAGCCGCTCAAACAAATGCAGCCCCTCAATCTAAATCAGCCCCTTAAACTCAGGCAGCCCCTCAAACTAATGCAGCCCCTCAAACTAAGTCATCCGCTCAAACTAAGGCAGCCCCTCAAACTTAAACAGCCGCTCCAACTAAGGCAGCCCCTCAGTCCAAGGCAGCCCCTCAAACTCAGGCAGCCTCTGAAACTAAGGCAGCCGCTCAAACTAAGGCAGCCCCACAAACTAAGACAGCCGCTCAAACTAATGCAGCCCCTCAGTCCAAGGCAGCCCCTCAAACTCAGGCAGCCTGGCAAACTAAGGCAGCCTCTCAAAGTAAGGCAGACCCTCAAACTAAGGCAGCCGCTCAAACGAAGGTAGACTCTCAAACTAAGGCAACCTCTCAAACTAAGTCAGCCGCTCAATCGAAGGCAGCCCCTCAAGCAAAGGCAGCCCCTCAAGCTAAGGCAGCCGCTCAAACTAAGGCAGCCCTTCAAACTAATGCAGCCCCTCAATCTAAGGCTGCCCCTCAAACAAATGCAGCCCCTCAAACTAAGTCAGCCCCTCAAACTAAGTCTGCCCCTCAAACTAATGCAGCCACTCAATCAAAGGCAGACTCTCAAACTAATGCAGCCACTCAATCAAAGGCAGCCCCTCAAACTAAGCCTACCCCTCAAACTAATGCAGCCGCTAAAACTAAGGCAGCCCCTCAAACACAGGCAGCCTCTCAAACTAAGGCAGCCGCTCAAACTCAGGCAGCCTGTCAAACTAAGGCAGCCTCTCAAAGTAAGGCAGACCCTCAAACTAAGGGAGCCCCTCAACCAAAGGCAGCCCCTCAAACTAATGCAGCAGCTCAAATTAAGGCAGCCCCTCAAACTCAGGCAGCCTCTCAAACTAAGGCAGCCGCTCAAACGAAGGCAGACCCTCAAACGAAGACAGCCTCTCAAACTAATGCAGCCCCTCAATCTAAGGCAGCCCCTCAAACTAAGGCAGCCCCTCAAACTAATGCAGCCCCTCAATCTAAGGCAGCCCCTCAAACAAATGCACCCCCTCATTCTAAGTCAGCCCCTCAAACTAATGCAGCCCCTCAAACTAAGGCAGCCCCTTAAACTAACGCAGCCCCTCAAACTAATGCAGCCACTCAATCAAAGGCAGCCCCTCAAACTAAGCCAACCGCTCAAACTAAGGCAGCCTCTCAAAGTAAAGCAGCCCCTCAAACAAATGCAGCCCCTCAAACTAATGCAGCCCCTCAAACTGTCATCCGCTCAAACTAAGGCAGCCCCTCAAACTAAGGCAGCCGCTCCAACTAAGGCAGCCCCTCAAACTGAGACAGCCGCTCAAACTAATGCAGCCCCTCAGTCCAAGGCAGCCCCTCAAACTCAGGCAGCCTCTCGAACTAAGGCAGCCGCTCAAATTAAGGCAGCCACACAAACTGAGATAGCCGCTCAAACTAATGCAGCACCTCAGTCCAAGGCAGCCCCTCAAACTCAGGCAGCCCCTCAAACTAAGGCAGCCTCTCAAAGTAAGGCAGACCCTCAAACTAAGGCAGCCGCTCAAACAAAGGCAGACTCTCAAACTGAGGCAACCTCTCAAACTAAGTCAGCCGCTCAATCTAAGGCAGCCACTCAAACTAAGTCAGCCCCTCAAGCTAAGGCAGCCGCTCAAACTAATGCAGCCCCTCAATCTAAGGCAGACCCTCAACTGAGGCAGCCGCTCAAACTAAAGCAGCCCATCAAACTAATGCAGCACCTCAATCGAAGGCAGCCCCTCAAACCATGGCAGCACCTCAAACAAATGCAGCCCCTCAAACTAAGTCAGCCCCTCAAACTAAGTCAGCCCCTCAAACTAATGCAGCCACTCAATCAAAGGCAGTCTCTCAAACTAATGCAACCACTCAATCAAAGGCAGCCCCTCAAACTAAGCCAACCCCTCAAACTAATGCAGCCGCTCAAACTAAGGCAGCCCCTCAAACTCAGGCAGCCTCTCAAACTAAGGCAGCCCCTCAAACTCAGGCAGCCTGTCAAACTAAGGCAGCCTCTCAAAGTAAGGCAGACCCTGAAACTAAGGGAGCCCCTCAACCAAAGGCAGCCCCTCAAACTAATGCAGCAGCTCAAATTAAGGCAGCCCCTCAAACTAATGCAGCCGCTCAAACTAAGGCAGCCCCTCAAACTCAGGCAGCCTCTCAAACTAAGGCAGCCGCTCAAACGAAGGCAGACCCTCAAACGAAGACAGCCGCTCAAACTAAGGCAGACTCTCAAACTAAGGCAGCCCCTCAAACTAAGGCAGCCGCTCAAACTAAGGCAGACTCTCAAACTAATGCAGCCTCTCAAACTAATGCAGCCCCTCAATCTAAGGCAGCCCCTCAAACTAAGGCAGCCCCTCAAACTAATGCAGCCCCTCAATCTAAGGCAGCCCCTCAAACAAATGCACCCCCTCATTCTAAGTCAGCCCCTCAAACTAATGCAGCCCCTCAAACTAAGGCAGCCCCTTAAACTAACGCAGCCCCTCAAACTAATGCAGCCACTCAATCAAAGGCAGCCCCTCAAACGAAGCCAACCGCTCAAACTAAGGCAGCCTCTCAAAGTAAAGCAGCCCCTCAAACAAATGCAGCCCCTCAATCTAAAGCAGCCCCTTAAACTAAGGCAGCCCCTCAAACTAATGCAGCCCCTCAAACTGTCATCCGCTCAAACTAAGGCAGCCCCTCAAACTAAGGCAGCCGCTCCAACTAAGGCAGCCCCTCAAACTGAGACAGCCGCTCAAACTAATGCAGCCACTCAGTCCAAGGCAGCCCCTCAAACTCAGGCAGCCTCTCAAACTAAGGCAGCCGCTCAAACTAAGGCAGCCACACAAACTGAGATAGCCGCTCAAACTAATGCAGCCCCTCAGTGCAAGGCAGCCCCTCAAACTCAGGCAGCCCCTCAAACTAAGGCAGCCTCTCAAAGTAAGGCAGACCCTCAAACTAAGGCAGCCGCTCAAACGAAGGCAGACTCTCAAACTAAGGCAACCTCTCAAACTAAGTCAGCCGCTCAATCTAAGGCAGCCACTCAATCTAAGGCAGACCCTCAACTGAGGCAGCCGCTCAAACTAAAGCAGCCCATCAAACTAATGCAGCACCTCAATCGAAGGCAGCCGCTCAAACCATGGCAGCACCTCAAACAAATGCAGCCCCTCAAACTAAGTCAGCCCCTCAAACTAAGTCAGCCCCTCAAACTAATGCAGCCACTCAATCAAAGGCAGTCTCTCAAACTAATGCAACCACTCAATCAAAGGCAGCCCCTCAAACTAAGCCAACCCCTCAAACTAAGGCAGCCCCTCAAACTAAGGCAGACTCTCAAACTAATGCTGCCCCTTAAAGTAAGGCAGCACCTCAAACTAAGAGAGCCCCTCAACCAAAGGCAGCCCCTCAAACTAATGCAGCCACTCAAACTAAGGCAGCCCCTCAAACTCAGGCAGCCTCTCAATCTAAGGCAGCCGCTCAAACTAAGGCAGCCTGTCAATCTAAGGCAGCCTCTCAAGGTAAGGAAGACCCTCAAACTCAGGCAGCCGCTCAAACTCAGTCAGCCTCTCAAACTCAGTCAGCCGCTCAATCTAAGGCAGCCCCTCAAACTAAGGCAGCCCCTCAAACTCAGGCAGCCGCTCAAACTAAGGCAGCCTCTCAAACTAAGGCAGCCCCTCAAACTAAGGCAGCCCCTCAAACTAAGGCAGCACCTCAAACTAAGGCAGCCTCTCAAACTAAGTCAGCATCTCAAACGAAGGCAGCCTCTCAAACTAAGGAAGCCCCTCAAACTAAGGCAGCCGCTCAAACTAAGGCAGCCCCTCAAACTAATGCAGCCCCTCAAACTAAGGCAGCCTCTCAAACTAAGGCACCCCCTCAAACTAATGCAGCCTCTCAATCTAAGGCACCCCCTCATTCTAAGTCAGCCCCACAAACTAATGCAGCCCCTCAAACTAAGGCAGCCCCTTAAACTAAGCCAGCCCCTCAAACTAATGCAGCCACTCAATCAAAGGCAGCCACTCAAACTAAGCCAACCGCTCAAACTAAGGCAGCCTCTCAAAGTAAAGCAGCCCCTCAAACTAAGGCAGCCCCTCAAACTATGCGAAACGCTCAAACTAAGTCATCCGGTCAAACTAAGGCAGCCCCTCAAACTAAGGCAGCCGCTCAAACTAAGGCAGCCCCTCAAACTATGGCAGCCTCTCAAACTAAGGCAGCCCCTCAAACTAAGGCAGCCGCTCAAACTGAGGCAGCCCCTCAAACTAAGACAGCCTCTCAATCTAATGCAGCCCCTCAATGGACAAAGACGAGAGTGGTCCGAAAGGAAGAGTGCTAAATTGGGGGAAGGCCAACTATACCAAAATTCGGCAGGAGCTGGGGAATGTAGATTGGGAGCAGCTGTTCGAAGGTAAATCCACATGTGATATGTGGGAGGCTTTCAAAGAGAGGTTGATTCGCGTGCAGGAGAGACATGTTCCTGTGAAAATGAAGGAAAGAAATGGCAAGATTAGGGAACCATGGATGACAGGTGAAATTGTGAGACTAGCTAAGAGGAAAAAGGAAGCATACATAAGGTCTAGGCGGCTGATGAAAGACGAAGCTTAGAAAGAATATCGGGAATGTAGGACCAATCTGAAACGAGGAATTAAGAGGGCTAAAAGGGGTCATGAAATATCTTTAGCAAACAGGGTTAAAGAATATCCCAAAGCCTTTTATTCATATATAAGGAGAAAGAGGGTAACTAGGGAAAGGATTGGCCCACTAAAGGACAAAGGAGGAATGTTATGCTTGGACTCAGAGAAAATGGGTGAGATTCTAAATGAGTACTTTGCATCGGTATTCACCGAGGAGAGGGACATGACGGATGTTGAGGTTAGGAACAGATGTTTGATTACACTAGGTCAAGTCGGCATAAGGAGGGAGGAAGTGTTGGGTATTCTAAAGTGCATTAAGGTGGACAAGTCCCCAGGTCCGGATGGGATCTATCCCAGGTTACTGAGGGAAGCGAGAGAGAAAATAGCTGGGGCCTTAACAGATATCTTTGCAGCATCCTTAAACACGGGTGAGGTCCCGGAGGACAGGACAATTGCTAATGTTGTCCCCTTGTTTAAGAAGGGTAGCAGGGATAATCCAGGTAATTATAGACCGATGAGCCTGACGTCAGTGGTAGGGAAGCTGCTGGAGAAGATACTGAGGGATAGGATCTATTCCCATTTGGAAGAAAATGGGCTTATCAGTGATAGGCAACATGGTTTTGTGCAGGGAAGGTCATGTCTTACCAACTTAATAGAATTCTTTGAGGAAGTGACAAAGTTGATTGATGAGGGAAGGGCTGTCGATGTCATATACATGGACTTCAGTAAGGCGTTTGATAAGGTTCCCCATGGCAGGCTGATGGAGAAAGTGAAGGCGCATAGGGTCCAAGGTGTACTAGCTAGATGGATAGAGAACTGGCTGGGCAACAGGAGACAGAGAGTAGCAGTAGAAGGGAGTTTCTCAAAATGAAGACGTGTGACCAGTGGTGTTTCACAGGGATACGTGCTGGGACCACTGTTGTTTGTGATATACATTAATGATTTGGAGGAAAGTATAGGTGGACTGATTAGCAAGTTTGCAGACGACACTAAGATTGGTGGAGTAGCAGATAGTGAAGGGGACTGTCAGAGAATACAGCAGAATATAGATAGATTGGAGAGTTGGGCAGAGAAATGGCAGATGGAGTTCAATCAGGGCAAATGCGAGGTGATGCATTTTGGAAGATCTAATTCAAGAGTGAACTATACAGTAAATGGAAAAGTCCTGGGGAAAATTGATGGACAGAGAGATTTGGGTGTGCAGGTCCTCTGTTCCCTGATGGTGGCAACGCAGGTAAATAGAGTGGTCAAGAAGGCATACGGCATGCTTTCCTTCATCGGACGGGTTATTGAGTACAAGAGTTGGCAGGTCATGTTACAGTTGTGTAGGACTTTGGTTCGGCCACATTTGGAATACTGCGTGCAGTTCTGGTCGCCACATTACCAAAAGGATGTGGATGCTTTGGAGAGGGTGCAGAGGAGGTTCACCAGGATGTTGCCTGCTATGGAGGGCGCTAGCTTTGAAGAGAGCTTGAGTAGATTAGGATTATTTTCATTAGAAAGACGGAGGTTGAGGGGGGACCTGATTGTGGTGTACAAAATCATGAGAGGTATAGACAGGGTGGATAGCAAGAGGCTTTTTCCCAGAGTGGGGGATTCAATTACTAGAGGACATCAGTTCAAAGTGAAAGGAGAAAAGTTTAGGGGGGATATGCGTGGAATGTTCTTTACGCAGAGGGTGGTGGGTGCCTGGAATGCGTTGCCAGCAGAGGTGGTAGATGCGGGCACGAAGGCGTCTTTTAAGATGTATCTAGACAGAGACATGAATGGGCAGGAAGAAAAGAGATACAGAACCTTAGAAAATAGGCGACATGTTTAGAGAGGGGATCTGGATCGGCGCAGGCTTGGAGGGCCGAAGGGCCTGTTCCTGTGCTGTAATTATCTTTGTTCTTTGTTCTTTGTTCAGCCCCTCAAACTTAGGCAGCCGCTCAAATTAAGGCAGCCCCTCAAACTATGGCAGACTCTCAAACTAAGCCATCCCCTCAAACGAAGGCAGCCCCTCAAACTTATGCAGACTCTAAAACTAATGCAGCCCCTAAAAGTAAGGCAGCCCCACAAACTAAGGGAGCGCCTCAACCAAAGGCAGCCCCTCAAACTAAGGCAGCCCCTCAAACTAAGGCAGCCGCTCAAACTAATGCAGCCCCTCAATCTAAAGCAGCCCCTCTACTAAGGCAGCCGCTCAAACTAAAGCAGCCCATCAAATTAATGCAGCCCCTCAATCTAAGGCAGCCCCTCAAACTAAGGCAGCCCCTCAAACTAAGGCAGCCCCTCAATCTCAGGCAGCACCTCAAACCAATGCAGCCCCTCAAACTAAGTCAGCCCCTCAAACTAATTCAGCGACTCAATCAAAGGCAGTCTCTCAAACTAATGCAGCCTCTCAATCAAAGGCAGCCCCTCAAACTAAGCCTACCCCTCAAACTAAGGCTGCCCCTCAAACTAAGGCAGACTCTCAAACTAAGGCAGCCTCTCAAACTAAGTCAGCCGCTCAAACTAAGGCAGCCTCTCAAACTAAGGCAGCCCCTCAAACTAAGGCAGCCGCTCAAAATAAGGCAGCCCCTCAATCTAAGGCAGCCTCTCAAACTAAGGCAGCATCTCAAACGAAGGCAGCCTCTCAAACTAAGGCAGCCCCTCAAACTAAGGCAGCCGCTCAAACTAATGCAGCCCATCAATCTAAGGCAGCCCCTCAAACTAAGACAGCCGCTCAAACTAATGCAGCCCCTCAAACTAAGGCAGCCCCTCAAACTAAGGCAGCCGCTCAAACTAAGGCAGCCCCTCAAACTAAGGCAGCCTCTCAAACTAAGGCAACCCCTCAAACTAATGCAGCCCCTCAATCTAAGGCACCCCCTCATTCTAAGTCAGCCCCTCAAACTAATGCAGCCCCTCAAACAAAGGCAGCCCCTTAAACTAAGCCAGCCCCTCAAACTAATGCAGCCCCTCAATCTAAGGCAGCTCCTCAAAATAATGCAGCCACTCAATCAGAGGCAGACTCTCAAACTAATGCAGCCACTGAATCAAAGGCAGCCCCTCAAACTAAGCCATCCCCTCAAACTAAGGCAGCCCCTCAAACTAAGACAGACTCTCAAACTAATGCAGCCCCTAAAAGTAAGGCAGCCCCACAAACTAATGCAGCCCCTCAAAGTAATGCAGCCCCTCAAACTAATGCAGCCCCTCAAACTAATGCAGCCCCTCAATCTAAGGCAGCCACTCAAAATAATGCAGGCACTCAATCAGTGGCAGACTCTCAAACTAATGCAGCCACTCAATCAAAGGCAGCCCCTCAAACTAAGCATTCCCCTCAAACTAAGGCAGCCCCTCAAACTTATGCAGACTGTAAAAGGAATGCAGCCCCTAAAAGTAAGGCAGCCCCACAAACTAAGGGAGCGCCTCAACCAAAGGCAGCCCCTCAAACTAATGCAGCCGCTCAAACTAAGGCAGCCCCTCAAACTCAGGCAGCCTCTAAATCTAATGCAGCCGCTCAAACTAAGGCAGCCCCTCAAACTCAGGCAGCCTCTCAATCTAAGGCAGCCGCTCAAACTAAGGCAGCCTGTCAAACTAAGGCAGACTCTCAATGTAAGGCAGAACCTCAAACTAAGGCAGCCGCTCAAACTAAGGCAGAATCTCAGACTAAGGCAACATCTCAAACTAAGTCAGCTGCTCAATCTCAGGCAGCCCCTCAAACTAAGGCAGCCCCTCAAACTGAGGCAGCCGCTCATACTAATGCAGCCCCTCAATCTAAGGCAGCCGCTCAAACTAAAGCAGCCCATCAAACTAATGCAGAACCTAAATCTAAGGAAGCCCCTTAAACTAAGGCAGCCCCTCAAACTAATGCAGACCCTCAATCTAAGGCAGCCCCTCAAACAAATGCAGCCCCTCAAACGAAGTCAGCCCCTCAAACTAAGTCAGCCCCTCAAACTAATGCAGCCACTCAATCAAAAGCAGTCTCTCAAACTAATGCAGCCACTCAATCAAAAGCAGACCCTCAAACTAAGCCAACCCCTGAAACTAAGGCAGCCCCTCCAACTAAGGCAGACTCTTAAACTAATGCTGCCCCTTAAAGTAAGGCAGCCCCTCAAACTAAGGGAGCCGCTCAACCAAAGGCAGCCCCTCAAACAAATGCAGCCACTCAAACTAAGGCAGCCCCTCAAAATCAGGCAGTCTCTCAAACTAAGGCACCCTGTCAATCTAAGGCAGCCTCTCAAAGTAAGGCAGCCTCTCAAAGTAAGGCAGACCCTCAAACTAAGGCAGCCGCTCAAACTAAGGCAGACTCTCAAACTAAGGCAGCCCCTCAAACTAAGGAAGCCGCTCAAACGAAGGCAGACTCTCAAACTAAGGCAGCCTCTCAAACTCAGTCAGCCGCTCAATCTAAGGCAGCCCCTCAAACTAAGGCAGCCCCTGAAACTAAGCAAGCCGCTCAAACTAATGCAGCCCCTCAATCTAAGGCAGCCCCTCAACTAAGGCAGCCGCTCAAACTGAAGCAGCCCATCAAATTAATGCAGCCCCTCAATCTAAGGCAGCCACTCAAAATAATGCAGCCACTCAATCAGAGGCAGACTCTCAAACTAATGCAGCCACTCAATCAAAGGCAGCCCCTCAAACTAAGCCATCCCCTCAAACTAAGGCAGCCCCTCAAACTAAGGCAGACTCTAAAACTAATGCAGCCCCTTAAAGTAAGGCAGCCCCACAAACTAAGGGAGCGCCTCAACCAAAGTCAGCCCCTCAAACTAATGCAGCCGCTCAAACTAAGGCAGCCCCTCAAACTCAGGCAGCCTCTAAATCTAAGGCAGCCGCTCAAACTCAGGCAGCCTGTCAAACTAAGGCAGCCTCTCAAAATAAGGCAGACCCTCAAACAAAGCAGCCGCTCAAACTAAGGCAGTCTCTCAGACGAAGGCAACCTCTCAAACTAAGTCAGCCGCTCAATCTAAGGCAGCCCCTCAATCTAAGGCAGCCCCTCAAACTAAGGCAGCCGCTCAAACTAATGCAGCCCCTCAATCTAAGGCAGCCCCTCAACTAAGGCAGCCGCTCAAACTAAAGCAGCCCATCAAACTAATGCAGACCCTCAATCTAAGGCAGCCCCTCAAACAAATGCAGCTCCTCAAACTAAGTCAGCCCCTCAAACTAAGTCAGCCGCTCAAACTAATGCAGCCACTCAATCAAAGGCAGTCTCTCAAACTAATGCAGCCCCTCAAACTAAGCCAACCCCTCAAACTAAGGCAGCCCCTCAAACTAAGGCAGACTCTCAAATTAATGCTGCCCCTTAAAGTAAGGCAGCCCCTCAAACTAAGGGAGCCCCTCAACCAAAGGCAGCCCCTCAAACAAATGCAGCCACTCAAACTAAGGCAGCCCCTCAAACTCAGGCAGCCTCTCAAACTAAGGCAGCCGCTCAAACTAAGGCAGCCTGTCAAACTAAGGCAGCCTCTCAAAGTAAGGCAGACCCTCAAACTAAGGCAGCCGCTCAAACTAAGGCAGACTCTCAAACTCAGGCAGCCCCTCCAACTAAGGAAGCCGCTCAAACTAAGGCAGCCCCTCAAACTAAGGCAGCCTCTCAAACTCAGTCAGCCGCTCAATCTGAGGCAGCCCCTCAAACTAATGCAGCCCCTCAATCTAAGGCAGCCCCTCAACTTAGGCAGCCGCTCAAACTAAAGCAGCCCATCAAATTAATGCAGCCCCTCAAACTAAGGCAGCCCCTCAAACTAAGGCAGCCCCTCAAACTAAGGCAGCCCCTCAATTTCAGGCAGCACCTCAAAACAATGCAGCCCCTCAAACTAAGTCAGCCCCTCAAACTAATTCAGCCACTCAATCAAAGGCAGACTCTCAAACTAATGCAGCCACTCAATCAAAGGCAGCCCCTCAAACTAAGCCTACCCCTCAAACTAAGGCTGCCCCTCAAACTAAGGCAGACTCTCAAACTAAGGCAGCCTCTCAAACTAAGTCAGCCGCTCAAACTAAGGCAGCCTCTCAAACTAAGGCAGCCCCTCAAACTAAGGCAGCCCCTCAAACTGAGGCAGCAGCTCAATCTAAGGCAGCCTCTCAAACTAAGGCAGCATCTCAAACGAAGGCAGCCGCTCAAACTACGGAAGCCCCTCAAACGAAGGCAGCCGCTCAAACTAAGGCAGCCGCTCAAACTAATGCAGCCCCTCAAACTAAGGCAGCCGCTCAAACTAAGGCAGCCCCTCAAAGTAAGGCAGCCTCTCAAACTAAGGCAACCCCTCAAACTAATGCAGCCCCTCAATCTAAGGCACCCCCTCATTCTAAGTCAGCCCCTCAAACTAATGCAGCCCCTCAAACTAAGGCAGCCCCTTAAACTAAGCCAGCCCCTCAAACTAATGCAGCCCCTCAATCTAATGCAGCCCCTCAAAATAATGCAGCCACTCAATCAGAGGCAGACTCTCAAACTAATGCAGCCACTCAATCAAAGGCAGCCCCTCAAACTAAGCCATCCCCTCAAACTAAGGCAGCCCCTCAAACTAAGACAGACTCTCAAACTAATGCAGCCCCTTAAAGTAAGGCAGCCCCACAACCTAAGGGAGCGCCTCAACCAAAGGCAGCCCCTCAAGCTCATGCAGCCGCTCAAACTAAGGAAGCCCCTCAAACTCAGGCAGCCTCACAATCTAAGACAGCCGCTCAAACTAAGGCACCCTGTCAAACTAAGGCAGCCTCTCAAAGTAAGGCAGACCGTCAAACTAACGCAGCCGCTCAAACTAAGGCAGATTCTCAAACTAAGGCAACCTCTCAAACTAAGTCATCCGCTCAATCTAAGGCAGCCCCTCAAACTAAGGCAGCCGCTCAAACTAAAGCAGCCCATCAAACTAATGCAGCACCTCAATCTAAGGCAGCCCCTCAAACTAAGGAATCCCCTCAAACTAATGCAGCCCCTCAATCTAAGGCAGCCCTCAAACAAATGCAGCCCCTCAAACTAAGTCAGCCCCTCAAACTAAGTCAGCCCCTCAAACTAATGCAGCCACTCAATCAAAGGCAGTCTCTCAAACTAATGCAGCCACTCGATCAAAGGCAGCCCCTCAAACTAAGCCAACCCCTCAAACTAAGGCAGCCCCTCAAACTAAGGCAGACTCTCAAACTAAGGCACCCCCTCAAACTAATGCCGCCCCTCAGTCTAAGGCACCCCCTCATTCTAAGTCAGCCCCTCAAACTTATTCAGCCCCTCAAACTAAGCCAGCCCCTCCAACTAAGTCAGCCCCTCTAACTAATGCAGCCACTCAATCAAAGGGAGCCCCTCAAACTAAGCCTACCGCTCAAACTAAGGCAGTCCCTCAAACTAAGGCAGCCTCTCAAACTAAGGCACCCCCTCAAACTATTGCAGCCCCTCAGTGTAAGGCACCCCCTCATTCTAAGT
Source organism: Heterodontus francisci (assembly GCF_036365525.1). Taxonomy (NCBI): domain Eukaryota; kingdom Metazoa; phylum Chordata; class Chondrichthyes; order Heterodontiformes; family Heterodontidae; genus Heterodontus; species Heterodontus francisci. Next base: position 1,313,199 of record NW_027140405.1, on the reverse strand, counting down.
CAGCCCCTCAAACTAAAGCAGCCCCTCAAACTAAGGCAGCCCCTGAAACTAAGCCAGCCCCTCAAACTAATGCAGCCCCTCAATCTAAGGCAGCCCCTCAAAATAATGCAGCCACTCAATCAGAGGCAGACTCTCAAACTAATGCAGCCACTCAATCAAAGGCAGCCCCACAATCTGAGGCAGCCCCTCAAACTAAGGCAGCCCCTCAAACTAAGGCAGCCGCTCAATCTAAGGCAGCCCCTCAGCTAAGGCAGCCGCTCAAACTAAAGCAGCCCCTCAAACTAAGGCAGCCCCTTAAACTAAGGCAGCCCCTCAAAATAATGCAGCCACTCAATCAAAGGCAGCCTCTCAAACTAAGGCAGCCCCTCAAACTAATGCAGCCCCTCAATCTAAGGCAGCCCCTCAAACTAAGGCAGCCGCTCAAACTAATGCAGCCCCTCAAACTAAGGCAGCCGCTCAAACTAAGGCAGCCCCTCAAAGTAAGGCAGCCTCTCAAAGTAAGGCAGACCCTCAATCTAAGGCACCCCCTCATTCTAAATCAGCCCCTCAAACTTATGCAGCCCCTCAAACTAAGGCAGCCCCTTAAACTAAGCCAGCCCCTCAAACTAATGCAGCCCCTCAATCTAAGGCAGCCCCTCAAAATAATGCAGCCACTCAATCAGAGGCAGACTCTCAAACTAATGCAGCCACTCAATCAAAGGCAGCCCCTCAAACTAAGGCAGCCCCTCAAACTGAGACAGACTCTCAAACTAATGCAGCCCCTTAAAGTAAGACAGCCCCACAAACTAAGGGAGCACCTCAACCAAAGGCAGCCCCTCAAGCTCATGCAGCCGCTCAAACTAAGGAAGCCCCTCAAACTCAGGCAGCCTCACAATCTAAGGCAACCGCTCAAATTAAGGCAGCCTGTCAAACTAAGGCAGCCTCTCAAAGTAAGGCAGACCGTCAAACTAACGCAGCCGCTCAAACTAAGGCAGACTCTCAAACTAAGGCAACCTCTCAAACTAAGTCATCCGCTCAATCTAAGGCAGCCCCTCATACTAAGGCAGCCCCTCAAACTAAGGCAGCCGCTCAAACTGAAGCAGCCCATCAAACTAATGCAGCACCTCAATCTAAGGCAGCCCCTCAAACTAAGGCATCCCCTCAAACTAATGCAGCCCCTCAATCTAAGGCAGCCCTCAAACAAATGCAGCCCCTCAAACTAAGGGAGCACCTCAACCAAAGGCAGCCCCTCAAGCTCATGCAGCCCCTCAAACTAAGTCAGCCCCTCAAACTAAGTCAGCCCCTCAAACTAAGTCAGCCCCTCAAACTAAGCCTACCCCTCAAACTAAGGCTGCCCCTCAAACTAAGGCAGACTCTCAAACTAAGTCAGCCGCTCAAACTTAGGCAGCCTCTCAAACTAAGGCAGCCCCTCAAACTAAGGCAGCCCCTCAAACTGAGGCAGCACCTCAATCTAAGGCAGCCTCTCAAACTAAGGCAGCATCTCAAACGAAGGCAGCCTCTCAAACTAAGGCAGCCCCTCAAACTAAGGCAGCCGATCAAACTACGGAAGCCCCTCAAACTCAGGCAGCCGCTCAAACTAAGGCAGCCGCTCAAACTAATGCAGCCCCTCAATCTAAGGCAGCCCCTCAAACTAAGGCAGCCGCTCAAACTAATGCAGCCCCTCAAACTAAGGCAGCCGCTCAAACTAAGGCAGCCGCTCAAACTAAGGCAGCCTCTCAAACTAAGGCAACCCCTCAAACTAATGCAGCCCCTCAATCTAAGGCACACCCTCATTCTAAGTCAGCCCCTCAAACTAATGCAGCCCCTCAAACTAAGGCAGCCCCTTAAACTAAGCCAGCCCCTCAAACTAATGCAGCCCCTCAATCTAAGGCAGCCCCTCAAAATAATGCAGCCACTCAATCAGAGGCAGTCTCTCAAACTAATGCAGCCACTCAATCAAAGGCAGCCCCTCAAACTAAGCCATCCCCTCAAACTAAGGCAGCCCCTCAAACTAAGACAGACTCTCAAACTAATGCAGCCCCTTAAAGTAAGGCAGCCCCACAAACTAAGGGAGTGCCTCAACCAAAGGCAGCCCCTCAAGCTCATGCAGCCGCTCAAACTAAGGAAGCCCCTCAAACTCAGGCAGCCTCACAATCTAAGGCAGCTGCTCAAACTAAGGCAGCCTGTCAAACTAAGGCAGCCTCTCAAAGTAAGGCAGACCGTCAAACTAACGCAGCCGCACAAACTAAGGCAGACTCTCAAACTAAGTCATCCGCTCAATCTAAGGCAGCCCCTCAAACTAAGGCAGCCCCTCAAACTAAGGCAGCCGCTCAAACTAAAGCAGCCCATCAAACTAATGCAGCACCTCAATCTAAGGCAGCCCCTCAAACTAAGGCATCCCCTCAAACTAATGCAGCCCCTCAGTCTAAGGCACCCCCTCATTCTAAGTCAGCCCCTCAAACTTATTCAGCCCCTCAAACTAAGCCAGCCCCTCAAACTAAGTCAGCCCCTCTAACTAATGCAGCCACTCAATCAAAGGGAGCCCCTCAAACTAAGCCTACCGCTCAAACTAAGGCAGTCCCTCAAACTAAGGCAGCCTCTCAAACTAAGGCACCCCCTCAAACTATTGCAGCCCCTCAGTGTAAGGCACCCCCTCATTCTAAGTCAGCCCCTCAAACTAAAGCAGCCCCTCAAACTAAGGCAGCCCCTTAAACTAAGCCAGCCCCTCAAACTAATGCAGCCCCTCAATCTAAGGCAGCCCCTCAAAATAATGCAGCCACTCAATCAGAGGCAGACTCTCAAACTAATGCAGCCACTCAATCAAAGGCAGCCCCACAATCTGAGGCAGCCCCTCAAACTAAGGCAGCCCCTCAAACTAAGGCAGCCGCTCAATCTAAGGCAGCCCCTCAGCTAAGGCAGCCGCTCAAACTAAAGCAGCCCCTCAAACTAAGGCAGCCCCTTAAACTAAGGCAGCCCCTCAAAATAATGCAGCCACTCAATCAAAGGCAGCCTCTCAAACTAAGGCAGCCCCTCAAACTAATGCAGCCCCTCAATCTAAGGCAGCCCCTCAAACTAAGGCAGCCGCTCAAACTAATGCAGCCCCTCAAACTAAGGCAGCCGCTCAAACTAAGGCAGCCCCTCAAAGTAAGGCAGCCTCTCAAAGTAAGGCAGACCCTCAATCTAAGGCACCCCCTCATTCTAAGTCAGCCCCTCAAACTTATGCAGCCCCTCAAACTAAGGCAGCCCCTTAAACTAAGCCAGCCCCTCAAACTAATGCAGCCCCTCAATCTAAGGCAGCCCCTCAAAATAATGCAGCCACTCAATCAGAGGCAGACTCTCAAACTAATGCAGCCACTCAATCAAAGGCAGCCCCTCAAACTAAGGCAGCCCCTCAAACTGAGACAGACTCTCAAACTAATGCAGCCCCTTAAAGTAAGACAGCCCCACAAACTAAGGGAGCACCTCAACCAAAGGCAGCCCCTCAAGCTCATGCAGCCGCTCAAACTAAGGAAGCCCCTCAAACTCAGGCAGCCTCACAATCTAAGGCAACCGCTCAAATTAAGGCAGCCTGTCAAACTAAGGCAGCCTCTCAAAGTAAGGCAGACCGTCAAACTAACGCAGCCGCTCAAACTAAGGCAGACTCTCAAACTAAGGCAACCTCTCAAACTAAGTCATCCGCTCAATCTAAGGCAGCCCCTCATACTAAGGCAGCCCCTCAAACTAAGGCAGCCGCTCAAACTGAAGCAGCCCATCAAACTAATGCAGCACCTCAATCTAAGGCAGCCCCTCAAACTAAGGCATCCCCTCAAACTAATGCAGCCCCTCAATCTAAGGCAGCCCTCAAACAAATGCAGCCCCTCAAACTAAGGGAGCACCTCAACCAAAGGCAGCCCCTCAAGCTCATGCAGCCCCTCAAACTAAGTCAGCCCCTCAAACTAAGTCAGCCCCTCAAACTAAGTCAGCCCCTCAAACTAAGCCTACCCCTCAAACTAAGGCTGCCCCTCAAACTAAGGCAGACTCTCAAACTAAGTCAGCCGCTCAAACTTAGGCAGCCTCTCAAACTAAGGCAGCCCCTCAAACTAAGGCAGCCCCTCAAACTGAGGCAGCACCTCAATCTAAGGCAGCCTCTCAAACTAAGGCAGCATCTCAAACGAAGGCAGCCTCTCAAACTAAGGCAGCCCCTCAAACTAAGGCAGCCGCTCAAACTACGGAAGCCCCTCAAACTCAGGCAGCCGCTCAAACTAAGGCAGCCGCTCAAACTAATGCAGCCCCTCAATCTAAGGCAGCCCCTCAAACTAAGGCAGCCGCTCAAACTAATGCAGCCCCTCAAACTAAGGCAGCCGCTCAAACTAAGGCAGCCGCTCAAACTAAGGCAGCCTCTCAAACTAAGGCAACCCCTCAAACTAATGCAGCCCCTCAATCTAAGGCACACCCTCATTCTAAGTCAGCCCCTCAAACTAATGCAGCCCCTCAAACTAAGGCAGCCCCTTAAACTAAGCCAGCCCCTCAAACTAATGCAGCCCCTCAATCTAAGGCAGCCCCTCAAAATAATGCAGCCACTCAATCAGAGGCAGTCTCTCAAACTAATGCAGCCACTCAATCAAAGGCAGCCCCTCAAACTAAGCCATCCCCTCAAACTAAGGCAGCCCCTCAAACTAAGACAGACTCTCAAACTAATGCAGCCCCTTAAAGTAAGGCAGCCCCACAAACTAAGGGAGCGCCTCAACCAAAGGCAGCCCCTCAAGCTCATGCAGCCGCTCAAACTAAGGAAGCCCCTCAAACTCAGGCAGCCTCACAATCTAAGGCAGCTGCTCAAACTAAGGCAGCCTGTCAAACTAAGGCAGCCTCTCAAAGTAAGGCAGACCGTCAAACTAACGCAGCCGCACAAACTAAGGCAGACTCTCAAACTAAGTCATCCGCTCAATCTAAGGCAGCCCCTCAAACTAAGACAGCCCCTCAAACTAAGGCAGCCGCTCAAACTAAAGCAGCCCATCAAACTAATGCAGCACCTCAATCTAAGGCAGCCCCTCAAACTAAGGCATCCCCTCAAACTAATGCAGCCCCTCAATCTAAGGCAGCCCTCAAACAAATGCAGCCCCTCAAACTAAGTCAGCCCCTCAAACTAAGTCAGCCCCTCAAACTAATGCAGCCCCTCAAACTAAGGCTGCCCCTTAAAATAAGCCAGCCCCTCAAACTAATGCAGCACCTCAATCTAAGGCAGCCCCTCAAACTAAGGCATCCCCTCAAACTAATGCAGCCCCTCAATCTAAGGCAGCCCTCAAACAAATGCAGCCCCTCAAACTAAGTCAGCCCCTCAAACTAAGTCAGCCCCTCAAACTAATGCAGCCCCTCAATCTAAGGCAGCCCCTCAAAATAATGCAGCCACTCAATCAGAGTCAGACTCTCAAACTAATGCAGCCACTCAATCAAAGGCAGTCCCTCAATCTGAGGCAGCCCCTCAAACTAAGGCAGCCCCTCAAACTAAGGCAGCCGCTCAATCTAAGGCAGCCCCTCAACTAAGGCAGCCGCTCAAACTAAAGCAGCCCCTCAAACTAAGGCAGCCCCTTAAACTAAGCCAGCCCCTCAAACTAATGCAGCCCCTCAATCTAAGGCCGCCCCTCAAAATAATGCAGCCACTCAATCAGAAACAGACTCTCAAACTAATGCAGCCACTCAATCAAAGGCAGCCCCTCAATCTGAGGCAGCCCCTCAAACTAAGGCAGCCCCTCAAACTAAGGCAGCCGCTCAATCTAAGGCAGCCCCTCAACGAAGGCAGCCGCTCAAACTAAAGCAGCCCCTCAAACTAAGGCAGCCCCTTAAACTAAGCCAGCCCCTCAAACTAATGCAGCCCCTCAATCTAAGGCAGCCCCTCAAAATAATGCAGCCACTCAATCAGAGGCAGACTCTCAAACTAATGCAGCCACTCAATCAAAGGCAGCCCCTCAAACTAAGCCATCCCCTCAAACTAAGGCAGCCCCTCAAACTAAGACAGACTCTCAAACTAATGCAGCCCCTTAAAGTAAGGCAGCCCCACAAACTAAGGGAGCGCCTCAACCAAAGGCAGCCCTCAAGCTCATGCAGCCGCTCAAACTAAGGAAGCCCCTCAAACTCAGGCAGCCTCACAATCTAAGGCAGCCGCTCAAACTAAGGCAGCCCGTCAAACTAAGGCAGCCTCTCAAAGTAAGGGAGACCGTCAAACTAACGCAGCCGCTCAAACTAAGGCCGCCCCTCAAACTAAGTCATCCGCTCAATCTCAGGCAGCCCCTCAAACTAATGCAGCCACTCAATCAAAGGCAGTCTCTCAAACTAATGCAGCCACTCAATCAAAGGCAGCCCCTCAAACTAAGGCAGCCCCTCAAACTAAGGCAGACTCTCAAACTAAGGCACCCCCTCAAACTAATGCAGCCCCTCAGTCTAAGGCACACCCTCATTCTTAGTCAGCCCCTCAAACTAAGTCAGCCCCTCAAACTAAGTCAGCCCCTCTAACTAATGCAGCCTCTCAATCAAAGGGAGCCCCTCAAACTAAGCCTACCGCTCAAACTAAGGCAGCCCCTCAAACTAAGGCAGCCGCTCAAACTAAGGCAGACTCTCAAGCTAAGGCAACCTCTCAAACTAAGTCAGCCGCTCAATCTAAGGCAGCCACTCAAACTAAGGCAGCCCCTCAAACTAAGGCAGCCCCTCAATCTCAGGCAGCACCTCATCCCAATGCAGCCCCTCAAACTAAGGCTGCCCCTCAAACTAAGGCAGACTCTCAGACTAAGGCAGCCTCTCAAACTAAGTCAGCCGCTCAAACTAAGGCAGCCTCTCAAACTAAGGCAGCCCCTCAAACTAAGGCAGCCCCTCAAACTAAGGCAGCACCTCAATCTAAGGCAGCCTCTCAAACTAAGGCAGCATCTCAAACGAAGGCAGCCCCTCAAACTAAGGCAGCCCCTCAAACTAAGGCAGCCGCTCAAACTAAGGAAGCCCCTCAAACTAAGGCAGCCGCTCAAACTAAGGCAGCCGCTCAAACTAATGCAGCCCCTCAATCTAAGGCAGCCCCTCAAACTAAGGCAGCCGCTCAAACTAATGCAGCCCCTCAAACCAAAGCAGCCACTCAAACTAAGGCAGCCCCTCAAACTAAGGCAGCCTCTCAAACTAAGGCACCCCCTCAAACTAATGCAGCCACTCAATCTAAGGCACCCCCTCATTCTAAGTCAGCCCCTCAAACTAATACAGCCCCTCAAACTAAGGCAGCCCCTTAAACTAAGCCAGCCCCTCAAACTAATGCAGCCACTCAATCAAAGGCAGCCCCTCAAACTAAGCCATCCCCTCAAACTAAGGCAGCCCCTCAAACTAAGACAGACTCTCAAACTAATGCAGCCTCTTAAAGTAAGGCAGCCCCACAAACTAAGGGAGCGCCTCAACCAAAGGCAGCCCCTCAAACTCATGCAGCCGCTCAAACTAAGGAAGCCCCTCAAACTCAGGCAGCCTCACAATCTAAGGCAGCCGCTCAAACTAAGGCAGCCTGTCAAACTCAGGCAGCCTCTCAAAGTAAGGCAGACCCTCAAACTAACGCAGCCGCTCAAACTAAGGCAGACTCTCAAACTAAGGCAACCTCTCAAACTAAGTCAGCCGCTCAATCTAAGGCAGCCCCTCAAATGAAGGCAGCCCCTCAAACTAAGGCAGCCGCTCAAACTAATGCAGCCCCTCAATCTAAGGAAGCCCCTCAACTAAGGCAGCTGCTCAAACTAAAGAAGCCCCTCAAACTAATGCAGCCCCTCAATCTAAGGCAGCCCTCAAACAAATGCAGCCCCTCAAACTAAGTCAGCCCCTCAAACTAAGTCAGCCCCTCAAACTAATGCAGCCACTCAATCAAAGGCAGTCTCTCAAACTAATGCAGCCACTCAATCAAAGGCAGCCCCTCAAACTAAGCCAACCCCTCAAACTAAGGCAGCCCATCAAACTAAGGCAGACTCTCAAACTAAGGCACCCCCTCAAACTAATGCAGCCCCTCAGTCTAAGGCACCCCCTCATTCTAAGTCAGCCCCTCAAACTATGTCAGCCCCTCTAACTAATGCAGCCACTCAATCAAAGGCAGTCTCTCAAACTAATGCAGCCACTCAATCAGAGGCAGCCCCTCAAACTAAGCCAACCGCTCAAACTAAGGCAGCCCCTCAAACTAAGGCAGCCTCTCAAACTAAGGCAGCCCCTCAAACTAATGCAGCCCCTCAGTGTAAGGCACCCCCTCAACTAAGGCAGCCGCTCAAACTAAAGCAGCCCATCAAACTAATGCAGCACCTCAATCTGAGGCAGCCGGTCAAACTAAGGCAGCCCCTCAAACTTATGCAGCCACTCAATGTAAGGCAGCCCCTCAAACAAATGCAGTCCCTCAAACTAAGATAGCCCCTCAAACTAAGTCAGCCCCTCAAACTGATGCAGCACCTCAAACTAATGCAGCCCCTCAAACTAATGCAGCCCCTCAAACTATTGCAGCCCCTCAAACTAAGACATCCCCTCAAACTAAGGCAGCCCCTCAAACTAAAGCAGACTCTCAAACTAATGCAGCCCCTGAAAGAAAGGCAGCCCCACAAACTAAGGGAGCGCCTCAACCAAAGGCAGCCCCTCAAACTAATGCAGCCGCTCAATCTAAGGCAGCCCCTCAAACTCAGGCATCCTCTCAATCTCAGTCAGCCGCTCAAACTAAGGCAGCCTGTCAAACTAAGGCAGCCTTTCAAAGTAAGGCAGACCCTCAAACTAAGGCAGCCGCTCAAACTAAGGCAGACTCTCAAACTAAGGCAACCTCTCAAACTAAGTCAGCCGCTCTATCTGAGGCAGCCACTCAAACTAAGGCAGCCCCTCAAACTAAGGCAGCCCCTCAATCTCAGGCAGCACCTCAAACCAATGCAGCCTCTCAAACTAAGTCAGCCCCTCAAACTAATTCAGCCACTCAATCAAAGGCAGACTCTCAAACTAGTGCAGCCTCTCAATCAAAGGCAGCCCCTCAAACTAAGCCTACCCCTCAAACTAAGGCTGCCCCTCAAACTAAGGCAGACTCTCAAACTAAGGCAGCCTCTCAAACTAAGTCAGCCGCTCAAACTAAGGCAGCCTCTCAAACTAAGTCAGCCGCTCAAACTAAGGCAGCCTCTCAAACTAAGGCAGCCCCTCAAACTAAGGCAGCCCCTCAAACTAAGGCAGCACCTCAATCTAAGGCAGCCTCTCAAACTAAGGCAGCATCTCAAACGAAGGCAGCCCCTCAAACTAAGGCAGCCCCTCAAACTAAGGCAGCTGCTCAAACTAAGGAAGCCCCTCAAACTAAGGCAGCCGCTCAAACTAAGGCAGCCGCTCAAACTAATGCAGCCCCTCAATCTAAGGCAGCCCCTCAAACTAAGGCAGCCGCTCAAACTAATGCAGCCCCTCAAACCAAAGCAGCCACTCAAACTAAGGCAGCCCCTCAAACTAAGGCAGCCTCTCAAACTAAGGCACCCCCTCAAACTAATGCAGCCACTCAATCTAAGGCACCCCATCATTCTAAGTCAGCCCCTCAAACTAATACAGCCCCTCAAACTAAGGCAGCCCCTTAAACTAAGCCAGCCCCTCAAACTAATGCAGCCCCTCAATCTAAGGCAGCCCCTCAAAATAATGCAGCCACTCAATCAGAGGCAGGCTCTCAAACTAATGCAGCCACTCAATCAAAGGCAGCCCCTCAAACTAAGCCATCCCCTCAAACTAAGGCAGCCCCTCAAACTAAGACAGACACTCAAACTAATGCAGCCTCTTAAAGTAAGGCAGCCCCACAAACTAAGGGAGCGCCTCAACCAAAGGCAGCCCCTCAAACTCATGCAGCCGCTCAAACTAAGGAAGCCCCTCAAACTCAGGCAGCCTCACAATCTAAGGCAGCCGCTCAAACTAAGGCAGGATGTCAAACTAAGGCAGCCTCTAAAAGTAAGGCAGACCCTCAAACGAACGCAGCCGCTCAAACTAAGGCAGACTCTCAAACTAAGGCAACCTCTCAAACTAAGTCAGCCGCTCAATCTAAGGCAGCCCCTCAAACTAAGGCAGCCCCTCAAACTAAGGCAGCCGCTCAAGCTAATGCAGCCCCTCAATCTAAGGAAGCCCCTCAACTAAGGCAGCTGCTCAAACTAAAGCAGCCCATCAAACTAATGCAGCACCTCAATCTAAGGCAGCCCCACAAACTAAGGCATCCCCTCAAACTAATGCAGCCCCTCAATCTAAGGCAGCCCTCAAACAAATGCAGCCCCTCAAACTAAGTCAGCCCCTCAAACTAAGTCAGCCCCTCAAACTAATGCAGCCACTCAATCAAAGGCAGTCTCTCAAACTAATGCAGCCACTCAATCAAAGGCAGCCCCTCAAACTAAGCCTACCCCTCAAACTAAGGCAGCCCATCAAACTAATGCAGCCCCTCAATCTAAGGCAGCCCTCAAACAAATGCAGCCCCTCAAACTAAGTCAGCCCCTCAAACTAAGTCAGCCCCTCAAACTAATGCCGCCACTCAATCTATGGCAGCCCTCAAACAAATGCAGGCCCTCAAACTAAGTCAGCCCCTCAAACTAAGCCAACCCCTCAAACTAAGGCAGCCCCTCAAACTAAGGCAGCCTCTCAAACTAAGGCACCCCCTCAAACTAATGCAGCCCCTCAGTGTAAGGCAGCCCCTCAACTAAGGCAGCCGCTCAAACTAAAGCAGCCCCTCAAACTAAGCCAACCCCTCAAACTAAGGCAGCCCCTCAAACTAAGGGAGCCTCTCAACCAAAGGCAGCCCCTCAAACTAATGCAGCCACTCAAACTCAGGCAGCCTCTCAAACTCTGGCAGCCGCTCAAACTAAGGCAGCCTGTTAAACTAAGGCAGCCTCTCAAAGTAAGGCAGTCCCTCAAACTAAGGCAGCCGCTCAAACTGAGGCAGACTCTCAAACTCAGGCAGCCCCTCAAACTAAGGAAGCCGCTCAAACTAAGGCAGACTCTCAAACTAAGGCAGCCTCTCAAACTCAGTCAGCCGCTCAATCTAAGGCAGCCACTCAAACTAAGGCAGCCCCTCAAGCTAAGGCCGCCGCTCAAACTAAGGAAGCCCCTCAAACTAAGGCAGCCGCTCAAACTAAGGCAGCCGCTCAAACTAATGCAGCCCCTCAAACCAAAGCAGCCACTCAAACTAAGGCAGCCCCTCAAACTAAGGCAGCCTCTCAAACTAAGGCACCCCCTCAAACTAATGCAGCCACTCAATCTAAGGCACCCCATCATTCTAAGTCAGCCCCTCAAACTAATACAGCCCCTCAAACTAAGGCAGCCCCTTAAACTAAGCCAGCCCCTCAAACTAATGCAGCCCCTCAATCTAAGGCAGCCCCTCAAAATAGTGCAGCCACTCAATCAGAGGCAGGCTCTCAAACTAATGCAGCCACTCAATCAAAGGCAGCCCCTCAAACTAAGCCATCCCCTCAAACTAAGGCAGCCCCTCAAACTAAGACAGACACTCAAACTAATGCAGCCTCTTAAAGTAAGGCAGCCCCACAAACTAAGGGAGCGCCTCAACCAAAGGCAGCCCCTCAAACTCATGCAGCCGCTCAAACTAAGGAAGCCCCTCAAACTCAGGCAGCCTCACAATCTAAGGCAGCCGCTCAAACTAAGGCAGGATGTCAAACTAAGGCAGCCTCTAAAAGTAAGGCAGACCCTCAAACGAACGCAGCCGCTCAAACTAAGGCAGACTCTCAAACTAAGGCAACCTCTCAAACTAAGTCAGCCCCTCAATCTAAGGCAGCCCCTCAAACTAAGGCAGCCCCTCAAACTAAGGCAGCCGCTCAAACTAATGCAGCCCCTCAATCTAAGGAAGCCCCTCAACTAAGGCAGCTGCTCAAACTAAAGCAGCCCATCAAACTAATGCAGCACCTCAATCTAAGGCAGCCCCACAAACTAAGGCATCCCCTCAAACTAATGCAGCCCCTCAATCTAAGGCAGCCCTCAAACAAATGCAGCCCCTCAAACTAAGTCAGCCCCTCAAACTAAGTCAGCCCCTCAAACTAATGCAGCCACTCAATCAAAGGCAGTCTCTCAAACTAATGCAGCCACTCAATCAAAGGCAGCCCCTCAAACTAAGCCTACCCCTCAAACTAAGGCAGCCCATCAAACTAATGCAGCCCCTCAATCTAAGGCAGCCCTCAAACAAATGCAGCCCCTCAAACTAAGTCAGCCCCTCAAACTAAGTCAGCCCCTCAAATTAATGCAGCCACTCAATCTAAGGCAGCCCTCAAACAAATGCAGCCCCTCAAACTAAGTCAGCCCCTCAAACTAAGCCAACCCCTCAAACTAAGGCAGCCCCTCAAACTAAGGCAGCCTCTCAAACTAAAGCACCCCCTCAAACTAATGCAGCCCCTCAGTGTAAGGCAGCCCCTCAACTAAGGCAGCCGCTCAAACTAAAGCAGCCCCTCAAACTAAGCCAACCCCTCAAACTAAGGCAGCCCCTCAAACTAAGGGAGCCTCTCAACCAAAGGCAGCCCCTCAAACTAATGCAGCCACTCAAACTCAGGCAGCCTCTCAAACTCTGGCAGCCGCTCAAACTAAGGCAGCCTGTTAAACTAAGGCAGCCTCTCAAAGTAAGGCAGTCCCTCAAACTAAGGCAGCCGCTCAAACTGAGGCAGACTCTCAAACTCAGGCAGCCCCTCAAACTAAGGCAGCCGCTCAAACTAAGGCAGACTCTCAAACTAAGGCAGCCTCTCAAACTCAGTCAGCCGCTCAATCTAAGGCAGCCACTCAAACTAAGGCAGCCCCTCAAGCTAAGGCCGCCGCTCAAACTAAGGAAGCCCCTCAAACTAAGGCAGCCGCTCAAACTAAGGCAGCCGCTCAAACTAATGCAGCCCCTCAATCTAAGGCAGCCCCTCAAACTAAGGCAGCCGCTCAAACTAATGCAGCCCCTCAAACTAAGGCAGCCGCTCAAACTAAGGCAGCCCCTCAAACATAAGGCACCCCCTCAAACTAATGCAGCCCTTCAATCTAAGGCACCTCCTCATTCTAAGTCAGTCCCTCAAACTAATGCAGCCCCTCAAACTAAGGCAGCCCCTTAAACTAAGCCAGCCCCTCAAACTAATTCAGCAACTCAATCAAAGGCAGCCCCTCTAACTAAGCCAACACCTCAAACTAAGGCATCCCCTCAAAATAAGGCAGACCCGCAAACTAATGCAGCCACTCAATCAAAGGCAGCCCCTCAAACTAAGCCATCCCCTCAAACTAAGGCAGCTCCTCAAACTAAGACAGACTCTCAAACTAATGCAGCCTCTTAAAGTAAGGCAGCCCCACAAACTAAGGGAGCGCCTCAACCAAAGGCAGCCCCTCAAACTCATGCAGCCGCTCAAACTAAGGAAGCCCCTCAAACTCAGGCAGCCTCACAATCTAAGGCAGCCGCTCAAACTAAGGCAGCCTGTCAAACTAAGGCAGCCTCTCAAAGTAAGGCAGACCGTCAAACTAACGCAGCCGCTCAAACTAAGGCAGACTCTCAAACTAAGGCAACCTCTCAAACTAAGTCAGCCGCTCAATCTAAGGCAGCCCCTCAAACTAAGGCAGCCCCTCAAACTAAGGCAGCCGCTCAAACTAATGCAGCCCCTCAATCTAAGGAAGCCCCTCAACTAAGGCAGCTGCTCAAACTAAAGCAGCCCATCAAACTAATGCAGCACCTCAATCTAAGGCAGCCCCACAAACTAAGGCATCCCCTCAAACTAATGCAGCCCCTCAATCTAAGGCAGCCCTCAAACAAATGCAGCCCCTCAAACTAAGTCAGCCCCTCAAACTAAGTCAGCCCCTCAAACTAATGCAGCCACTCAATCAAAGGCAGTCTCTCAAACTAATGCAGCCACTCAATCAAAGGCAGCCCCTCAAACTAAGCCAACCCCTCAAACTAAGGCAGCCCCTCAAACTAAGGCTGCCTCTCAAACTAAGGCACCCCCTCAAACTAATGCAGCCCCTCAGTGTAAGGCAGCCCCTCAACTAAGGCAGCCGCTCAAACTAAAGCAGCCCATCAAACTAATGCAGCACCTCAATCTGAGGCAGCCGGTCAAACTAAGGCAGCCCCTCAAACTAAGGCACCCCCTCAAACTAATGCAGCCCCTCAGTGTAAGGCACCCCCTCAACTAAGGCAGCCGCTCAAACTATAGCAGCCCATCAAACTAATGCAGCACCTCAATCTGAGGCAGCCGGTCAAACTAAGGCAGCCCCTCAAACTTATGCAGCCACTCAATGTAAGGCAGCCCCTCAAACAAATGCAGTCCCTCAAACTAAGTCAGCCCCTCAAACTAAGTCAGCCCCTCAAACTAATGCAGCCACTCAATCAAAGGCAGTCTCTCAAACTAATGCTGCCACTCAATCAAAGGCAGCCCCTCAAACTAAGCCAACCCCTCAAACTAAGGCAGCCCCTCAAACTAAGGCAGACTCTCAAACTAATGCTGCCGCTTAAAGTAAGGCAGACCCTCAAACTAAGGGAGCCTCTCAACCAAAGGCAGCCCCTCAAACTAATGCAGCCACTCAAACTAAGGCAGCCCTTCAAACTAAGGCAGCCTGTTAAACTAAGGCAGCCTCTCAAAGTAAGGCAGTCCCTCAAACTAAGGCAGCCGCTCAAACTGAGGCAGACTCTCAAACTCAGGCAGCCCCTCAAACTAAGGCAGCCGCTCAAACTAAGGCAGACTCTCAAACTAAGGCAGCCTCTCAAACTCAGTCAGCCGCTCAATCTAAGGCAGCCACTCAAACTAAGGCAGCCCCTCAAACTAAGGGAGCCCCTCAAGCTAAGGCCGCCGCTCAAACTAAGGAAGCCCCTCAAACTAAGGCAGCCGCTCAAACTAAGGCAGCCGCTCAAACTAATGCAGCCCCTCAATCTAAGGCAGCCCCTCAAACTAAGGCAGCCGCTCAAACTAATGCAGCCCCTCAAACTAAGGCAGCCGCTCAAACTAAGGCAGCCCCTCAAACATAAGGCACCCCCTCAAACTAATGCAGCCCCTCAATCTAAGGCACCTCCTCATTCTAATTCAGTCCCTCAAACTAATGCAGCCCCTCAAACTAAGGCAGCCCCTTAAACTAAGCCAACACCTCAAACTAAGGCATCCCCTCAAAATAAGGCAGACCCGCAAACTAATGCAGCCACTCAATCAAAGGCAGCCCCTCAAACTAAGCGAACTGCTCAAACTAAGGCAGCCTCTCAAAGTAAAGCAGCCCCTCAAACAAATGCAGCCCCTCAATCTAAGGCAGCCCCTTAAACTAAGGCTGCCCCTCAAACTAATGCAGCCCCTCAAACCAAGGCAGCCGCTCAAACTAAGACAGCCCCTCAAACTATGCGAGCCGCTCAAAATAAGTCATCCGCTCAAACTAAGGCAGCCCCTCAAACTAAGGCAGCCGCTCAAACTAAGGCAGCCCCTCAAACTAAGGCAGCCGCTCAGACTAAGGCAGCCCCTCAAACTGAGACAGCCGCTCAAACTAATGCAGCCCCTCAGTCCAAGGCAGCCCCTCAAAGTCAGGCAGCCTCTCAAACTAAGGCAGCCGCTCAAACGAAGGCAGCCCCTCAAACTAAGACAGCCGCTCAAACTAATGCAGCCCCTCAGTCCAAGGCAGCCCCTCAATCTCAGGCAGCCTCTCAAACTGAGACAGCCGCTCAAACTAATGCAGCCCCTCAATGCACAACGACGAGAGTGGTCCTAAAGGAAGAGTGCTAAATTGGGGGAAGGCCAACTATACCAAAATTCGGCAGGAGCTGGGGAATGTTGATTGGGAGCAGCTGTTTGAAGGTAAATCCACATGTGATCTGTGGGAGGCTTTTAAAGAGAGGTTGATTAGCGTGCAGGAGAGACATGTTCCTGTGAAAATGAAGGATAGAAATGGCAAGATTCGGGAACCATGGATGACAGGTGAAATTGTGAGACAAGCTAAGAGGAAAAAGGAAGCATACATAAGGTCGAGGCGGCTGATGAAAGACGAAGCTTTGAAAGAATATCGGGAATGTAGGACCAATCTGAAACGAGAAATTAAGAGAGCTAAAAGGGGTCATGAAATATCTTTAGCAAACAGGGTTAAAGAAAATCCCAAAGCCTTTTATTCATATATAAGGAGCAAGAGGGTAACTAGAGAAAGGATTGGCCCACTAAAGGACAAAGGAGGAATGTTATGCTTGGACTCAGAGAAAATGGGTGAGATTCTAAACGAGTACTTTGCATCGGTATTCACCGAGGAGAGGGACATGACGGATGTTGAGGTTAGGAACAGATGTTTGATTACACTAGGTCAAGTCGGCATAAGGAGGGAGGAAGTGTTGTGTATTCTAAAGGGCATTAAGGTGGACAAGTCCCCAGGTCCGGATTGGATCTATCCCAGGTTACTGAGGGAAGTGAGAGAGGAAATAGCTGGGGCCTTAACAGATATCTTTGCAGCATCCTTAAACACGGGTGAGGTCCCGGAGGACTAGAGAATTGCTAATGTTGTCCCCTTGTTTAAGAAGGGTAGCAGGGATAATCCAGGTAATTATAGACCGGTGAGCCTGACGTCAGTGGTAGGGAAGCTGCTGGAGAAGATACTGAGGGATAGGATCTATTCCCATTTGGAAGAAAATGGGCTTATCAGTGATAGGCAACATGGTTTTGTGCAGGGAAGGTCATGTCTTACCAACTTAATAGAATTCTTTGAGGAAGTGACAAAGTTGATTGATGAGGGAAGGGCTGTCGATGTCATATACATGGACTTCAGTAAGGCGTTTGATAAGGTTCCCCATGGCAGGCTGATGGAGAAAGTGAAGGCGCATGGGGTCCAAGGTGTCCTTGCTAGATGGATAAAGAACTGGCTGGGCAACAGGAGACAGAGAGTAGCAGTAGAAGGGAGTTTCTCAAAATGGAGACGTGTGACCAGTGGTGTTCCACACGGATCCGTGCTGGGACCACTGTTGTTTGTGATATACATTAATGATTTGGAGGAAAGTATAGGTGGACTGATTAGCAAGTTTGCAGACGACACTAAGATTGGTGGAGTAGCAGATAGTGAAGGGGACTGTCAGAGAATACAGCAGAATATAGATAGATTGGAGAGTTGGGCAGAGAAATGGCAGATGGAGTTCAATCAGGGCAAATGCGAGGTGATGCATTTTGGAAGATCCAATGCAAGAGTGAACTATACAGTAAATGGAAAAGTCCTGGGGAAAATTGATGTACAGAGAGATTTGGGTGTGCAGGTCCACTGTTCCCTGAAGGTGGCAACGCAGGTAAATAGAGTGGTCAAGAAGGCATACGGCATGCTTTCCTTCATCGGACGGGTTATTGAGTACAAGAGTTGGCAGGTCATGTTCCAGTTGTATGGGACTTTGGTTCGGCCACATTTGGAATACTGCGTGCAGTTCTGGTCGCCACATTACCAAAAGGATGTGGATGCTTTGGAGAGGGTGCAGAGGAGGTTCACCAGGATGTTGCCTGCTATGGAGGGCGCTAGCTATGAAGAGAGGTTGAGTAGATTAGGATTATTTTCATTAGAAAGACGGAGGTTGAGGGGGGACCTGATTGAGGTGTACAAAATCATGAGAGGTATAGACAGGGTGGATAGCAAGAGGCTTTTTCCCAGAGTGGGGGATTCAATTACTAGAGGACACGAGTTCAAAGTGAAAGGAGAAAAGTTTAGGGGGGATATGCGTGGAAAGTTCTTTACGCAGAGGGTGGTGGGTGCCTGGAATGCGTTGCCAGCGGAGGTGGTAGATGCGGGCACGATGGCGTCTTTTAAGATGTATCTAGACAGATACATGAATGGGCAGGAAGAAAAGAGATACAGAACCTTAGAAAATAGGCGACATGTTTAGAGAGAGGATCTGGTTCGGCGCAGGCTTGGAGGGCCGAAGGGCCTGTTCCTGTGCTGTAATTATCTTTGTTCTTTGTTCTTTGTTCAGCCCCTCAAACTGAGGCAGCCGCTCAAATTAAGGCAGCCACTCAAACTATGGCAGACTCTCAAACTAAGGCAGCCCCTCAAACTTAGGCAGCCTCTCAAACTAAGGCAGCCCCTCAAACTAATGCAGCCCCTCAAACTAATGCAGAACTCTATCTAAGGCAGCCCCTCAAACTAAGGCAGCTCCTCAAAGTAATGCAGCCCCTCAAACTAAGGCAGCTCCTCAAAGTAATGCAGCCCCTCAAACTAATGCAGCTCCTCAAACTAATGCACCCCCTCATTCTAAGTCAGCCCCTCAAACTATTGCAGCCCCTCAAACTAAGGCAGCCCCTTAAACTAAGCCAGCCCCTCAAACTAATGCAGCCACTCAATCAAAGGCAGCCCCTCAAACTAAGCCAACCGCTCAAACTAAGGCAGCCTCTCAAAGTAAAGCAGCCCCTCAAACAAATGCAGCCCCTCAATCTAAGGCAGCCCCTTAAACTAAGGCATCACTCAAACTAATGCTGCCCCTCAAACCAAGGCAGCCGCTCAAACTAAGGCAGCCCCTTAAACTGTGCGAGCCGCTCAAACTAAGTCATCCGCTCAAACTAAGGCAGCCCCTCAAACTAAGGCAGCCGCTCAAACTAAGGCAGCCCCTCAAACTAAGGCAGCCGTTCAAACTAAGGCAGCCCCTCAAACTGAGACAGCCGCTCAAACTAATGCAGCCCCTCAGTCCAAGGCAGCCCCTCAAACTCAGGCAGCCTCTCAAACTAAGGCAGCCCCTCAAACTCAGGCAGCCTCTCAAACTAAGACAGCCGCTCAAACTAATGCAGCCCCTCAATGGACAAAAACGAGAGTGGTCGGAAAGGAATAGTGCTAAATTGGGGGAAGACCAACTATACCAAAATTCGGCAGGAGCTGGGGAATGTAGATTGAGAGCAGCCGTTTGAAGGTAAATCCACATGTGATATGTGGGAGGCTTTTAAAGAGAGGTTGATTAGCGTGCAGGAGAGACATGTTCCTGTGAAAATGAAGGATAGAAATGGCAAGATTAGGGAACCATGGATGACAGGTGAAATTGTGAGACTAGCTAAGAGGAAAAAGGAAGCATACAAAAGGTCGAGGCGGCTGATGAAAGACGAAGCTTTGAAAGAATATCGGGAATGTAGGACCAATCTGAAACGAGAAATTAAGAGGGCTAAAAGGGGTCATGAAATATCTTTAGCAAACAGTGCTAAAGAAAACCCCAAAGCCTTTTATTTATATATTAGGTGAAAGAGGGTAACTAGAGAAAGGATTGGCCAACTAAAGGACAAAGGAGGAATGTTATGCTTGGACTCAGAGAAAATGGGTGAGATTCTAAATGAGTACTTTGCATCGGTATTCACCGAGGAGAGGGACATGACGGATGTTGAGGTTAGGAACAGATGTTTGATTACACTAGGTCAAGTCGGCATAAGGAGGGAGGAAGTGTTGTGTATTCTAAAGGGCATTAAGGTGGACAAATCCCCCGGTCCGGATGGGATCTATCCCAGGTTACTGAAGGAACCGTGAGAGGAAATAGCTGGGGCCTTAACAGATATCTTTGCAGCATCCTTAAACACGGGTGAGGTCCCGGAGGACTGGAGAATTGCTAATATTGTCCCCTTGTTTAAGAAGGGTAGCAGGGATAATCCAGGTAATTATAGACCGGTGAGCCTGACGTCAGTGGTAGGGAAGCTGCTGGAGAAGATACTGAGGGATAGGATCTATTCCCATCTGGAAGAAAATGGGCTTATCAGTGATAGGCAACATGGTTTTGTGCAGGGAAGGTCATGTCTTACCAACTTAATAGAATTCTTTGAGGAAGTGACAAAGTTGATTGATGAGGGAAGGGCTGTCGATGTCATATACATGGACTTCAGTTAGGCGTTTGATAAGGTTCCCCATGGCAGGCTGATGGAGAAAGTGAAGGCGCATGGAGTCCAAGGTGTACTAGCTAGATGGATAAAGAACTGGCTGGGCAACAGGAGACAGAGAGTAGCAGTAGAAGGGAGTTTCTCAAAATGGAGACGTGTGACCAGTGGTGTTCCACAGGGATCCGTGCTGGGACCACTGTTGTTTGTGATATACATTAATGATTTGGAGGAAAGTATAGGTGGACTGATTAGCAAGTTTGCAGACGACACTAAGATTGGTGGAGTAGCAGATAGTGAAGGGGACTGTCAGAGAATACAGCAGAATATAGATAGATTGGAGAGTTGGGCAGAGAAATGGCAGATGGAGTTCAATCAGGGCAAATGCGAGGTGGTGCATTTTGGAAGATCCAATTCAAGAGTGAACTATACAGTAAATGGAAAAGTCCTGGGGAAAATTGATGCACAGAGAGATTTGGGTGTTCAGGTCCAACGTTCCCTGAAGGTGGCAACGCAGGTAAATCGAGTGGTCAAGAAGGCATACGGCATGCTTTCCTTCATCGGACGGTGTATTGAGTACAAGAGTTGGCAGGTCATGGTACAGTTGTATAGGACTTTGGTTCGGCCACATTTGGAATACTGCGTGCAGTTCTGGTCGCCACATTACCAAAAGGATGTGGATGCTTTGGAGAGGGTGCAGAGGAGGTTCACCAGGATGTTGCCTGGTATGGAGGGCGCTAGCTATGAAGAGAGGTTGAGTAGATTAGGATTATTTTCATTAGAAAGACGGAGGTTGAGGGGGGACCTGATTGAGGTGTACAAAAGCATGAGAGGTATAGACAGGGTGGATAGCTGGAGGCATTTTCCCAGAGTGGAGGATTCAATTACTAGAGGACACGAGTTCAAATTGAAAGGGGAAAAGTTGAGGGGGGATATGCGTGGAATGTTCTTTACGCAGAGGGTGGTGGGTGCCTGGAACGCGTTGCCAGCGGAGGTGGTAGATGCGGGCATGATGGCGTCTTTTAAGATGTATCTAGACAGATACATGAATGGGCAGGAAGAAAAGAAATACAGAACCTTAGAAAATAGGCGACATATTTAGAGAGAGCATCTGGATCGGCGCAGGCTTGGAGGGCCGAAGGGCCTGTTCCTGTGCTGTAATTATCTTTGTTCTTTGTTCTTTGTATGGGGTTTTCACAGAGTATCAGCATCCTGCCAGGTGTGTATGTGTGTTTCACAGTTTATCAGGATCCTGCCTTGTGTGTATGGGGTTTCACAGTGGATCAGGATCCTGCCAGGTGTGCATGTGGGTTTCACAGTTTATCAGGATCCTGCCAGATGTGAATGGGTTTTCACAGTGGATCAGGATCCTGCCAGGTGTGTACGGGGTTTTCACAGTGTATCAGGATCCTGCCAGATGTGCATGGAGTTTTCACAGTGGATCAGGATCCTGCCAGTTGTGTCAGTGATTTCACAGTGTATCAGGAACCTGCCAGGTGTGTATGGTGTGTTCACAGTTTATCAAGTTCCTGTCCGGTGTGTATGGAGTTTTCACAGTGGATCAGGATCCTGCCAGATGTGAATGGAGTTTTCACTGTGCATCAGGATCCTGCCAGATGTGTATGGGGTTTTCACTGTGCATCAGGATCCTGCCAGATGTGTATGGGGTTTTCACAGTGCATCAGGATCCTTCCAGATGTGTCTGGGGGTTTCACAGTGTATCAGGATCCTGCCACGTGTGTATGGGATTTCACAGTTTATCAGGATCCTGCCAGGTGTGTATGTGGGATTCACTGTTTATCAGGATCCTGCTTGGTGTGTCTGGGGTTTTCACAGTGTATCAGGATCCTGCCAGGTGTGCATGTGGGTTTCACAGTTTATCAGGATCCTGCCTGGTGTTTATGGGGTTTCACAGTGGATCAGGATCCTCCCACGTGTGTATGGGGTTTTCACAGTGTATCAGGATCCTGCCAGGTGTGTATGGGGGTTTCACAGTTTATCAGTATCCTGCCAGGTGTGTATGGTGGTTTCACAGTTTATCAGGATCCTGCCTGGTGTGTGTGGGGGTTTCACAGTTCATCAGGACCCTGCCGGGTGTGTATGTGGGTTTCACAGTTTATCAGTAATCTGCCAGATGTGATTGTTGTTTTCACAGTGATTCAGGATCCTGCCAGATGTGTATGGTGTTTTCACAGTGCATCAGGATCCTTCCAGGTGTGTATGGGGTTTTAACAGTGTATCAGGATCCTGCCAGTGGTGTATGGGGTTTTCACAGTTCATCAGGATCCTGCCAGGTGTGTCTGTGGGTTTCACAGTTTATCAGAATCCTGCCTGGTGTGTATGGGGTTTTCACAGTACATCAGGATCCTGCCAGGTGTGTATGGGGTTTCACAGTGGATCAGGATCCTGCCAGTTGTGTATGTGGGTTTCACAGTTTATCAGGATCCTGAAAGGTGTGCATGGGGGTCTCACAGTTTATCAGGATCCTGCCAGAAGTGTATGGGTTTACACAGTGGTTCAGGATCCTGCCAGGTGCGTTTGGGGTTTTCACTGTGCATCAGGATCCTGCCAGATGTGAATGGGGTTTTCACAGTTTATCAGGATGCTGCCAGGTGTGTATGGGGTTTTCACAGTGCATCAGGATCATTCCAGATGTGTCTGGGGGTTTCACAGTGTATCAGGATACTGCCACGTGTGTATGGGGTTTCACAGTTTATCAGGATCCTGCCAGGTGTGTATGTGAGTTTCACAGTTTATCAGGATCCTGCCTGGTGTGTCTGGGGTTTTCAGTTTGTCAGGATCCTGCCTGGTGTGTCTGGGGTTTCACAGTGGATCAGGATCCTGCCACGTGTGTATGGGGTTTTCACAGTGTATCAGGATCCTGCCAGGTGTGTATGGGGGTTTCACAGATTATCAGGATCCTGCCGGCAGTGTATGTGTGTTTCACAGTTTATCAGGTTCCTGCCAGGGGTGTATGGGGGTTTCACATTTCATCAGGATCCTGCCAGATGTGTTTGGGAGTTTCACAGTTTATCAGAATCCTGCCTGGTGTGTCTGGGGGTTTCACAGTTCTTCAGGATCCTGCCAGGTGTGCTTGTGGGTTTCACAGTTTATCAGGAACCTGCCAGATGTGAATGTGGTTTTCACAGTGCTTCAGTATCCTGCCAGATGTGTATGGGGTTTTCACAGTGCATCAGGATCCTTCCAGATGTGTATGGGGGTTTCACCGTGTATCAGGATCCTGCATCGTGTGTATGGGGTTTCACAGTTTATCAGGATCCTGCCAGGTGTGTATGGGGTTTTCACAGTGTATCAGGATCATGCCAGGTGTGCATGGGGTTTTCAAAGTGTATCAGGATCCTGCCAGGTGTGTATGTGGGTTTCACAGTTTATCAGGATCCTTCCAGTTGTGTATGGGGGTTTCACAGTGTATCAGGATCCTGCATCGTGTGTATGGGGTTTCAAAGTTTATCAGGATCTTGCCAGGTGTGTATGGGGTTTTCACAGTCTATCAGGATCCTGCCAGGTGTGTATGGGGTTTTCACAGTGTATCAGGATCCTGCCAGGTGTGTATTTGGGTTTCACAGTTTATCAGTATCCTGCCTGGTGTGTATCGGGATTTCACAGTGCATCAGGATCCTGCCAGGCGTGTATGTGGGTTTCGCAGTTGATCAGGATCCTGCCTGGTGTGTATGGGGTTTCACAGTGGATCAGGATCCTGCCAGGTGTGCATGTGGGTTTCACAGTTTATCAGTATCCTGCCAGGTGTATATGGAGGTTTCACAGTTTATCAGTATCCTGCCTCATGTGTATGGGTTTTCACAGTGGTTCAGGATCCTGCCAGGTGCGTTTGAGGTTTTCACTGTGCATCAGCATCCAGCCAGATGTGAATGGGGATTTCACAGTGCATCAGGATCCTGCCAGATGTGCATGTGGGTTTCACAGTTTATCAGGATCCTCCCAGGTGTGTATGGAGGTTTCACAGTGTATCAGGATCCTGCCAGATGTGTATGGGGTTTCCACAGTGCATCAGGATCCTTCCAGATGTGTCTGGGGGTTTCACAGTGTATCAGGATACTGCCACGTGTGTATGGGGTTTCACAGTTTATCAGGATCCTGCCAGGTGTGTATTTGGGTTTCACAGTTTATCAGGATCCTGCCTGGTGTGTCTGGGGTTTTCACAGTTTGTCAGGATCCTGCCAGGTGTGTATGGTGTTTCACAGTGGATCAGGGTCCTGCCACGTGTGTATGGGGTTTTCACATTGTATCAGGATCCTGCCAGGTGTGTATGGGGGTTTCACAGTTTATCAGGATCCTGCCAGGTGTTTATGTGGTTTTCACAGTTTATCAGGATCCTGCCAGGTGTGTATGGGGGTTTTACAGTTCATCAGGATCCTGCATGGTGTGTATGGGGGTTTCACAGTTTATCAGGATCCTGCCTGGTCTGTCTGGGGGTTTCACAGTGTATCAGGATCCTGCCAGGTGTGTATGTGGGTTTCACAGTTTATCAGGAACCTGCCAGATCTGAATGTGGTTTTCACAGTGTATCAGGGTCCTGCCAGATGTGTATGGGGATTTCACAGTGCATCAGGATCCTTCCAGATGTGCATGGGGGTTTCACAGTATATCAGGATCCTACATCGTGTGTATGGGGCTTCACAGTTTATCAGGATTCTGCCAGGTGTGTCTGGGATTTTCACAGTGTACCAGGATCCTGCCAGGTCTGTATGGGGTTTTCACAGTGTATCAGGATCCTGCCAGGTGTGTATGTGGGTTTCACAGTTTATCAGGATCCTGCCTGGTGTGTATGGGGGTTTCAATGTGCATCAGGATCCTGCCAGGTGTGTATGTGTGTTTCACAGTCGATCAGGATCCTTCCTGGCGTGTATGGGGTTTCACAGTGTATCAGGATCCTGCATCGTGTGTATGGGGTTTCAAAGTTTATCAGGATCTTGCCAGGTGTGTATGGGGTTTTCACAGTCTATCAGGATCCTGCCAGGTGTGTATGGGGTTTTCACAGTGTATCAGGATCCTGCCAGGTGTGTATTTGGGTTTCACAGTTTATCAGTATCCTGCCTGGTGTGTATCGGGATTTCACAGTGCATCAGGATCCTGCCAGGCGTGTATGTGGGTTTCGCAGTTGATCAGGATCCTGCCTGGTGTGTATGGGGTTTCACAGTGGATCAGGATCCTGCCAGGTGTGCATGTGGGTTTCACAGTTTATCAGTATCCTGCCAGGTGTATATGGAGGTTTCACAGTTTATCAGTATCCTGCCTCATGTGTATGGGTTTTCACAGTGGTTCAGGATCCTGCCAGGTGCGTTTGAGGTTTTCACTGTGCATCAGCATCCAGCCAGATGTGAATGGGGATTTCACAGTGCATCAGGATCCTGCCAGATGTGCATGTGGGTTTCACAGTTTATCAGGATCCTCCCAGGTGTGTATGGGGTTTTCACAGTGTATCAGGATCCTGCCAGGTGTGTATGTGGGTTTCACAGTTTATCAGGATCCTGCCTGGTGTGTATGGGGGTTTCAATGTGCATCAGGATCCTGCCAGGTGTGTATGTGTGTTTCACAGTCGATCAGGATCCTTCCTGGCGTGTATGGGGTTTCACAGTGTATCAGGATCCTGCATCGTGTGTATGGGGTTTCAAAGTTTATCAGGATCTTGCCAGGTGTGTATGGGGTTTTCACAGTCTATCAGGATCCTGCCAGGTGTGTATGGGGTTTTCACAGTGTATCAGGATCCTGCCAGGTGTGTATTTGGGTTTCACAGTTTATCAGTATCCTGCCTGATGTGTATCGGGATTTCACAGTGCATCAGGATCCTGCCAGGCGTGTATGTGGGTTTCGCAGTTGATCAGGATCCTGCCTGGTGTGTATGGGGTTTCACAGTGGATCAGGATCCTGCCAGGTGTGCATGTGGGTTTCACAGTTTATCAGTATCCTGCCAGGTGTATATGGAGGTTTCACAGTTTATCAGTATCCTGCCACATGTGTATGGGTTTTCACAGTGGTTCAGGATCCTGCCAGGTGCGTTTGAGGTTTTCACTGTGCATCAGCATCCAGCCAGATGTGAATGGGGATTTCACAGTGCATCAGGATCCTGCCAGATGTGCATGTGGGTTTCACAGTTTATCAGGATCCTCCCAGGTGTGTATGGAGGTTTCACAGTGTATCAGGATCCTGCCAGATGTGTATGGGGTTTCCACAGTGCATCAGGATCCTTCCAGATGTGTCTGGGGGTTTCACAGTGTATCAGGATACTGCCACGTGTGTATGGGGTTTCACAGTTTATCAGGATCCTGCCAGGTGTGTATTTGGGTTTCACAGTTTATCAGGATCCTGCCTGGTGTGTCTGGGGTTTTCACAGTTTGTCAGGATCCTGCCTGGTGTGTATGGTGTTTCACAGTGGATCAGGGTCCTGCCACGTGTGTATGGGGTTTTCACATTGTATCAGGATCCTGCAAGGTGTGTATGGGGGTTTCACAGTTTATCAGGATCCTGCCAGGTGTTTATGTGGTTTTCACAGTTTATCAGGATCCTGCCAGGTGTGTATGGGGGTTTTACAGTTCATCAGGATCCTGCATGGTGTGTATGGGGGTTTCACAGTTTATCAGGATCCTGCCTGGTCTGTCTGGGGGTTTCACAGTGTATCAGGATCCTGCCAGGTGTGTATGTGGGTTTCACAGTTTATCAGGAACCTGCCAGATCTGAATGTGGTTTTCACAGTGTATCAGGATCCTGCCAGATGTGTATGGGGATTTCACAGTGCATCAGGATCCTTCCAGATGTGCATGGGGGTTTCACAGTATATCAGGATCCTACATCGTGTGTATGGGGCTTCACAGTTTATCAGGATTCTGCCAGGTGTGTCTGGGATTTTCACAGTGTACCAGGATCCTGCCAGGTCTGTATGGGGTTTTCACAGTGTATCAGGATCCTGCCAGGTGTGTATGTGGGTTTCACAGTTTATCAGGATCCTGCCTGGTGTGTATGGGGGTTTCAATGTGCATCAGGATCCTACCAGGTGTGTATGTGTGTTTCACAGTCGATCAGGATCCTTCCTGGCGTGTATGGGGTTTCACAGTGGATCAGGATCCTGCCAGGTGGAAATGTGGGTTTCCCAGTTTACCAGGATCCTGCCAGGTGCGTTTGGGGTTTTCACTGTGCATCAGGATCCTGCCAGATGTGTATGGGGTTTTCACATTGCATCAGCATCCTTCCAGGTGTGTCTGGGTGTTTCACAGTGTATCAGGATCCTGCCACGTGTGTATGGGGTTTCACAGTTTATCAGGATCCGGCCAGGTGTGTATGTGGGTTTCACAGTTTATCAGGATACTGCCTGGTGTGTCTGGGGTTTTCACAGTGTATCAGGATCCTGCCAGATGTGTCTGGGGGTTTCACAGTGTATCAGGATCCTGCCACGTGTGTATGGGATTTCACAGTTTATCAGGATCCTGCCAGGTGTGTATGTGGGATTCACTGTTTATCAGGATCCTGCTTGGTGTGTCTGGGGTTTTCACAGTGTATCAGGATCCTGCCAGGTGTGCATGTGGGTTTCACAGTGTATCAGGCTCCTGCCAGGTGTGTATGTGGGTTTCACAGTTTATCAGGATCCTGCCTGGTGTTTATGGGGTTTCACAGTGGATCAGGATCCTGCCACGTGTGTATGGGGTTTTCACAGTGTATCAGGATCCTGCCAGGTGTGTATGGGGGTTTCACAGTTTATCAGGATCCTGCCAGCTGTGTATGTGGGTTTCACAGTTTATCAGGATCCTGCCAGGTGTGTATAGGGGTTTCGCAGTTCATCAGGATCCTGCCAGGTGTGTATGGTGGTTTCACAGTTTATCAGGATCCTGCCTGGTGTGTGTGGGGGTTTCACAGTTCATCAGGACTCTGCCAGGTGTGTATGTGGGTTTCACAGTTTATCAGGAATCTGCCAGATGTGATTGTTGTTTTCACAGTGATTCTTGTTTTCACAGTGATTCAGGATTCTGCCAGATGTGTATGGTGTTTTCACAGTGCATCAGGATCCTTCCAGGTGTGTATGGGGTTTTAACAGTGTATCAGGATCCTGCCAGTGGTGTATGGGGTTTTCACAGTTCATCAGGATCCTGCCAGGTGTGTCTGTGGGTTTCACAGTTTATCAGAATCCTGCCTGGTGTGTATGGGGGTTTCACAGTTTATCAGGATCCTGCCTGGTCTGTCTGGGGGTTTCACAGTGTATCAGGATCCTGCCAGGTGTGTATGTGGGTTTCACAGTTTATCAGGAACCTGCCAGATCTGAATGTGGTTTTCACAGTGTATCAGGATCCTGCCAGATGTGTATGGGGATTTCACAGTGCATCAGGATCCTTCCAGATGTGCATGGGGGTTTCACAGTATATCAGGATCCTACATCGTGTGTATGGGGCTTCACAGTTTATCAGGATTCTGCCAGGTGTGTCTGGGATTTTCACAGTGTACCAGGATCCTGCCAGGTCTGTATGGGGTTTTCACAGTGTATCAGGATCCTGCCAGGTGTGTATGTGGGTTTCACAGTTTATCAGGATCCTGCCTGGTGTGTATGGGGGTTTCAATGTGCATCAGGATCCTACCAGGTGTGTATGTGTGTTTCACAGTCGATCAGGATCCTTCCTGGCGTGTATGGGGTTTCACAGTGGATCGGGATCCTGCCAGGTGGAAATGTGGGTTTCCCAGTTTACCAGGATCCTGCCAGGTGCGTTTGGGGTTTTCACTGTGCATCAGGATCCTGCCAGATGTGTATGGGGTTTTCACATTGCATCAGCATCCTTCCAGGTGTGTCTGGGTGTTTCACAGTGTATCAGGATCCTGCCACGTGTGTATGGGGTTTCACAGTTTATCAGGATCCGGCCAGGTGTGTATGTGGGTTTCACAGTTTATCAGGATACTGCCTGGTGTGTCTGGGGTTTTCACAGTGTATCAGGATCCTGCCAGATGTGTCTGGGGGTTTCACAGTGTATCAGGATCCTGCCACGTGTGTATGGGATTTCACAGTTTATCAGGATCCTGCCAGGTGTGTATGTGGGATTCACTGTTTATCAGGATCCTGCTTGGTGTGTCTGGGGTTTTCACAGTGTATCAGGATCCTGCCAGGTGTGCATGTGGGTTTCACAGTGTATCAGGCTCCTGCCAGGTGTGTATGTGGGTTTCACAGTTTATCAGGATCCTGCCTGGTGTTTATGGGGTTTCACAGTGGATCAGGATCCTGCCACGTGTGTATGGGGTTTTCACAGTGTATCAGGATCCTGCCAGGTGTGTATGGGGGTTTCACAGTTTATCAGGATCCTGCCAGCTGTGTATGTGGGTTTCACAGTTTATCAGGATCCTGCCAGGTGTGTATAGGGGTTTCGCAGTTCATCAGGATCCTGCCAGGTGTGTATGGTGGTTTCACAGTTTATCAGGATCCTGCCTGGTGTGTGTGGGGGTTTCACAGTTCATCAGGACTCTGCCAGGTGTGTATGTGGGTTTCACAGTTTATCAGGAATCTGCCAGATGTGATTGTTGTTTTCACAGTGATTCTTGTTTTCACAGTGATTCAGGATTCTGCCAGATGTGTATGGTGTTTTCACAGTGCATCAGGATCCTTCCAGGTGTGTATGGGGTTTTAACAGTGTATCAGGATCCTGCCAGTGGTGTATGGGGTTTTCACAGTTCATCAGGATCCTGCCAGGTGTGTCTGTGGGTTTCACAGTTTATCAGAATCCTGCCTGGTGTGTATGGGGTTTTCACAGTACATCAGGATCCTGCCAGGTGTGTATGGGGTTTCACAGTGGATCAGGATCCTGCCAGTTGTGTATGTGGGTTTCACAGTTTATCAGGATCCTGAAAGGTGTGCATGGGGGTCTCACAGTTTATCAGGATCCTGCCAGAAGTGTATGGGTTTACACAGTGGTTCAGGATCCTGCCAGGTGCGTTTGGGGTTTTCACTGTGCATCAGGATCCTGCCAGATGTGAATGGGGTTTTCACAGTTTATCAGGATGCTGCCAGGTGTGTATGGGGGTTTCACAGTGTATCAGGATCCTGCCAGACGTGTATGGGGTTTTCACAGTGCATCAGGATCATTCCAGATGTGTCTGGGGGTTTCACAGTGTATCAGGATACTGCCACGTGTGTATGGGGTTTCACAGTTTATCAGGATCCTGCCAGGTGTGTATGTGAGTTTCACAGTTTATCAGGATCCTGCCTGGTGTGTCTGGGGTTTTCAGTTTGTCAGGATCCTGCCTGGTGTGTATGGGGTTTCACAGTGGATCAGGATCCTGCCACGTGTGTATGGGGTTTTCACAGTGTATCAGGATCCTGCCAGGTGTGCATGGGGGTTTCACAGATTATCAGGATCCTGCCGGCAGTGTATGTGTGTTTCACAGTTTATCAGGATCCTGCCAGGGGTGTATGGGGGTTTCACATTTCATCAGGATCATGCCTGATGTGTTTGGGAGTTTCACAGTTTATCAGAATCCTGCCTGGTGTGTCTGGGGGTTTCACAGTTCTTCAGGATCCTGCCAGGTGTGCTTGTGGGTTTCACAGTTTATCAGGAACCTGCCAGATGTGAATGTGGTTTTCACAGTGCTTCAGTATCCTGCCAGATGTGTATGGGGTTTTCACAGTGCATCAGGATCCTTCCAGATGTGTATGGGGGTTTAACCGTGTATCAGGATCCTGCATCGTGTGTATGGGGTTTCACAGTTTATCAGGATCCTGCCAGGTGTTTATGGGGTTTTCACAGTGTATCAGGATCCTGCCAGGTGTGCATGGGGTTTTCAAAGTGTATCAGGTTCCTGCCAGGTGTGAATGTGGGTTTCACAGTTTATCAGGATCCTTCCAGATGTGTATGGGGGTTTCACAGTGTATCAGGATCCTGCATCGTGTGTATGGGGTTTCAAAGTTTATCAGGATCTTGCCAGGTGTGTATGGGGTTTTCACAGTCTATCAGGATCCTGCCAGGTGTGTATGGGGTTTTCACAGTGTATCAGGATCCTGCCAGGTGTGTATTTGGGTTTCACAGTTTATCAGTATCCTGCCTGGTGTGTATCGGGATTTCACAGTGCATCAGGATCCTGCCAGGCGTGTATGTGGGTTTCACAGTTGATCAGGATCCTGCCTGGTGTGTATGGGGTTTCACAGTGGATCAGGATCCTGCCAGGTGTGTATGTGGGTTTCACAGTTTATCAGTATCCTGCCAGGTGTATATGGAGGTTTCACAGTTTATCAGGATCCTGCCACATGTGTATGGGTTTTCACAGTGGTTCAGGTTCCTGCCAGGTGCGTTTGAGGTTTTCACTGTGCATCAGCATCCAGCCAGATGTGAATGGGGATTTCACAGTGCATCAGGATCCTGCCAGATGTGCATGTGGGTTTCACAGTTTATCAGGATCCTCCCAGGTGTGTATGGAGGTTTCACAGTGTATCAGGATCCTGCCAGATGTGTATGGGGTTTCCACAGTGCATCAGGATCCTTCCAGATGTGTCTGGGGGTTTCACAGTGTATCAGGATACTGCCACGTGTGTATGGGGTTTCACAGTTTATCAGGATCCTGCCAGGTGTGTATTTGGGTTTCACAGTTTATCAGGATCCTGCCTGGTGTGTCTGAGGTTTTCACAGTTTGTCAGGATCCTGCCTGGTGTGTATGGTGTTTCACAGTGGATCAGGGTCCTGCCACGTGTGTATGGGGTTTTCACATTGTATCAGGATCCAGCCAGGTTTGTATGGGGGTTTCACAGTTTATCAGGATCCTGCCAGGTGTTTATGTGGTTTTCACAGTTTATCAGGATCCTGCCAGGTGTGTATGGGGGTTTCACAGTTTATCAGGATCCTGCCTGGTGTGTCTGGGGGTTTCACAGTGTATCAGGAACCTGCCAGATCTGAATGTGGTTTTCACAGTGTATCAGGATCCTGCCAGATGTGTATGGGGATTTCACAGTGCATCAGGATCCTTCCAGATGTGCATGGGGGTTTCACAGTATATCAGGATCCTACATCGTGTGTATGGGGCTTCACAGTTTATCAAGATTCTGCCAGGTGTGTCTGGGATTTTCACAGTGTACCAGGATACTGCCAGGTCTGTATGGGGTTTTCACAGTGTATCAGGATCCTGCCAGGTGCGTATGTGTGTTTCACAGTCGATCAGGATCCTTCCTGGTGTGTATGGGGTTTCACAGTGGATCAGGATCCTGCCAGGTGGAAATGTGGGTTTCCCAGTTTATCAGGATCCTGCCAGGTGCGTTTGGGGTTTTCACTGTGCATCAGGATCCTGCCAGGTGTGTATGTGGGTTTCACAGTTTATCAGGATCCTTCCAGATGTGTATGGGGGTTTCACAGTGTGTCAGGATCCTGCATCGTGTGTATGGGGTTTCACAGTTTATCAGGATCCGGCCAGGTGTGTATGTGGGTTTCACAGTTTATCAGGATACTGCCTGGTGTGTCTGGGGTTTTCACAGTGTATCAGGATCCTGCCAGGTGTGTATGGGGGTTTCACAGTTTATCAGGATCCTGCCTGGTGTGTCTGGGGGTTTCACAGTTCATCAGGATCCTGCCAGGTGTGCATGTGGGTTTCACAGTTTATCAGGAACCTGCCAGATGTGAATGGGGTTTTCACAGTGCATCAGGATCCTGCCAGATGTGTATGGTGATTTCACAGTGCATCAGGATCCTGCCAGATGTGTATGGGGGTTTCACAGTGTATCAGGATCCTGAATCGATTGTACTGGGCTTCACAGTTCATCAGAATACTGCCAGGTGTGTCTGGGGGTTTTCAGTGTATCAGATTCCTGCCAGGTGTGTGTGGGGTTTTCACAGTGTATCAGGATCCTGCCAGGTGTGTATGTGATTTTCACTGTTTATCAGGATCCTGCCTGGTGTATATGGAGTTTTCACAGTGCATCAGGATCCTGCCAGGTGTGTATGTGGGTTTCACAGTTTATCAGGATATTGCCTGTTGTGTATGGGGTTTCACAGTGGATCAGGATCCTGCCTCGTGTGTATGTGGGTTTCACAGTTTATCAGGATCCTGCCAGGTGTGTATGGGGGTTTCACAGTTTATCAGGACCCTGCCACATGTGTATGGGGTTTCACAGTGGTTCAGGATACTGCCAGGTGTGTTAGGGGTTTTCACTGTGCATCAGGATCCTGCCAGGTGTGTATGGGGTTTTCACAGTGTATCCGAATCCTGACAGGTGTGTATGGTTTTTCATAGTGTATCTGGATCCAGCCAGGTGTGTTTGGGTTGTTCACAGTGTATCAGGATCATGCCAGGTGTGTATGGGGTATTCACAGTGTATCAGGATCCTGCCAGTTGTGTGTGTGGGGTTTTCACAGTTTATCAGGAACTTACCAGGTGTGTATGGGGATTTCAAAGTGTATCAGGATCCTGCCAGGTGTGTATGTTTGTTTCACATTTTATCAGGATCCTGCCACGAGTGTATGGGGTTTCACAGTGGTTCAGGATCCTGCCAGGTGTGTTTGGGGTTTCAATGTGCATCAGGATACTGCCAGGTGTGTATGGGGTTTTCACAGTGTATCAGGATACTGCCAGGTGTGTATGGGGTTTTCACAGTGTATCAGGATCCTGCCAGGTGTGTTTGGGGTTTTCACTGTGCATCAGGATCCTACCAGTTGTGTATGGGTTTTTCACAGTGTATCAGGATGAAGCCAGGTGTGTATGGGGTTTTCACAGTTGATGAGGAACCTGCCAGGTGTGTATGGGGATTTCACAGCGTATCAGGATCCTGCCAGGAGTGTATGGGGGTTTCACAGTTTATCAGCATCCTGCCAGGTGTGCATTGGGTTTCACAGTGCATCAAAATCCTGCCAGGTGTGTATGGGGTTTTCACAGTGTATCAGGATCCTGCCAGGTGTGTATGGGGTATTCACAGTGTATCAGGATCCTGCCAGGTGTGTGTGGGGTTTTTTCAGTGGATCAGGAACCTGCCAGGTGTTTATGGGGATTTCACAGTGTATCAGGATCCTGCCAGGTGTGTATGTGGGTTTCACAGTGTATCAGTATCCTGCCAGGTGTGTATTGGGTTTTCACAGTGTATCAGGATCCTGCCAGGTGTGTATGGGTTTTTCTCAGTGTATCAGGAACCTGCCAGGTTTGCATGGGGGTTTCACAGTATATCAGGATCCTGCCAGGTGTGTATGTGGGTTTCACAGTTTATCAGGATCTCGCCAGGTGTTTCTGGGGTTTCACAGTTTATCAGGATCCTGCCAGGTGTGTATGGGGTTTTCACTGTGCATCAGTATCCTGCCAGATGTGTATGGTGTTTTCTCAGTGCATCAGGATCCTTCCAGATGTGTATGGGTGTTTCACAGTTTATCAGGATCCTGCCACGTGTGTATGGGGTTTCACAGTTTATCAGGATCCTGCCAGGTGTGTATGGGGGTTTCACAGTTTATCAGGATCTTGCCACATGTGTATGGGGTTTCACAGTTGTTCAGGATACTGCCAGGTGTGTTTGGGGTTTTCACTGTGCATCAGGATCCTGCCAGGTGTGTATGGGTTTTTCACAGTGTATCAGGAACCTGCCAGGTGTGTATGGAGGTTTCAAAGTTTATCAGGATCCTGTCAGGTGTTTATGAGGGTTTCACAGTTCATCAGGATCCTGCCAGGTGTGTATGGGGTTTTCACAGTTTATCAGTATCCTGCCAGGTGTGAATGGGGGTTTCACAGTTTATCAGGATCCTGCCAGGTGTGTATGGGTGTTTCACAGTCTATCAGGATCCTGCCAGGTGTGTATGGGGTTTTCACAGTCTATCAGGATCCTGCCAGGTGTGTATCGGGTTTTCACTGTGTATCAGGATCCTGCCAGGTGTGTAAGGGGTTTTCACAGTTTATCAGGATCCTGCCAGGTGTGTATGGGGGTTTCACAGTTTATCAGGATCCTGCCAGGTGTGCATGGGGGTTTCACAGTTTATCAGGATGCTGCCAGGTGTGTATGTGGGTTGCAGTTTATCAGTATCCTGCCAGGTGTGTATGAGGGTTTCACAGTGTATCAGGATCCTGCCAGGTGTGTATGGGTTTTTCACACTGTATCAGGATCCTGCCAGGTGTGTATGGGGGTTTCACAGTTTATCAGGGTCCTGTCAGGTGTTTGTGTGGGTTTCACAGTTCATCAGGATCCTGCCAGGTGTGCATGTGTGTTTCACAGTTTATCAGTATCCTGCCAGGTGTGTATGGGTGTTTCACAGTTTATCAGGATTCTGCCAGGTGTGTATGGGTGTTTCACAGTCTATCAGGATCCTGCCAGGTGAGTATGGGGTTTTCACAGTCTATCAGGATCCTGCCAGGTGTGTAAGGGGTTTTCACTTTGTATCAGGATCCTGCCAGGTATGTATGGGGTTTTCACTGTTTAGCAGGATCCTGCCAGGTGTGTAGGGGGGTTTCACAGTTTATCAGGATCCTGCCAGGTGTGTATTGGGTTTCACAGTGTATCAGGATCCTGCCAGGTGTGTATGGGGTTTTCAAAGTGGATCAGGATCCTGCCAGGTGTGTATGGGGTTTTCACAGTGTATCAGGATCCTGCCAGGTGTGTATGGGGTTTTATCTGTGGATCAGGAACCTGCCAGGTGTTTATGGGGATTTCACAGTGTATCAGAATCCTGCCAGGTGTGTATGTGGGTTTCACAGTGTATCAGAATCCTGCCAGGTGTGTATGGGGTTTTCACAGTGTATCAGGATCCTGCCAGGTGTGTATGGACTTTTCACAGTGTATCAGGATCCTGCCAGGTGTGTATGGGGGTTTCACAGTTTATCAGGATCCTGCCAGGTGTGTATGTGTGTTGCACAGTTTATCAGGATCCTGCCAGGTGTGTGTGTGGGTTTCACAGTTTATCAGTATCCTGTCAGGTGTTTATGTGGGTTTCACAGTTCATCGGGATCCTGCCAGGTGTGTATGGGGTTTTCACAGTGTATCAGTATCCTGCCAGGTGTGCATGTTTGTTTCACAGTTTATCAGTATCCTGCCAGGTATGCATGGGGTTTTCACAGTCTATCAGGATCCTGCCAGGTGTGTATGGGGTTTTCACTGTGTATCAGGATCCTGCCAGGTGTGTATGGGCTTTTCACAGTTTATCAGGATCCTGCCAGGTGTGTATGGGGGTTTCACAGTTTATCAGGATCCTTCCAGGTGTGTATGGGGGTTTCACAGTTTATCAGGATCCTGCCAGATGTGTATGTGGGTTGCACAGTTTATCAGTATGCTGCCAGGTGTGTATGGGAGTTTCACAGTGTGTCAGTATCCTGCCAGGTGTGTATGGGTTTTTCACAGTGTATCAGGATCCTGCCAGGTGTGTATGGGGGTTTCACAGTTTATCAGGGCCATGTCAGGTATTTATGTGGGTTTCACAGTTCATCAGGATCCTGCCAGGTTTGTATCGGGTTTTCACAGTCTCTCAGTATCCTGCCAGGTGTGCATGTGTGTTTCACAGTTTATCAGTATCCTGCCAGGTGTGTATGGGGCTTTCACAGTTTATCAGGATCTTGCCAGGTGTGTATGGGTGTTTCACAGTCTATCAGGATCCTGCCAGGTGTGTATGGGGTTTTCACCGTGTATCAGGATCCTGCCAGGTGTGTATGGTGTTTTCACAGTTTATCAGGATCCTGCCAGGTCTGTATGGGGGTTTCACAGTTTATCAGGATCCTGCCAGGTGTGTATGTGGGTTTCACATTTTATCAGGATCCTGCCAGGTGTCTATGGGGGTTTCACTGTTTATCAGGATCTTGCCAGGTGTGTATGGGGGTTTCACATTTTATCAGGATCCTTCCAGGTGTGTATGGGGGTTTCACAGTTTATCAGGATCCTGCCAGGTGTGTATGTGGGTTGCACAGTTTATCAGTATGCTGCCAGGTGTGTATGGGAGTTTCACAGTGTGTCAGTATCCTGCCAGGTGTGTATGGGTTTTTCGCAGTGTATCAGGATCCTGCCAGGTGTGTATGGGGGTTTCACAGATTATCAGGGCCATGTCAGGTGTTTATGTGGGTTTCACAGATCATCAGGATCCTGCCAGGTTTGTATCGGGTTTTCACAGTGTCTCATTATCCTGCCAGGTGTGCATGTGTGTTTCACAGTTTATCAGTATCCTGCCAGGTGTGCATGGGGGTTTCACAGTTTATCAGGATCTTGCCAGGTGTGTATGGGTGTTTCACAGTCTATCAGTATCCTGCCAGGTGTGTATGGGGTTTTCACCGTGTATCAGGATCCTGCCAGGTGTGTATGGTGTTTTCACAGTTTATCAGGATCCTGCCAGGTCTGTATGGGGGTTTCACAGTTTATCAGGATCCTGCCAGGTGTGTATGTGGGTTTCACATTTTATCAGGATCCTGCCAGGTGTGTATGGGGTTTTCACAGTTTATCGGTATCCTTCCTGGTATGTCTGGGGGTTTCACAGTTTATCAGGATCCTGCCAGGTGAGTATGTGGGTTTCACAGTTTATCAGGATCCTGCCAGATGTGAGTGGGGTTTTCACAGTGCATCAGGATCCTGCCAGATGTGTATGGGGTTTTCACAGTGCATCAGGATCCTTCCAGATGTGTATGGATGTTTCACAGTGTATCATGATCCTGCCACGTGTGTATGGTGTTTCACAGTATATCAGGGTCCTGCAGGTGTGTATGTGGGTTTCACAGTTTATCAGGCTCCTGCCTGGTGTTTATTTGGGTTTCACAGTTTATCAGGATCCTGCCTGGTGTGTATGGGGTTTCACAGTGGATCAGGATCCTGCCACGTGTGTTTGGGGTTTTCACTGTGCATCAGGATCCTGCCAGTTGTGCATGGGGTTTTCACAGTGCATCAGTATCCTGCCAGGTGTGTTTGGGGTTTTCACAGTTGATCAGGAACCTGCCAGGTGTGTATGGGGATTTCACAGCGTATCAGGATCCTGCCAGGTGTGTATGGGGTTTTCACAGTTTATCAGGATCCTGCCAGGTGTGTATTGGGTTTCACAGTGTATCAGGATCCTGCCAGGTGTGTATGGGGTTTTCACAGTGGATCAGGATCCTGCCAGGTTTGTATGGGGTTTTACCTGTGGATCTGGAACCTGCCAGATGTTTATGGGGATTTCACAGTGTATCAGGATCCTGCCAGGTGTGTATGGGGTTTTCACAGTGTATCAGGATCCTGCCAGGTGTGTATGGGGGTTTCATAGTTTATCAGGATCCTGCCAGTTGTGTATGTGTGTTGCACAGTATATCAGGATCCTGCCAGGTGTGTATGGGATTTCACAGAGTTTCAGGATCCTGCCAGGTGTGTATGTGGGTTTCACAGTGTATCAGTATACTGCAATGTGTGTATGGTGTTTTCACAGTGTATCAGGATCCTGCCAGGTGTGTATGGGGTTTTCACAGTCTATCAGGATCCTGCCAGGTGTGTAAGGGGTTTTCACTTTGTATCAGGATCCTGCCAGGTATGTATGGGGTTTTCACTGTTTAGCAGGATCCTGCCAGGTGTGTAGGGGGGTTTCACAGTTTATCAGGATCCTGCCAGGTGTGTATTGGGTTTCACAGTGTATCAGGATCCTGCCAGGTGTGTATGGGGTTTTCAAAGTGGATCAGGATCCTGCCAGGTGTGTATGGGGTTTTCACAGTGTATCAGGATCCTGCCAGGTGTGTATGGGGTTTTATCTGTGGATCAGGAACCTGCCAGGTGTTTATGGGGATTTCACAGTGTATCAGAATCCTGCCAGGTGTGTATGTGGGTTTCACAGTGTATCAGAATCCTGCCAGGTGTGTATGGGGTTTTCACAGTGTATCAGGATCCTGCCAGGTGTGTATGGACTTTTCACAGTGTATCAGGATCCTGCCAGGTGTGTATGGGGGTTTCACAGTTTATCAGGATCCTGCCAGGTGTGTATGTGTGTTGCACAGTTTATCAGGATCCTGCCAGGTGTGTGTGTGGGTTTCACAGTTTATCAGTATCATGTCAGGTGTTTATGTGGGTTTCACAGTTCATCGGGATCCTGCCAGGTGTGTATGGGGTTTTCACAGTGTATCAGTATCCTGCCAGGTGTGCATGTTTGTTTCACAGTTTATCAGTATCCTGCCAGGTATGCATGGGGTTTTCACAGTCTATCAGGATCCTGCCAGGTGTGTATGGGGTTTTCACTGTGTATCAGGATCCTGCCAGGTGTGTATGGGCTTTTCACAGTTTATCAGGATCCTGCCAGGTGTGTATGGGGGTTTCACAGTTTATCAGGATCCTTCCAGGTGTGTATGGGGGTTTCACAGTGTATCAGGATCCTGCCAGATGTGTATGTGGGTTGCACAGTTTATCAGTATGCTGCCAGGTGTGTATGGGAGTTTCACAGTGTGTCAGTATCCTGCCAGGTGTGTATGGGTTTTTCACAGTGTATCAGGATCCTGCCAGGTGTGTATGGGGGTTTCACAGTTTATCAGGGCCATGTCAGGTATTTATGTGGGTTTCACAGTTCATCAGGATCCTGCCAGGTTTGTATCGGGTTTTCACAGTCTCTCAGTATCCTGCCAGGTGTGCATGTGTGTTTCACAGTTTATCAGTATCCTGCCAGGTGTGTATGGGGCTTTCACAGTTTATCAGGATCTTGCCAGGTGTGTATGGGTGTTTCACAGTCTATCAGGATCCTGCCAGGTGTGTATGGGGTTTTCACCGTGTATCAGGATCCTGCCAGGTGTGTATGGTGTTTTCACAGTTTATCAGGATCCTGCCAGGTCTGTATGGGGGTTTCACAGTTTATCAGGATCCTGCCAGGTGTGTATGTGGGTTTCACATTTTATCAGGATCCTGCCAGGTGTCTATGGGGGTTTCACTGTTTATCAGGATCTTGCCAGGTGTGTATGGGGGTTTCACATTTTATCAGGATCCTTCCAGGTGTGTATGGGGGTTTCACAGTTTATCAGGATCCTGCCAGGTGTGTATGTGGGTTGCACAGTTTATCAGTATGCTGCCAGGTGTGTATGGGAGTTTCACAGTGTGTCAGTATCCTGCCAGGTGTGTATGGGTTTTTCACAGTGTATCAGGATCCTGCCAGGTGTGTATGGGGGTTTCACAGTTTATCAGGGCCATGTCAGGTGTTTATGTGGGTTTCACAGTTCATCAGGATCCTGCCAGGTTTGTATCGGGTTTTCACAGTGTCTCATTATCCTGCCAGGTGTGCATGTGTGTTTCACAGTTTATCAGTATCCTGCCAGGTGTGCATGGGGGTTTCACAGTTTATCAGGATCTTGCCAGGTGTGTATGGGTGTTTCACAGTCTATCAGGATCCTGCCAGGTGTGTATGGGGTTTTCACCGTGTATCAGGATCCTGCCAGGTGTGTATGGTGTTTTCACAGTTTATCAGGATCCTGCCAGGTCTGTATGGGGGTTTCACAGTTTATCAGGATCCTGCCAGGTGTGTATGTGGGTTTCACATTTTATCAGGATCCTGCCAGGTGTGTATGGGGTTTTCACAGTTTATCGGTATCCTTCCTGGTATGTCTGGGGGTTTCACAGTTTATCAGGATCCTGCCAGGTGAGTATGTGGGTTTCACAGTTTATCAGGATCCTGCCAGATGTGAGTGGGATTTTCACAGTGCATCAGGATCCTGCCAGATGTGTATGGGGTTTTCACAGTGCATCAGGATCCTTCCAGATGTGTATGGATGTTTCACAGTGTATCAGGGTCCTGCAGGTGTGTATGTGGGTTTCACAGTTTATCAGGCTCCTGCCTGGTGTTTATTTGGGTTTCACAGTTTATCAGGATCCTGCCTGGTGTGTATGGGGTTTCACAGTGGATCAGGATCCTGCCACGTGTGTTTGGGGTTTTCACTGTGCATCAGGATCCTGCCAGTTGTGCATGGGGTTTTCACAGTGCATCAGTATCCTGCCAGGTGTGTTTGGGGTTTTCACAGTTGATCAGGAACCTGCCAGGTGTGTATGGGGATTTCACAGCGTATCAGGATCCTGCCAGGTGTGTATGGGGTTTTCACAGTTTATCAGGATCCTGCCAGGTGTGTATTGGGTTTCACAGTGTATCAGGATCCTGCCAGGTGTGTATGGGGTTTTCACAGTGGATCAGGATCCTGCCAGGTTTGTATGGGGTTTTACCTGTGGATCTGGAACCTGCCAGATGTTTATGGGGATTTCACAGTGTATCAGGATCCTGCCAGGTGTGTATGGGGTTTTCACAGTGTATCAGGATCCTGCCAGGTGTGTATGGGGGTTTCATAGTTTATCAGGATCCTGCCAGTTGTGTATGTGTGTTGCACAGTATATCAGGATCCTGCCAGGTGTGTATGGGATTTCACAGAGTTTCAGGATCCTGCCAGGTGTGTATGTGGGTTTCACAGTGTATCAGTATACTGCAAGGTGTGTATGGTGTTTTCACAGTGTATCAGGATCCTGCCAGGTGTGTATGGGGTTTTCACAGTGTATCAGGATCCTGCCAGGTGTGTATGGGGTTTTCACAGTGTATCAGGATCCTGCCAGGTGTGTATGGGGCTTTCACAGTTTATCAGGATCCTGCCAGTTGTGTATGTGTGTTGCACAGTATATCAGGATCCTGCCAGTTGTGTATGGGAATTTCACAGCGTATCATGATCCTGCCAGGTGTGTATGGGGTTTTCACAGTGTATCTGGATCCTGCCAGGTGTGTATGGGGGGTTCACAGTTTATCAGGATCTTGCCAGGTGTGTATGTGGGTTTCACAGTGTATCAGTATACTGCAAGGTGTGTATGGTGTTTTCACAGTTTATCAGGATCCTGCCAGGTGTGTATGGGGTTTTCACAGTGTATCAGGATCCTGCCAGGTGTGTATGGGGTTTTCACAGTGTATCAGGATCCTGCCAGGTGTGTATGGGGTTTTCACAGTTTATCAGGATCCTTCCAGTTGTGTATGTGTGTTGCACAGTATATCAGGATCCTGCCAGTTGTGTATGGGGTTTTCACAGTGTATCAGGATCCTGCCAGGTGTGTATGGGGGTTTCACAGTTTATCAGGATCATGCCAGGTGTGTATTGGGTTTCACAGTGTATCAGGATCCTGCCAGGTGTGTATGGGGTTTTATCTGTGTATCAGGATCCTGCCAGGTGTGTATGGGGTTTTATCTGTGGATCAGGAACCTGCCAGGTGTGTCTGGGGTTTTCACAGTGTATCAGGATCCTGCCAGGTGTGTATGGACTTTTCACAGTGTATCAGGATCCTGCCAGGTGTGTATGGGGGTTTCACAGTTTATCAGGATCCTGCCAGGTCTGTATGTGTGTTGCACAGTTTATCAGGATCCTGCCAGGTGTGTATGGGGGTTTCACAGTTTATCAGGATCCTGTCAGGTGTTTATGTGCGTTTCACAGTTCATCGGGATCCTGCCAGGTGTGTATGGGGTTTTCACAGTGTATCAGTATCCTGCCAGGTGTGCATGTTTGTTTCACAGTTTATCAGTATCCTGCCAGGTGTGCATGGGGTTTTCACAGTGTATCAGGATCCTGCCAGGTGTGTATGGGGTTTTCACTGTGTATCAGGATCCTGCCAGGTGTGTATGGGCTTTTCACAGTTTATCAGGATCCTGTAGGTGTGTATGGGGGTTTCACAGTTTATCAGGATCCT
The DNA here is from genome assembly GCF_036365525.1 of Heterodontus francisci. Classification (NCBI taxonomy): domain Eukaryota; kingdom Metazoa; phylum Chordata; class Chondrichthyes; order Heterodontiformes; family Heterodontidae; genus Heterodontus; species Heterodontus francisci. The sequence continues at coordinate 1,270,902 of NW_027140405.1, read as the reverse complement.
TCCAGGTGTGTATGGGGGTTTCACAGTTTATCAGGATCCTGCCAGGTGTGTATGTGGGTTGCACAGTTTATCAGTATGCTGCCAGGTGTGTATGGGAGTTTCACAGTGTGTCAGTATCCTGCCAGGTGTGTATGGGTTTTTCACAGTGTATCAGGATCCTGCCAGGTGTGTATGGGGGTTTCACAGTTTATCAGGGCCATGTCAGGTGTTTATGTGGGTTTCACAGTTCATCAGGATCCTGCCAGGTTTGTATCGGGTTTTCACAGTGTCTCAGTATCCTGCCAGGTGTGCATGTGTGTTTCACATTTTATCAGTATCCTGCCAGGTGTGTATGGGGGTATCACACTTTATCAGGATCTTGCCAGGTGTGTATGGGTGTTTCACAGTCTATCAGAATCCTGCCAGGTGTGTATGGGGTTTTCACCGTGTATCAGGATCCTGCCAGGTGTGTATGGTGTTTTCACAGTTTATCAGGATCCTGCCAGGTCTGTATGGGGCTTTCACAGTTTATCAGGATCCTGCCAGGTGTGTATGTGGGTTTCACATTTTATCAGGATCCTGCCAGGTGTGTATGGGGTTTTCAACGTTTATCGGTATCCTTCCTGGTATGTCTGGGGGTTTCACAGTTTATCAGGATCCTGCCAGGTGAGTATGTGGGTTTCACAGTTTATCAGGATCCTGCCAGATGTGAGTGGGGTTTTCACAGTGCATCAGGATCCTGCCAGATGTGTATGGGGTTTTCACAGTGCATCAGGATCCTTCCAGATGTGTATGGGTGTTTCACAGTGTATCATGATCCTGCCACGTGTGTATGGTGTTTCACAGTATATCAGGGTCCTGCAGGTGTGTATGTGGGTTTCACAGTTTATCAGGCTCCTGCCTGGTGTTTATTTGGGTTTCACAGTTTATCAGGATCCTGCCTGGTGTGTATGGGGTTTCACAGTGGATCAGGATCCTGCCACGTGTGTATGGGGTTTTCACAGAGTATCAGGATCCTGCCAGGTGTGTATGGGGGTTTCACAGTTATCAGGATCCTGCCAGGTGTGTATGTGGGTTTCACAGTTTATCAGGATCCTGCCAGGTGTGTATGGGTGTTTCACAGTTTATCAGGATCCTGCCAGGTGTGTATGGGGGTTTCACATTTTATCAGTATCCTGCCTGGTGTGTCCGGGTGTTTCACAGTTTATCAGGTTTCTGCCAGATGTGAATGGGGTTTTCACAGTGCATCAGCATCATGCCAGATTTGTATGGGGTTTTCACAATGCATCAGGATCCTTCCAGATGTGTCTGAGGGTTTCACAGTGTATCAGGAACCTGCATCGAGTGTTTGGGGACTCACAGTTTATCAGGATCCCGCCAGGTGTGTACGGGGGTTTCACAGTTTATCAGGATCCTGCCAGCTGTTTATGGGGTTTTCACTGTGCATCAGGATCCTGCCAGATGTGTATGGGTTTTCACAGTGCATCAGGATCCTTCCAGATGTGTATGGGTGTTTCACAGTTTATCAGGATCCTGCCAGGTGTGTATGGGGTTTTCACAGTGTATCAGGATCCTGCCAGGTGTGTATGGGGGTTTCACAGTTTATCAGGATCCTGCCAGGTGTGTATTGGGTTTCACAGTGTATCAGGATCCTGCCAGGTGTGTATGGGGTTTTCACAGTTGATCAGGATCCTGCCAGGTTTGTATGGGGTTTTACCTGTGGATCTGGAACCTGCCAGATGTTTATGGGGATTTCACAGTGTATCAGGATCATGCCAGGTGTGTATGGGGTTTTCACAGTGTATCAGGATCCTGCCAGGTGTGTATGGGGTTTTCACAGTGTATCAGGATCCTGCCAGGTGTGTATGGGTGTTTCACAGTTTATCAGGATCCTGCCAGTTGTGTATGTGTGTTGCACAGTATATCAGGATCCTGCCAGGTGTGTATGGGATTTCACAGAGTTTCAGGATCCTGCCAGGTGTGTATGTGGGTTTCACAGTGTATCAGTATACTGCAAGGTGTGTATGGAGTTTTCACAGTGTATCAGGATCCTGCCAGGTGTGTATGGGGTTTTCACAGTGTATCAGGATCCTGCCAGGTGTGTATGGGGTTTTCACAGTGTATCAGGATCCTGCCAGGTGTGTATGGGGGTTTCACAGTTTATCAGGATCCTGCCAGTTGTGTATGTGTGTTGCACAGTATATCAGGATCCTGCCAGGTGTGTATGGGAATTTCACAGCGTATCATGATCCTGCCAGGTGTGTATGGGGTTTTCACAGTGTATCTGGATCCTGCCAGGTGTGTATGGGGGGTTCACAGTTTATCAGGATCTTGCCAGGTGTGTATGAAGGTTTCACAGTGTATCAGTATACTGCAAGGTGTGTATGGGGTTTTCACAGTGTATCAGGATCCTGCCAGGTGTGTATGGGGTTTTCACAGTGTATCAGGATCCTGCCAGGTGTGTATGGGGTTTTCACAGTGTATCAGGATCCTGCCAGGTGTGTATGGGGGTTTCACAGTTTATCAGGATCCTGCCAGTTGTGTATGTGTGTTGCACAGTATATCAGGATCCTGCCAGTTGTGTATGGGGTTTTCACAGTGTATCAGGATCCTGCCAGGTGTGTATGGGGTTTTCACAGTGTATCAGGATCCTGCCAGGTGTGTATGGGGGTTTCACAGTTTATCAGGATCCTGCCAGGTGTGTATTGGGTTTCACAGTGTATCAGGATCCTGCCAGGTGTGTATGGGGTTTTCAAAGTGGATCAGGATCCTGCCAGGTGTGTATGGGGTTTTCACAGTGTATCAGGATCCTGCCAGGTGTGTATGGGGTTTTATCTGTGGATCAGGAACCTGCCAGGTGTTTATGGGGATTTCACAGTGTATCAGGATCCTGCCAGGTGTGTATGTGGGTTTCACAGTGTATCAGAATCCTGCCAGGTGTGTCTGGGGTTTTCACAGTGTATCAGGATCCTGCCAGGTGTGTATGGACTTTTCACAGTGTATCAGGATCCTGCCAGGTGTGTATGGGGGTTTCACAGTTTATCAGGATCCTGCCAGGTGTGTATGTGTGTTGCACAGTTTATCAGGATCCTGCCAGGTGTGTATGGGGGTTTCACAGTTTATCAGTATCCTGTCAGGTGTTTATGTGGGTTTCACAGTTCATCGGGATCCTGCCAGCTGTGTCTGGGGTTTTCACAGTGTCTCAGTGTCCTGCCAGGTGTGCATGTTTGTTTCACAGTTTATCAGTATCCTGCCAGGTGTGCATGGGGTTTTCACAGTCTATCAGGATCCTGCCAGGTGTGTATGGGGTTTTCACTGTGCATCAGGATCCTGCCAGGTGTGTATGGGCTTTTCACAGTTTATCAGGATCCTGCCAGGTGTGTATGGGGGTTTCACAGTTTATCAGGATCCTTCCAGGTGTGTATGGGGGTTTCACAGTTTATCAGGATCCTGCCAGGTGTGTATGTGGGTTGCACAGTTTATCAGTATGCTGCCAGGTGTGTATGGGAGTTTCACAGTGTGTCAGTATCCTGCCAGGTGTGTATGGGTTTTTCACAGTGTATCAGGATCCTGCCAGGTGTGTATGGGGGTTTCACAGTTTATCAGGGCCATGTCAGGTGTTTATGTGGGTTTCACAGTTCATCAGGATCCTGCCAGGTTTGTATCGGGTTTTCACAGTGTCTCAGTATCCTGCCAGGTGTGCATGTGTGTTTCACAGTTTATCAGTATCCTGCCAGGTGTGTATGGGGGTATCACAGTTTATCAGGATCTTGCCAGGTGTGTATGGGTGTTTCACAGTCTATCAGAATCCTGCCAGGTGTGTATGGGTTTTTCACCGTGTATCAGTATCCTGCCAGGTGTGTATGGTGTTTTCACAGTTTATCAGGATCCTGCCAGGTCTGTATGGGGGTTTCACAGTTTATCAGGATCCTGCCAGGTGTGTATGTGGGTTTCACATTTTATCAGGATCCTGCCAGGTGTGTATGGGGTTTTCACAGTTTATCGGTATCCTTCCTGGTATGTCTGAGGGTTTCACAGTTTATCAGGATCCTGCCAGGTGAGTATGTGGGTTTCACAGTTTATCAGGATCCTGCCAGGTGTGTATGGGGGTATCACAGTTTATCAGGATCTTGCCAGGTGTGTATGGGGTTTTCACAGTGCATCAGGATCCTTCCAGATGTGTATGGGTGTTTCACAGTGTATCATGATCCTGCCACGTGTGTATGGTGTTTCACAGTATATCAGGGTCCTGCAGGTGTGTATGTGGGTTTCACAGTTTATCAGGCTCCTGCCTGGTGTTTATTTGGGTTTCACAGTTTATCAGGATCCTGCCTGGTGTGTATGGGGTTTCACAGTGGATCAGGATCCTGCCACGTGTGTATGGGGTTTTGACAGAGTATCAGGATCCTGCCAGGTGTGTATGGGGGTTTCACAGTTATCAGGATCCTGCCAGGTGTGTATGTGGGTTTCACAGTTTATCAGGATCCTGCCAGGTGTGTATGGGTGTTTCACAGTTTATCAGGATCCTGCCAGGTGTGTATGGGGGTTTCACATTTTATCAGTATCCTGCCTGGTGTGTCCGGGTGTTTCACAGTTTATCAGGTTTCTGCCAGATGTGAATGGGGTTTTCACAGTGCATCAGCATCATGCCAGATTTGTATGGGGTTTTCACAATGCATCAGGATCCTTCCAGATGTGTCTGAGGGTTTCACAGTGTATCAGGAACCTGCATCGAGTGTTTGGGGACTCACAGTTTATCAGGATCCCGCCAGGTGTGTACGGGGGTTTCACAGTTTATCAGGATCCTGCCAGGTGTTTATGGGGTTTTCACTGTGCATCAGGATCCTGCCAGGTGTGTATTGGGTTTTCACAGTGTATCAGGATCCTGCCAGGTGTGTATGGGTTTTTCTCAGTGTAGCAGGATCCTGCCAGGTTTGTATGGGGGTTTCACAGTATATCAGCATCCTGCCAGGTGTGCATTGGGTTTCACAGTGTATCAAAATCCTGTCAGGTGTGTATGGGGTTTTCACAGTGTATCAGGATGCTGCCAGGTGTGTATGGGGTATTCACAGTGTATCAGGATCCTGCCAGGTGTGTGTGTGGGGTTTTTTCAGTGGATCAGGAACCTGCCAGGTGTTTATGGGGATTTCACAGTTTATCAGGATCCTGCCAGGTGTGTATGGGGTTTTCACTGTGCATCAGTATCCTGCCAGATGTGTATGGTGTTTTCTCAGTGCATCAGGATCCTTCCAGATGTGTATGGGGTTTCACAGTTTATCAGGATCCTGCCAGGTGTGTATGGGGGTTTCACAGTTTATCAGGATCTTGCCACATGTGTATGGGGTTTCACAGTTGTTCAGGATACTGCCAGGTGTGTTTGGGGTTTTCACTGTGCATCAGGATCCTGCCAGGTGTGTATGGGTTTTTCACAGTGTATCAGGAACCTGCCAGGTGTGTATGGAGGTTTCACAGTTTATCAGGATCCTGTCAGGTGTTTATGAGGGTTTCACAGTTCATCAGGATCCTGCCAGATGTGTATGGGGTTTTCACAGTTTATCAGTATCCTGCCAGGTGTGAATGGGGGTTTCACAGTTTATCAGGATCCTGCCAGGTGTGTATGTGTGTTTCACAGTCTATCAGGATCCTGCCAGGTGTGTATGGGGTTTTCACAGTCTATCAGGATCCTGCCAGGTGTGTATCGGGTTTTCACTGTGTATCAGGATCCTGCCAGGTGTGTAAGGGGTTTTCACAGTTTATCAGGATCCTGCCAGGTGTGTATGGGGGTTTCACAGTTTATCAGGATCCTGCCAGGTGTGCATGGGGGTTTCACAGTTTATCAGGATGCTGCCAGGTGTGTATGTGGGTTGCAGTTTATCAGTATCCTGCCAGGTGTGTATGAGGGTTTCACAGTGTATCAGGATCCTGCCAGGTGTGTATGGGTTTTTCACACTGTATCAGGATCCTGCCAGGTGTGTATGGGGGTTTCACAGTTTATCAGGGTCCTGTCAGGTGTTTGTGTGGGTTTCACAGTTCATCAGGATCCTGCCAGGTGTGCATGTGTGTTTCACAGTTTATCAGTATCCTGCCAGGTGTGTATGGGTGTTTCACAGTTTATCAGGATTCTGCCAGGTGTGTATGGGTGTTTCACAGTCTATCAGGATCCTGCCAGGTGAGTATGGGGTTTTCACAGTCTATCAGGATCCTGCCAGGTGTGTAAGGGGTTTTCACTTTGTATCAGGATCCTGCCAGGTATGTATGGGGTTTTCACTGTTTAGCAGGATCCTGCCAGGTGTGTAGGGGGGTTTCACAGTTTATCAGGATCCTGCCAGGTGTGTATTGGGTTTCACAGTGTATCAGGATCCTGCCAGGTGTGTATGGTTTTCAAAGTGGATCAGGATCCTGCCAGGTGTGTATGGGGTTTTCACAGTGTATCAGGATCCTGCCAGGTGTGTATGGGGTTTTATCTGTGGATCAGGAACCTGCCAGGTGTTTATGGGGATTTCACAGTGTATCAGGATCCTGCCAGGTGTGTATGTGGGTTTCACAGTGTATCAGAATCCTGCCAGGTGTGTATGGGGTTTTCACAGTGTATCAGGATCCTGCCAGGTGTGTATGGACTTTTCACAGTGTATCAGGATCCTGCCAGGTGTGTATGGTGGTTTCACAGTTTATCAGGATCCTGCCAGGTGTGTATGTGTGTTGCACAGTTTATCAGGATCCTGCCAGGTGTGTATGTGGGTTTCACAGTTTATCAGTATCCTGTCAGGTGTTTATGTGGGTTTCACAGTTCATCGGGATCCTGCCAGGTGTGTATGGGGTTTTCACAGTGTATCAGTATCCTGCCAGGTGTGCATGGGGGGTTCACAGTTTATCAGTATCTTGCCAGGTGTGTATGGGTGTTTCACAGTTTATCAGGATCCTGCCAGGTGTGTATGTGGGTTGCACAGTTTATGAGTATGCTGCCAGGTGTGTATGGGAGTTTCACAGTGTGTCAGTATCCTGCCAGGTGTGTATGGGTTTTTCACAGTGTATCAGGATCCTGCCAGGTGTGTATGGGGGTTTCACAGTTTATCAGGGCCATGTCAGGTATTTATGTGGGTTTCACAGTTCATCAGGATCCTGCCAGGTTTGTATCGGGTTTTCACAGTGTCTCAGTATCCTGCCAGGTGTGCATGTGTGTTTCACAGTTTATCAGTATCCTGCCAGGTGTGCATGGGGGGTTCACAGTTTATCAGTATCTTGCCAGGTGTGTATGGGTGTTTCACAGTTTATCAGTATCCTGCCAGGTGTGTATGGGGTTTTCACCGTGTATCAGGATCCTGCCAGGTGTGTATGGTGTTTTCACAGTTTATCAGGATCCTGCCAGGTCTGTATGGGGGTTTCACAGTTTATCAGGATCCTGCCAGGTGTGTATGTGGGTTTCACATTTTATCAGGATCCTGCCAGGTGTCTATGGGGTTTTCACAGTTTATCGGTATCCTTCCTGGTATGTCTGGGGGTTTCACAGTTTATCAGGATCCTGCCAGGTGAGTATGTGGGTTTCACAGTTTATCAGGATCCTGCCAGATGTGAGTGGGGTTTTCACAGTCTATCAGGATCCTGCCAGGTATGTATGGGGTTTTCACTGTGTATCAGGATCCTGCCAGGTGTGTATGGGCTTTTCACAGTTTATCAGGATCCTGCCAGGTGTGTATGGGGGTATCACAGTTTATCAGTATCCTGCCAGGTGTGCATGGGGTTTTCACAGTCTATCAGGATCCTGCCAGGTATGTATGGGGTTTTCACTGTGTATCAGGATCCTGCCAGGTGTGTATGGGCTTTTCACAGTTTATCAGGATCCTGCCAGGTGTGTATGGGGGTTTCACAGTTTATCAGGATCCTTCCAGGTGTGTATGGGGGTTTCACAGTTTATCAGGATCCTGCCAGGTGTGTATGTGGGTTGCACAGTTTATCAGTATGCTGCCAGGTGTGTATGGGAGTTTCACAGTGTGTCAGTATCCTGCCAGGTGTGTATGGGTTTTTCACAGTGTATCAGGATCCTGCCAGGTGTGTATGGGGGTTTCACAGTTTATCAGGGCCTTGTCAGGTGTTTATGTGGGTTTCACTGTTCATCAGGATCCTGCCAGGTTTGTATCGGGTTTTCACAGTGTCTCAGTATCCTGCCAGGTGTGCATGTGTGTTTCACAGTTTATCAGTATCCTGCCAGGTGTGTATGGGGGTTTCACAGTTTATCAGGATCTTGCCAGGTGTGTATGGGTGTTTCACAGTCTATCAGGATCCTGCCAGGTGTGTATGGGGTTTTCACCGTGTATCAGGATCCTGCCAGGTGTGTATGGTGTTTTCACAGTTTATCAGGATCCTGCCAGGTCTGTATGGGGGTTTCACAGTTTATCAGGATCCTGCCAGGTGTGTATGTGGGTTTCACATTTTATCAGGATCCTGCCAGGTGTCTATGGGGGTTTCACAGTTTATCAGGATCTTGCCAGGTGTGTATGGGGGTTTCACAGTTTATCAGGATCCTTCCAGGTGTGTATGGGGGTTTCACAGTTTATCAGGATCCTGCCAGGTGTGTATGTGGGTTGCACAGTTTATCAGTATGCTGCCAGGTGTGTATGGGAGTTTCACAGTGTGTCAGTATCCTGCCAGGTGTGTATGGGTTTTTCACAGTGTATCAGGATCCTGCCAGGTGTGTATGGGGGTTTCACAGTTTATCAGGGCCATGTCAGGTATTTATGTGGGTTTCACAGTTCATCAGGATCCTGCCAGGTTTGTATCGGGTTTTCACAGTGTCTCAGTATCCTGCCAGGTGTGCATGTGTGTTTCACAGTTTATCAGTATCCTGCCAGGTGTGCATGGGGGGTTCACAGTTTATCAGGATCTTGCCAGGTGTGTATGGGTGTTTCACAGTTTATCAGTATCCTGCCAGGTGTGTATGGGGTTTTCACCGTGTATCAGGATCCTGCCAGGTGTGTATGGTGTTTTCACAGTTTATCAGGATCCTGCCAGGTCTGTATGGGGGTTTCACAGTTTATCAGGATCCTGCCAGGTGTGTATGTGGGTTTCACATTTTATCAGGATCCTGCCAGGTGTGTATGGGGTTTTCACAGTTTATCGGTATCCTTCCTGGTATGTCTGGGGGTTTCACAGTTTATCAGGATCCTGCCAGGTGAGTATGTGGGTTTCACAGTTTATCAGGATCCTGCCAGATGTGAGTGGGGTTTTCACAGTGCATCAGGATCCTGCCAGATGTGTATGGGGTTTTCACAGTGCATCAGGATCCTTCCAGATGTGTATGGGTGTTTCACAGTGTATCATGATCCTGCCACGTGTGTATGGTGTTTCACAGTATATCAGGGTCCTGCAGGTGTGTATGTGGGTTTCACAGTTTATCAGGCTCCTGCCTGGTGTTTATTTGGGTTTCACAGTTTATCAGGATCCTGCCTGGTGTGTATGGGGTTTCACAGTGGATCAGGATCCTGCCACGTGTGTTTGGGGTTTTCACTGTGCATCAGGATCCTGCCAGTTGTGCATGGGGTTTTCACAGTGCATCAGTATCCTGCCAGGTGTGTTTGGGGTCTTCACAGTTGATCAGGAACCTGCCAGGTGTGTATGGGGATTTCACAGCGTATCAGGATCCTGCCAGGTGTGTATGGGGTTTTCACAGTTTATCAGGATCCTGCCAGGTGTGTATTGGGTTTCACAGTGCATCAGGATCCTGCCAGGTGTGTATGGGGTTTTCACAGTGTATCAGGATCCTGCCAGGTGTGTATGGGGGTTTCACATTTTATCAGTATCCTGCCTGGTGTGTCCGGGTGTTTCACAGTTTATCAGGTTTCTGCCAGATGTGAATGGGGTTTTCACAGTGCATCAGCATCATGCCAGATTTGTATGGGGTTTTCACAATGCATCAGGATCCTTCCAGATGTGTCTGAGGGTTTCACAGTGTATCAGGAACCTGCATCGAGTGTTTGGGGACTCACAGTTTATCAGGATCCCGCCAGGTGTGTACGGGGGTTTCACAGTTTATCAGGATCCTGCCAGGTGTTTATGGGGTTTTCACTGTGCATCAGGATCCTGCCAGGTGTGTATTGGGTTTTCACAGTGTATCAGGATCCTGCCAGGTGTGTATGGGTTTTTCTCAGTGTAGCAGGATCCTGCCAGGTTTGTATGGGGGTTTCACAGTATATCAGCATCCTGCCAGGTGTGCATTGGGTTTCACAGTGTATCAAAATCCTGTCAGGTGTGTATGGGGTTTTCACAGTGTATCAGGATGCTGCCAGGTGTGTATGGGGTATTCACAGTGTATCAGGATCCTGCCAGGTGTGTGTGTGGGGTTTTTTCAGTGGATCAGGAACCTGCCAGGTGTTTATGGGGATTTCACAGTTTATCAGGATCCTGCCAGGTGTGTATGGGGTTTTCACTGTGCATCAGTATCCTGCCAGATGTGTATGGTGTTTTCTCAGTGCATCAGGATCCTTCCAGATGTGTATGGGGTTTCACAGTTTATCAGGATCCTGCCAGGTGTGTATGGGGGTTTCACAGTTTATCAGGATCTTGCCACATGTGTATGGGGTTTCACAGTTGTTCAGGATACTGCCAGGTGTGTTTGGGGTTTTCACTGTGCATCAGGATCCTGCCAGGTGTGTATGGGTTTTTCACAGTGTATCAGGAACCTGCCAGGTGTGTATGGAGGTTTCACAGTTTATCAGGATCCTGTCAGGTGTTTATGAGGGTTTCACAGTTCATCAGGATCCTGCCAGATGTGTATGGGGTTTTCACAGTTTATCAGTATCCTGCCAGGTGTGAATGGGGGTTTCACAGTTTATCAGGATCCTGCCAGGTGTGTATGTGTGTTTCACAGTCTATCAGGATCCTGCCAGGTGTGTATGGGGTTTTCACAGTCTATCAGGATCCTGCCAGGTGTGTATCGGGTTTTCACTGTGTATCAGGATCCTGCCAGGTGTGTAAGGGGTTTTCACAGTTTATCAGGATCCTGCCAGGTGTGTATGGGGGTTTCACAGTTTATCAGGATCCTGCCAGGTGTGCATGGGGGTTTCACAGTTTATCAGGATGCTGCCAGGTGTGTATGTGGGTTGCAGTTTATCAGTATCCTGCCAGGTGTGTATGAGGGTTTCACAGTGTATCAGGATCCTGCCAGGTGTGTATGGGTTTTTCACACTGTATCAGGATCCTGCCAGGTGTGTATGGGGGTTTCACAGTTTATCAGGGTCCTGTCAGGTGTTTGTGTGGGTTTCACAGTTCATCAGGATCCTGCCAGGTGTGCATGTGTGTTTCACAGTTTATCAGTATCCTGCCAGGTGTGTATGGGTGTTTCACAGTTTATCAGGATTCTGCCAGGTGTGTATGGGTGTTTCACAGTCTATCAGGATCCTGCCAGGTGAGTATGGGGTTTTCACAGTCTATCAGGATCCTGCCAGGTGTGTAAGGGGTTTTCACTTTGTATCAGGATCCTGCCAGGTATGTATGGGGTTTTCACTGTTTAGCAGGATCCTGCCAGGTGTGTAGGGGGGTTTCACAGTTTATCAGGATCCTGCCAGGTGTGTATTGGGTTTCACAGTGTATCAGGATCCTGCCAGGTGTGTATGGTTTTCAAAGTGGATCAGGATCCTGCCAGGTGTGTATGGGGTTTTCACAGTGTATCAGGATCCTGCCAGGTGTGTATGGGGTTTTATCTGTGGATCAGGAACCTGCCAGGTGTTTATGGGGATTTCACAGTGTATCAGGATCCTGCCAGGTGTGTATGTGGGTTTCACAGTGTATCAGAATCCTGCCAGGTGTGTATGGGGTTTTCACAGTGTATCAGGATCCTGCCAGGTGTGTATGGACTTTTCACAGTGTATCAGGATCCTGCCAGGTGTGTATGGTGGTTTCACAGTTTATCAGGATCCTGCCAGGTGTGTATGTGTGTTGCACAGTTTATCAGGATCCTGCCAGGTGTGTATGTGGGTTTCACAGTTTATCAGTATCCTGTCAGGTGTTTATGTGGGTTTCACAGTTCATCGGGATCCTGCCAGGTGTGTATGGGGTTTTCACAGTGTATCAGTATCCTGCCAGGTGTGCATGGGGGGTTCACAGTTTATCAGTATCTTGCCAGGTGTGTATGGGTGTTTCACAGTTTATCAGGATCCTGCCAGGTGTGTATGTGGGTTGCACAGTTTATGAGTATGCTGCCAGGTGTGTATGGGAGTTTCACAGTGTGTCAGTATCCTGCCAGGTGTGTATGGGTTTTTCACAGTGTATCAGGATCCTGCCAGGTGTGTATGGGGGTTTCACAGTTTATCAGGGCCATGTCAGGTATTTATGTGGGTTTCACAGTTCATCAGGATCCTGCCAGGTTTGTATCGGGTTTTCACAGTGTCTCAGTATCCTGCCAGGTGTGCATGTGTGTTTCACAGTTTATCAGTATCCTGCCAGGTGTGCATGGGGGGTTCACAGTTTATCAGTATCTTGCCAGGTGTGTATGGGTGTTTCACAGTTTATCAGTATCCTGCCAGGTGTGTATGGGGTTTTCACCGTGTATCAGGATCCTGCCAGGTGTGTATGGTGTTTTCACAGTTTATCAGGATCCTGCCAGGTCTGTATGGGGGTTTCACAGTTTATCAGGATCCTGCCAGGTGTGTATGTGGGTTTCACATTTTATCAGGATCCTGCCAGGTGTCTATGGGGTTTTCACAGTTTATCGGTATCCTTCCTGGTATGTCTGGGGGTTTCACAGTTTATCAGGATCCTGCCAGGTGAGTATGTGGGTTTCACAGTTTATCAGGATCCTGCCAGATGTGAGTGGGGTTTTCACAGTCTATCAGGATCCTGCCAGGTATGTATGGGGTTTTCACTGTGTATCAGGATCCTGCCAGGTGTGTATGGGCTTTTCACAGTTTATCAGGATCCTGCCAGGTGTGTATGGGGGTATCACAGTTTATCAGTATCCTGCCAGGTGTGCATGGGGTTTTCACAGTCTATCAGGATCCTGCCAGGTATGTATGGGGTTTTCACTGTGTATCAGGATCCTGCCAGGTGTGTATGGGCTTTTCACAGTTTATCAGGATCCTGCCAGGTGTGTATGGGGGTTTCACAGTTTATCAGGATCCTTCCAGGTGTGTATGGGGGTTTCACAGTTTATCAGGATCCTGCCAGGTGTGTATGTGGGTTGCACAGTTTATCAGTATGCTGCCAGGTGTGTATGGGAGTTTCACAGTGTGTCAGTATCCTGCCAGGTGTGTATGGGTTTTTCACAGTGTATCAGGATCCTGCCAGGTGTGTATGGGGGTTTCACAGTTTATCAGGGCCTTGTCAGGTGTTTATGTGGGTTTCACTGTTCATCAGGATCCTGCCAGGTTTGTATCGGGTTTTCACAGTGTCTCAGTATCCTGCCAGGTGTGCATGTGTGTTTCACAGTTTATCAGTATCCTGCCAGGTGTGTATGGGGGTTTCACAGTTTATCAGGATCTTGCCAGGTGTGTATGGGTGTTTCACAGTCTATCAGGATCCTGCCAGGTGTGTATGGGGTTTTCACCGTGTATCAGGATCCTGCCAGGTGTGTATGGTGTTTTCACAGTTTATCAGGATCCTGCCAGGTCTGTATGGGGGTTTCACAGTTTATCAGGATCCTGCCAGGTGTGTATGTGGGTTTCACATTTTATCAGGATCCTGCCAGGTGTCTATGGGGGTTTCACAGTTTATCAGGATCTTGCCAGGTGTGTATGGGGGTTTCACAGTTTATCAGGATCCTTCCAGGTGTGTATGGGGGTTTCACAGTTTATCAGGATCCTGCCAGGTGTGTATGTGGGTTGCACAGTTTATCAGTATGCTGCCAGGTGTGTATGGGAGTTTCACAGTGTGTCAGTATCCTGCCAGGTGTGTATGGGTTTTTCACAGTGTATCAGGATCCTGCCAGGTGTGTATGGGGGTTTCACAGTTTATCAGGGCCATGTCAGGTATTTATGTGGGTTTCACAGTTCATCAGGATCCTGCCAGGTTTGTATCGGGTTTTCACAGTGTCTCAGTATCCTGCCAGGTGTGCATGTGTGTTTCACAGTTTATCAGTATCCTGCCAGGTGTGCATGGGGGGTTCACAGTTTATCAGGATCTTGCCAGGTGTGTATGGGTGTTTCACAGTTTATCAGTATCCTGCCAGGTGTGTATGGGGTTTTCACCGTGTATCAGGATCCTGCCAGGTGTGTATGGTGTTTTCACAGTTTATCAGGATCCTGCCAGGTCTGTATGGGGGTTTCACAGTTTATCAGGATCCTGCCAGGTGTGTATGTGGGTTTCACATTTTATCAGGATCCTGCCAGGTGTGTATGGGGTTTTCACAGTTTATCGGTATCCTTCCTGGTATGTCTGGGGGTTTCACAGTTTATCAGGATCCTGCCAGGTGAGTATGTGGGTTTCACAGTTTATCAGGATCCTGCCAGATGTGAGTGGGGTTTTCACAGTGCATCAGGATCCTGCCAGATGTGTATGGGGTTTTCACAGTGCATCAGGATCCTTCCAGATGTGTATGGGTGTTTCACAGTGTATCATGATCCTGCCACGTGTGTATGGTGTTTCACAGTATATCAGGGTCCTGCAGGTGTGTATGTGGGTTTCACAGTTTATCAGGCTCCTGCCTGGTGTTTATTTGGGTTTCACAGTTTATCAGGATCCTGCCTGGTGTGTATGGGGTTTCACAGTGGATCAGGATCCTGCCACGTGTGTTTGGGGTTTTCACTGTGCATCAGGATCCTGCCAGTTGTGCATGGGGTTTTCACAGTGCATCAGTATCCTGCCAGGTGTGTTTGGGGTCTTCACAGTTGATCAGGAACCTGCCAGGTGTGTATGGGGATTTCACAGCGTATCAGGATCCTGCCAGGTGTGTATGGGGTTTTCACAGTTTATCAGGATCCTGCCAGGTGTGTATTGGGTTTCACAGTGCATCAGGATCCTGCCAGGTGTGTATGGGGTTTTCACAGTGGATCAGGATCCTGCAAGGTTTGTATGGGGTTTTACCTGTGGATCTGGAACCTGCCAGATGTTTATGGGGATTTCACAGTGTATCAGGATCCTGCCAGGTGTGTATGGGGTTTTCACAGTGTATCAGGATCCTGCCAGGTGTGTATGGGGTTTTCACAGTGTATCAGGATCCTGCCAGGTGTGTATGGGGGTTTCACAGTTTATCAGGATCCTGCCAGTTGTGTATGTGTGTTGCACAGTATATCAGGATCCTGCCAGGTGTGTATGGGATTTCACAGAGTTTCAGGATCCTGCCAGGTGTGTATGAGGGTTTCAGAGTGTATCAGTATACTGCAAGGTGTGTATGGTGTTTTCACAGTGTATCAGGATCCTGCCAGGTGTGTATGGGGTTTTCACAGTGTATCAGGATCCTGCCAGGTGTGTATGGGGTTTTCACAGTGTATCAGGATCCTGCCAGGTGTGTATGGGGGTTTCACAGTTTATCAGGATCCTGCCAGTTGTGTATGTGTGTTGCACAGTATATCAGGATCCTGCCAGTTGTGTATGGGAATTTCACAGTGTATCAGGATCCTGCCAGGTGTGTATGGGGGTTTCACAGTTTATCAGGATCCTGCCAGGTGTGTATTGGGTTTCACAGTGTATCAGGATCTTGCCAGTTGTGTATGGGGTTTTCAAAGTGGATCAGGATCCTGCCAGGTGTGTATTGGGTTTTCACAGTGTATCAGGATCCTGCCAGGTGTGTATGGGGTTTTATCTGTGGATCAGGAACCTGCCAGGTGTTTATGGGGATTTCACAGTGTATCAGGATCCTGCCAGGTGTGTATGTGGGTTTCACAGTGTATCAGAATCCTGCCAGGTGTGTCTGGGGTTTTCACAGTGTATCAGGATCCTGCCAGGTGTGTATGGACTTTTCACAGTGTATCAGGATCCTGCCAGGTGTGTATGGGGGTTTCACAGTTTATCAGGATCCTGCCAGGTGTGTATGTGTGTTGCACAGTTTATCAGGATCCTGCCAGGTGTGTATGGGGGTTTCACAGTTTATCAGGATCCTGTCAGGTGTTTATGTGCGTTTCACAGTTCATCGGGATCCTGCCAGGTGTGTATGGGGTTTTCATAGTGTATCAGTATCCTGCCAGGTGTGCATGTTTGTTTCACAGTTTATCAGTATCCTGCCAGATGTGCATGGGGTTTTCACAGTCTATCAGGATCCTGCCAGGTGTGTATGGGGTTTTCACTGTGTATCAGGATCCTGCCAGGTGTGTATGGGCTTTTCACAGTTTATCAGGATCCTGCCAGGTGTGTATGGGGGTTTCACAGTTTATCAGGTTCCTTCCAGGTGTGTATGGGGGTTTCACAGTTTATCAGGATCCTGCCAGGTGTGTATGTGGGTTGCACAGTTTATCAGTATGCTGCCAGGTGTGTATGGGAGTTTCACAGTGTGTCAGTATCCTGCCAGGTGTGTATGGGTTTTTCACAGTGTATCAGGATCCTGCCAGGTGTGTATGGGGGTTTCACAGTTTATCAGGGCCATGTCAGGTGTTTATGTGGGTTTCACAGTTCATCAGGATCCTGCCAGGTTTGTATCGGGTTTTCACAGTGTCTCAGTATCCTGCCAGGTGTGCATGTGTGTTTCACAGTTTATCAGTATCCTGCCAGGTGTGTATGGGGGTATCACAGTTTATCAGGATCTTGCCAGGTGTGTATGGGTGTTTCACAGTCTATCAGAATCCTGCCAGGTGTGTATGGGGTTTTCACCGTGTATCAGGATCCTGCCAGGTGTGTATGGTGTTTTCACAGTTTATCAGGATCCTGCCAGGTCTGTATGAGGGTTTCACAGTTTATCAGGATCCTGCCAGGTGTGTATGTGGGTTTCACATTTTATCAGGATCCTGCCAGGTGTGTATGGGGTTTTCACAGTTTATCGGTATCCTTCCTGGTATGTCTGGGGGTTTCACAGTTTATCAGGATCCTGCCAGGTGAGTATGTGGGTTTCACAGTTTATCTGGATCCTGCCAGATGTGAGTGGGGTTTTCACAGTGCATCAGGATCCTGCCAGATGTGTATGGGGTTTTCACAGTGCATCAGGATCCTTCCAGATGTGTATGGGTGTTTCACAGTGTATCATGATCCTGCCACGTGTGTATGGTGTTTCACAGTATATCAGGGTCCTGCAGGTGTGTATGTGGGTTTCACAGTTTATCAGGCTCCTGCCTGGTGTTTATTTGGGTTTCACAGTTTATCAGGATCCTGCCTGGTGTGTATGGGGTTTCACAGTGGATCAGGATCCTGCCACGTGTGTATGGGGTTTTCACAGAGTATCAGGATCCTGCCAGGTGTGTATGGGGGTTTCACAGTTATCAGGATCCTGCCAGGTGTGTATGTGGGTTTCACAGTTTATCAGGATCCTGCCAGGTGTGTATGGGTGTTTCACAGTTTATCAGGATCCTGCCAGGTGTGTATGGGGGTTTCACATTTTATCAGTATCCTGCCTGGTGTGTCCGGGTGTTTCACAGTTTATCAGGTTTCTGCCAGATGTGAATGGGGTTTTCACAGTGCATCAGCATCATGCCAGATTTGTATGGGGTTTTCACAAAGCATCAGGATCCTTCCAGATGTGTCTGAGGGTTTCACAGTGTATCAGGAACCTGCATCGAGTGTTTGGGGACTCACAGTTTATCAGGATCCCGCCAGGTGTGTACGGGGGTTTCACAGTTTATCAGGATCCTGCCAGGTGTTTATGGGGTTTTCACTGTGCATCAGGATCCTGCCAGATGTGTATGGGTTTTCACAGTGCATCAGGATCCTTCCAGATGTGTATGGGTGTTTCACAGTTTATCAGGATTCTCCACGTGTGTATGGGGTTTTCACAGTGTATCAGGATCCTGCCAGGTGTGTATGGGGGTTTCACAGTTTATCAGGATCCTGCCAGGTGTGTATTGGGTTTCACAGTGTATCAGGATCCTGCCAGGTGTGTATGGGGTTTTCACAGTGGATCAGGATCCTGCCAGGTTTGTATGGGGTTTTACCTGTGGATCTGGAACCTGCCAGATGTTTATGGGGATTTCACAGTGTATCAGGATCATGCCAGGTGTGTATGGGGTTTTCACAGTGTATCAGGATCCTGCCAGGTGTGTATGGGGTTTTCACAGTGTATCAGGATCCTGCCAGGTGTGTATGGGTGTTTCACAGTATATCAGGATCCTGCCAGGTGTGTATGGGATTTCACAGAGTTTCAGGATCCTGCCAGGTGTGTATGTGGGTTTCACAGTGTATCAGTATACTGCAAGGTGTGTATGGTGTTTTCACAGTGTATCAGGATCCTGCCAGGTGTGTATGGGGTTTTCACAGTGTATCAGGATCCTGCCAGGTGTGTATGGGGTTTTCACAGTGTATCAGGATCCTGCCAGGTGTGTATGGGGGTTTCACAGTTTATCAGGATCCTGCCAGTTGTGTATGTGTGTTGCACAGTATATCAGGATCCTGCCAGTTGTGTATGGGGTTTTCACAGTGTATCAGGATCCTGCCAGGTGTGTATGGGGTTTTCACAGTGTATCAGGATCCTGCCAGGTGTGTATGGGGGTTTCACAGTTTATCAGGATCCTGCCAGGTGTGTATTGGGTTTCACAGTGTATCAGGATCTTGCCAGGTGTGTATGGGGTTTTCAAAGTGGATCAGGATCCTGCCAGGTCTGTATGGGGTTTTCACAGTGTATCAGGATCCTGCCAGGTGTGTATGGGGTTTTATCTGTGGATCAGGAACCTGCCAGGTGTTTATGGGGATTTCACAGTGTATCAGGATCCTGCCAGGTGTGTATGTGGGTTTCACAGTGTATCAGAATCCTGCCAGGTGTGTCTGGGGTTTTCACAGTGTATCAGGATCCTGCCAGGTGTGTATGGACTTTTCACAGTGTATCAGGATCCTGCCAGGTGTGTATGGGGGTTTGACAGTTTATCAGGATCCTGCCAGGTGTGTATGTGTGTTGCACAGTATATCAGGATCCTGCCAGGTGTGTATGGGGGTTTCACAGTTTATCAGTATCCTGTCAGGTGTTTATGTGGGTTTCACAGTTCATCGGGATCCTGCCAGGTGTGTATGGGGTTTTCACAGTGTCTCAGTATCCTGCCAGGTGTGCATGTTTGTTTCACAGTTTATCAGTATCCTGCCAGGTGTGCATGGGGTTTTCACAGTCTATCAGCATCCTGCCAGGTGTGTATGGGGTTTTCACTGTGTATCAGGATCCTGCCAGGTGTGTATGGGCTTTTCACAGTTTATCAGGATCCTGCCAGGTGTGTATGGGGGTTTCACAGTTTATCAGGATCCTTCCAGGTGTGTATGGGGGTTTCACAGTTTATCAGGATCCTGCCAGGTGTGTATGTGGGTTGCACAGTTTATCAGTATGCTGCCAGGTGTGTATGGGAGTTTCACAGTGTGTCAGTATCCTGCCAGGTGTGTATGGGTTTTTCACAGTGTATCAGGATCCTGCCAGGTGTGTATGGGGGTTTCACAGTTTATCAGGGCCATGTCAGGTGTTTATGTGGGTTTCACAGTTCATCAGGATCCTGCCAGGTTTGTATCGGGTTTTCACAGTGTCTCAGTATCCTGCCAGGTGTGCATGTGTGTTTCACAGTTTATCAGTATCCTGCCAGGTGTGTATGGGGGTATCACACTTTATCAGGATCTTGCCAGGTGTGTATGGGTGTTTCACAGTCTATCAGAATCCTGCCAGGTGTGTATGGGGTTTTCACCGTGTATCAGGATCCTGCCAGGTGTGTATGGTGTTTTCACAGTTTATCAGGATCCTGCCAGTGCTGTATGGGGGTTTCACAGTTTATCAGGATCCTGCCAGGTGTGTATGTGGGTTTCACATTTTATCAGGATCCTGCCAGGTGTGTATGGGGTTTTCACAGTTTATCGGTATCCTTCCTGGTATGTCTGGGGGTTTCACAGTTTATCAGGATCCTGCCAGGTGAGTATGTGGGTTTCACAGTTTATCAGGATCCTGCCAGATGTGAGTGGGGTTTTCACAGTGCATCAGGATCCTGCCAGATGTGTATGGGGTTTTCACAGTGCATCAGGATCCTTCCAGATGTGTATGGGTGTTTCACAGTGTATCATGATCCTGCCACGTGTGTATGGTGTTTCACAGTATATCAGGGTCCTGCAGGTGTGTATGTGGGTTTCACAGTTTATCAGGCTCCTGCCTGGTGTTTATTTGGGTTTCACAGTTTATCAGGATCCTGCCTGGTGTGTATGGGGTTTCACAGTGGATCAGGATCCTGCCACGTGTGTATGGGGTTTTCACAGAGTATCAGGATCCTGCCAGGTGTGTATGGGGGTTTCACAGTTATCAGGATCCTGCCAGGTGTGTATGTGGGTTTCACAGTTTATCAGGATCCTGCCAGGTGTGTATGGGTGTTTCACAGTTTATCAGGATCCTGCCAGGTGTGTATGGGGGTTTCACATTTTATCAGTATCCTGCCTGGTGTGTCCGGGTGTTTCACAGTTTATCAGGTTTCTGCCAGATGTGAATGGGGTTTTCACAGTGCATCAGCATCATGCCAGATTTGTATGGGGTTTTCACAATGCATCAGGATCCTTCCAGATGTGTCTGAGGGTTTCACAGTGTATCAGGAACCTGCATCGAGTGTTTGGGGACTCACAGTTTATCAGGATCCCGCCAGGTGTGTACGGGGGTTTCACAGTTTATCAGGATCCTGCCAGGTGTTTATGGGGTTTTCACTGTGCATCAGGATCCTGCCAGATGTGTATGGGTTTTCACAGTTTATCAGGATCCTGCCACGTGTGTATGGGGTTTTCACAGTGTATCAGGATCCTGCCAGGTGTGTATGGGGGTTTCACAGTTTATCAGGATCCTGCCAGTTGTGTATGTGTGTTGCACAGTATATCAGGATCCTGCCAGTTGTGTATCGGGATTTCACAGCGTATCATGATCCTGCCAGGTGTGTATGGGGTTTTCACAGTGTATCAGGATCCTGCCAGGTGTGTATGGGGGGTTCACAGTTTATCAGGATCTTGCCAGGTGTGTATGTGGGTTTCACAGTGTATCAGTATACTGCAAGGTGTGTATGGGGTTTTCACAGTGCATCAGGATCCTGCCAGGTGTGTATGGGGTTTTCACAGTGTATCAGGATCCTGCCAGGTGTGTATGGGGGTTTCACAGTTTATCAGGATCCTGCCAGTTGTGTATGTGTGTTGCACAGTATATCAGGATCCTGCCAGTTGTGTATGGGGTTTTCACAGTGTATCAGGATCCTGCCAGGTGTGTATGGGGTTTTCACAGTGTATCAGGATCCTGCCAGGTGTGTATGGGGGTTTCACAGTTTATCAGGATCCTGCCAGGTGTGTATTGGGTTTCACATTGTATCAGGATCCTGCCAGGTGTGTATGGGGTTTTCAAAGTGGATCAGGATCCTGCCAGGTGTGTATGGGGTTTTCACAGTGTATCAGGATCCTGCCAGGTGTGTATGGGGTTTTATCTGTGGATCAGGAACCTGCCAGGTGTTTATGGGGATTTCACAGTGTATCAGGATCCTGCCAGGTGTGTATGTGGGTTTCACAGTGTATCAGAATCCTGCCAGGTGTGTATGGGGTTTTCACAGTGTATCAGGATCCTGCCAGCTGTGTATGGACTTTTCACAGTGTATCAGGATCCTGCCAGGTGTGTATGGGTGTTTCACAGTTTATCAGGATCCTGCCAGGTGTGTATGTGTGTTGCACAGTTTATCAGGATCCTGCCAGGTGTGTATGTGGGTTTCACAGTTCATCGGGATCCTGCCAGGTGTGTATGGGGTTTTCACAATGTATCAGTATCCTGCCAGGTGTGCATGTTTGTTTCACAGTTTATCAGTATCCTGCCAGGTGTGCATGGGGTTTTCACAGTCTATCAGGATCCTGCCAGGTGTGTATGGGGTTTTCACTGTGTATCAGGATCCTGCCAGGTGTGTCTGGGCTTTCCACAGTTTATCTGGATCGTGCCAGGTGTGTATGGGGGTTTCACAGTTTATCAGGATCCTTCCAGGTGTGTATGGGGGTTTCACAGTTTATCAGGATCCTGCCAGGTGTGTATGTGGGTTGCACAGTTTATCAGTATGCTGCCAGGAGTGTATGGGAGTTTCACAGAGTGTCAGTATCCTGCCAGGTGTGTATGGGTTTTTCACAGTGTATCAGGATCCTGCCAGGTGTGTATGGGGGTTTCACAGTTTATCAGGACCATGTCAGGTGTTTATGTGGGTTTCACTGTTCATCAGGATCCTGCCAGGTTTGTATCGGGTTTTCACAGTGTCTCAGTATCCTGCCAGGTGTGCATGTGTGTTTCACAGTTTATCAGTATCCTGCCAGGTGTGTATGGGGGTTTCACAGTCTATCAGGATCCTGCCAGGTGTGTATGGGGTTTTCACCGTGTATCAGGATCCTGCCAGGTGTGTATGGTGTTTTCACAGTTTATCAGGATCCTGCCAGGTCTGTATGGGGGTTTCACAGTTTATCAGGATCCTGCCAGGTGTGTATGTGGGTTTCACATTTTATCAGGATCCTGCCAGGTGTCTATGGGGTTTTCACAGTTTATCGGTATCCTTCCTGGTATGTCTGGGGGTTTCACAGTTTATCAGGATCCTGCCAGTTGAGTATGTGGGTTTCACAGTTTATCAGGATCCTGCCAGATGTGAGTGGGGTTTTCACAGTGCATCAGGATCCTGCCAGATGTGTATGGGGTTTTCACAGTGCATCAGGATCCTTCCAGATGTGTATGGGTGTTTCACAGTGTATCATGATCCTGCCACGTGTGTATGGTGTTTCACAGTATATCAGGGTCCTGCAGGTGTGTATGTGGGTTTCACAGTTTATCAGGCTCCTGCCTGGTGTTTATTTGGGTTTCACAGTTTATCAGGATCCTGGCTGGTGTGTATGGGGTTTCACAGTGGATCAGGATCCTGCCACGTGTGTATGGGGTTTTGACAGAGTATCAGGACCCTGCCAGGTGTGTATGGGGGTTTCACAGTTATCAGGATCCTGCCAGGTGTGTATGTGGGTGTCACAGTTTATCAGGATCCTGCCAGGTGTGTATGGGTGTTTCACAGTTTATCAGGATCCTGCCAGGTATGTATGGGGGTTTCACATTTTATCAGTATCCTGCCTGGTGTGTCCGGGTGTTTCACAGTTTATCAGGTTTCTGCCAGATGTGAATGGGGTTTTCACAGTGCATCAGCATCATGCCAGATTTGTATGGGGTTTTCACAATGCATCAGGATCCTTCCAGATGTGTCTGAGGGTTTCACAGTGTATCAGGAACCTGCATCGAGTGTTTGGGGACCCACAGTTTATCAGGATGCCGCCAGGTGTGTACGGGGGTTTCACAGTTTATCAGGATCCTGCCAGATGTGTATGGTGTTTTCACAGTGCATCATGATCCTTCCAGATGTGTATGGGTGTTTCACAGTTTATCAGGATCCTGCCACGTGTGTATGGGGTTTCACAGATTATCAGGATCCTGCCAGTTGTGTATGGGGGTCTCGCAGTTTATCAGGATCCTGCCACATGTGTATGCGGTTTCATAGTTGTTCAGGATACTGCCAGGTGTGTTTGGGGTTTTCACTGTGCATCAGTATCCTGCCAGGTGTGTATGGGGTTTTCACAGTGTATCAGGATCCTGCCAGGTGTGTATGGTTTTTCACAGTGTATCAGGATACTGCCAGGTGTGTATGGGGTTTTCACAGTTGATCAGGAACTTGCCAGGTGTGTATGGGGATTTCACAGTGTATCAGGATCGTGCCAGGTGTGTATGTGTGTTTCACATTTTATCATATTCCTGACACGTGTGTATGGGATTTCACAGTGGTTCAGGACCCTGCCAGGTATGTTCGGGGTTTCAATGTGCATCAGGATACTGCCAGGTGTGTATGGGGTTTTCACAGTGTATCAGGATCCTGCCAGGTGTGTATGGGGTTTTCACAGTGTATCAGGATCCTGCCAGGTGTGTTTGGGGTTTTCACTGTGCATCAGGATCCTGCCAGTTGTGCATGGGGGTTTCACAGTGCATCAGTATCCTGCCAGGTGTGTTTGGGGTTTTCACAGTTGATCAGGAACCTGCCAGGTGTGTGTGGGGATTTCACAGCGTATCAGGATCCTGCCAGGTGTGTATGGGGTTTTCACAGTTTATCAGGATCCTGCCAGGTGTGTATTGGGTTTCACAGTCTATCAGGATCCTGCCAGGTGTGTATGGGGTTTTCACAGTGGATCAGGATCCTGCAAGGTTTGTATGGGGTTTTACCTGTGGATCTGGAACCTGCCAGATGTTTATGGGGATTTCACAGTGCATCAGGATCCTGCCAGGTGTGTATGTGGGTTTCACAGTGTATCAGGATCCAGCCAGGTGTGTATGGGGTTTTCACAGTGTATCAGGATCCTTCCAGGTGTGTATGGGGTTTTCACAGTGTATCAGGATCCTGCCAGGTGTGTATGGGGGTTTCACAGTTTATCAGGATCCTGCCAGATGTGTATGGGTGTTTCACAGCATATCAGGATCCTGCCAGGTGTGTATGGGATTTCACAGAGTTTCAGGATCCTGCCAGGTGTGTATGTGGGTTTCACAGTGTATCAGAATCCTGCCAGGTGTGTATGGGGTTTTCACAGTGTATCAGGATCCTGCCAGCTGTGTATGGACTTTTCACAGTGTATCAGGATCCTGCCAGGTGTGTATGGGGGTTTCACAGTTTATCAGGATCCTGCCAGGTGTGTATGTGTGTTGCACAGTTTATCAGGATCCTGCCAGGTGTGTATGGGGGTTTCACAGTTTATCAGTATCCTGTCAGGTGTTTATGTGGGTTTCACAGTTCATCGGGATCCTGCCAGGTGTGTATGGGGTTTTCACAGTGTATCAGTATCCTGCCAGGTGTGCATGTTTGTTTCACAGTTTATCAGTATCCTGCCAGGTGTGCATGGGGTTTTCACAGTCTATCAGGATCCTGCCAGGTGTGTATGGGCTTTTCACAGTTTATCAGGATCCTGCCAGGTGTGTATGGGGGTTTCACAGTTTATCAGGATCCTTCCAGGTGTGTATGGGGGTTTCACAGTTTATCAGGATCCTGCCAGGTGTGTATGTGGGTTGCACAGTTTATCAGTATGCTGCCAGGTGTGTATGGGAGTTTCACAGTGTGTCAGTATCCCGCCAGGTGTGCATGGGTTTTTCACAGTGTATCAGGATCCTGCCAGGTGTGTATGGGGGTTTCACAGTTTATCAGGGCCATGTCAGGTGTTTATGTGGGTTTCACAGTTCATCAGGATCCTGCCAGGTTTGTATCGGGTTTTCACAGTGTCTCAGTATCCTGCCAGGTGTGCATGTGTGTTTCACAGTTTATCAGTATCCTGCCAGATGTGTATGGGGGTTTCACAGTTTATCAGGATCTTGCCAGGTGTGTATGGGTGTTTCACAGTCTATCAGGATCCTGCCAGGTGTGTATGGGGTTTTCACCTTGTATCAGGATCCTGCCAGGTGTGTATGGTGTTTTCACAGTTTATCAGGATCCTGCCAGGTCTGTATGGGGGTTTCACAGTTTATCAGGATCCTGCCAGGTGTGTATGTGGGTTTCACATTTTATCAGGATCCTGCCAGGTGTGTATGGGGTTTTCACAGTTTATCGGTATCCTTCCTGGTATGTCTGGGGGTTTCACAGTTTATCAGGATCCTGCCAGGTGAGTATGTGGGTTTCACAGTTTATCAGGATCCTGCCAGATGTGAGTGGGGTTTTCACAGTGCATCAGGATCCTGCCAGATGTGTATGGGGTTTTCACAGTGCATCAGGATCCTTCCAGATGTGTATGGGTGTTTCACAGTGTATCATGATCCTGCCACGTGTGTATGGTGTTTCACAGTATATCAGGGTCCTGCAGGTGTGTATGTGGGTTTCACAGTTTATCAGGCTCCTGCCTGGTGTTTATTTGGGTTTCACAGTTTATCAGGATCCTGCCTGGTGTGTATGGGGTTTCACAGTGGATCAGGATCCTGCCACGTGTGTATGGGGTTTTCACAGAGTATCAGGACCCTGCCAGGTGTGTATGGGCGTTTCACAGTTATCAGGATCCTGCCAGGTGTGTATGTGGGTGTCACAGTTTATCAGGATCCTGCCAGGTGTGTATGGGTGTTTCACAGTTTATCAGGATCCTGCCAGGTGTGTATGGGGGTTTCACATTTTATCAGTATCCTGCCTGGTGTGTCCGGGTGTTTCACAGTTTATCAGGTTTCTGCCAGATGTGAATGGGGTTTTCACAGTGCATCAGCATCATGCCAGATTTGTATGGGGTTTTCACAATGCATCAGGATCCTTCCAGATGTGTCTGAGGGTTTCACAGTGTATCAGGAACCTGCATCGAGTGTTTGGGGACCCACAGTTTATCAGGATCCCGCCAGGTGTGTACGGGGGTTTCACAGTTTATCAGGATCCTACCAAATGTGTATGGTGTTTTCACAGTGCATCATGATCCTTCCAGATGTGTATGGGTGTTTCACAGTTTATCAGGATCCTGCCACGTGTGTATGGGTTTTCACAGATTATCAGGATCCTGCCAGTTGTGTATGGGGGTCTCACAGTTTATCAGGATCCTGCCACATGTGTATGCGGTTTCACAGTTGTTCAGGATACTGCCAGGTGTGTTTGGGGTTTTCACTGTGCATCAGTATCCTGCCAGGTGTGTATGGGGTTTTCACAGTGTATCAGGATCCTGCCAGGTGTGTATGGTTTTTCACAGTGTATCAGGATACTGCCAGGTGTGTATGGGGTTTTCACAGTTGATCAGGAACTTGCCAGGTGTGTATGGGGATTTCACAGTGTATCAGGATCGTGCCAGGTGTGTATGTGTGTTTCACATTTTATCGTATTCCTGACACGTGTGTATGGGATTTCACAGTGGTTCAGGATCCTGCCAGGTATGTTCGGGGTTTCAATGTGCATCAGGATACTGCCAGGTGCGTATGGGGTTTTCACAGTGTATCAGGATCCTGCCAGGTGTGTATGGGGTTTTCACAGTGTATCAGGATCCTGCCAGGTGTGTTTGGGGTTTTCACTGTGCATCAGGATCCTGCCAGTTGTGCATGGGGTTTTCACAGTGCATCAGTATCCTGCCAGGTGTGTTTGGGGTTTTCACAGTTGATCAGGAACCTGCCAGGTGTGTGTGGGGATTTCACAGCGTATCAGGATCCTGCCAGGTGTGTATGGGGTTTTCACAGTTTATCAGGATCCTGCCAGGTGTGTATTGGGTTTCACAGTCTATCAGGATCCTGCCAGGTGTATATGGGGTTTTCACAGTGGATCAGGATCCTGCCAGGTTTGTATGGGGTTTTACCTGTGGATCTGGAACCTGCCAGATGTTTATGGGGATTTCACAGTGCATCAGGATCCTGCCAGGTGTGTATGTGGGTTTCACAGTGTATCAGGATCCAGCCAGGTGTGTATGGGGTTTTCACAGTGTATCAGGATCGTGCCAGGTGTGTATGGGGTTTTCACAGTGTATCATGATCCTGCCAGGTGTGTATGGGGGTTTCACAGTTTATCAGGATCCTGCCAGGTGTGTATGTGTGTTGCACAGTATATCAGAATCCTGCCAGGTGTGTATGGGATTTCACAGTGTTTCAGGATCCTGCCAGGTGTGTATGTGGGTTTCACAGTGTATCAGGATCCTGCCTGGTGTGTATGGGGGTTTCACAGTTTATCAGGATCCTGCCAGGTGTGTATGTGTGTTGCACAGTTTATCAGGATCCTGCCAGGTGTGTATGGGGGTTTCACAGTTTATCAGTATCCTGTCAGGTGTTTATGTGGGTTTCACAGTTCATCGGGATCCTGCCAGGTGTGTATGGGGTTTTCACAGTGTATCAGTATCCTGCCAGGTGTGCATGTTTGTTTCACAGTTTATCAGTATCCTGCCAGGTGTGCATGGGGTTTTCACAGTCTATCAGGATCCTGCCAGGTGTGTATGGGCTTTTCACAGTTTATCAGGATCCTGCCAGGTGTGTATGGGGGTTTCACAGTTTATCAGGATCCTTCGAGGTGTGTATGGGGGTTTCACAGTTTATCAGGATCCTGCCAGGTGTGTATGTGGGTTGCACAGTTTATCAGTATGCTGCCAGGTGTGTATGGGAGTTTCACAGTGTGTCAGTATCCTGCCAGGTGTGTATGGGTTTTTCACAGTGTATCAGGATCCTGCCAGGTGTGTATGGGGGTTTCACAGTTTATCAGGGCCATGTCAGGTGTTTATGTGGGTTTCACAGTTCATCAGGATCCTGCCAGGTTTGTATCGGGTTTTCACAGTGTCTCAGTATCCTGCCAGGTGTGCATGTGTGTTTCACAGTTTATCAGTATCCTGCCAGGTGTGTATGGGGGTTTCACAGTTTATCAGGATCTTGCCAGGTGTGTATGGGTGTTTCACAGTCTATCAGGATCCTGCCAGGTGTGTATGGGGTTTTCACCTTGTATCAGGATCCTGCCAGGTGTGTATGGTGTTTTCACAGTTTATCAGGATCCTGCCAGGTCTGTATGGGGGTTTCACAGTTTATCAGGATCCTGCCAGGTGTGTATGTGGGTTTCACATTTTATCAGGATCCTGCCAGGTGTGTATGGGGTTTTCACAGTTTATCGGTATCCTTCCTGGTATGTCTGGGGGTTTCACAGTTTATCAGAATCCTGCCAGGTGAGTATGTGGGTTTCACAGTTTATCAGGATCCTGCCAGATGTGAGTGGGGTTTTCACAGTGCATCAGGATCCTGCCAGATGTGTATGGGGTTTTCACAGTGCATCAGGATCCTTCCAGATGTGTATGGGTGTTTCACAGTGTATCATGATCCTGCCACGTGTGTATGGTGTTTCACAGTATATCAGGGTCCTGCAGGTGTGTATGTGGGTTTCACAGTTTATCAGGCTCCTGCCTGGTGTTTATTTGGGTTTCACAGTTTATCAGGATCCTGCCTGGTGTGTATGGGGTTTCACAGTGGATCAGGATCCTGCCACGTGTGTATGGGGTTTTCACAGAGTATCAGGACCCTGCCAGGTGTGTATGGGCGTTTCACAGTTATCAGGATCCTGCCAGGTGTGTATGTGGGTGTCACAGTTTATCAGGATCCTGCCAGGTGTGTATGGGTGTTTCACAGTTTATCAGGATCCTGCCAGGTGTGTATGGGGGTTTCACATTTTATCAGTATCCTGCCTGGTGTGTCCGGGTGTTTCACAGTTTATCAGGTTTCTGCCAGATGTGAATGGGGTTTTCACAGTGCATCAGCATCATGCCAGATTTGTATGGGGTTTTCACAATGCATCAGGATCCTTCCAGATGTGTCTGAGGGTTTCACAGTGTATCAGGAACCTGCATCGAGTGTTTGGGGACCCACAGTTTATCAGGATCCCGCCAGGTGTGTACGGGGGTTTCACAGTTTATCAGGATCCTGCCAAATGTGTATGGTGTTTTCACAGTGCATCATGATCCTTCCAGATGTGTATGGGTGTTTCACAGTTTATCAGGATCCTGCCACGTGTGTATGGGTTTTCACAGATTATCAGGATCCTGCCAGTTGTGTATGGGGGTCTCACAGTTTATCAGGATCCTGCCACATGTGTATGCGGTTTCACAGTTGTTCAGGATACTGCCAGGTGTGTTTGGGGTTTTCACTGTGCATCAGTATCCTGCCAGGTGTGTATGGGGTTTTCACAGTGTATCAGGATCCTGCCAGGTGTGTATGGTTTTTCACAGTGTATCAGGATAGAACATAGAACATAGAACATAGAACATACAGCACAGAACAGGCCCTTCGGCCCACAATGTTGTGCCGATCCTTTGTCCTCTGTCAAGGACAATTTAATCTATACCCCATCATTCTCCTTTATCCATATACCTATCCAAAAGCCTTTTGAAAGTCCCTAAAGTTTCTGACTCAACAACTTCCCCGGGCAAGGCATTCCATGCCTCGACCACTCTCTGGGTAAAGAACCTTCCCCTGACATCCCCCTTATATCTCCCACCCTTCACCTTAAATTGATGACCCCTTGTAACGCTTTGCTCCACCCGGGGAAAAAGTTTCTGACTGTCTACCCTATCTATTCCCCTGATCATCTTATAAACCTCTATCATGTCACCCCTCATCCTTCTCCTTTCTAATGAGAAGAGGCCTAGAATGTTCAGCCTTTCCTCGTAAGACTTATTCTCCATTCCAGGCAACATCCTGGTAAATCTCCTCTGCACCCTCTCCAAGGCTTCCACATCCTTCCTAAAATGAGGCGACCAGAACTGCACACAGTACTCCAAATGAGGCCTTACCAAGGTCCTGTACAGCTGCATCATCACCTCACGGCTCTTAAATTCAATCCCTCTGCTAATGAACGCTAACACCCCATATGCCTTCTTCACAGCCCTATCCACTTGAGTTGCAACTTTCAATGATCTATGCACATAGACCCCAAGGTCTCTCTGCTCCTCCACATGCCCAAGAACCCTACCGTTAACCCAGTATTTTGCATTCATGTTTGTCCTTCCAAAATGGACGACCTCACACTTTTCAGGGTTAAACTCCATCTGCCACTTTTCAGCCCAGCACTGCAACCTATCCAAGTCCCTTTGCAGACGACAATAGCCCTCCTCGGTATCCACAACTCCACCAACCTTTGTATCATCTGCAAATTTACTGACCCACCCTTCGACTTCCTCATCCAAGTCGTTAATAAAAATCACAAACAGGAGAGGACCCAGAACTGATCCCTGCGGCACGCCACTGGTAACTGGGCTCCAGGCTGAGTATTTACCATCTAAGACCACTCTCTGCCTTCTATCAGTTAGCCAATTCTTAATCCAACTGGCCACATTCCCCACTATCCCATGCCTCCTGACTTTCTCCATAAGTCTACCATGGGGGACCTTATCAAATGCCTTACTAAAATCCATGTACACCACATCCACTGGTTTACCCTCATCCACTTGCTTGGTCACCTGCTCAAAGAATTCAATCAGGCTTGTGAGGCAAGACCTACCCCTCACAAAACCGTGCTGACTGTCCCGAATCAAGCAGTGTCTTTCCAGATGCTCAGAAATCCTATCCCTCAGCACCTTTTCCATCAACTTGCCTACCACCGAAGTAAGACTAACTGGCCTGTAATTCCCAGGGTTGTTCCTATTCCCTTTCTTGAACAGGGGCACAACATTTGCCACCCTCCAATCACCTGGTACCACCCCCGTCAGCAGAGAAGATGAAAAGATCATTGCCAGCGGCTCTGCAATTTCATCCCTTGCTTCCCATAACATCCTTGGATATACCCCGTCAGGCCCGGGAGACTTGTCTATCTTCAAGTTATTCAAAAACCCCAACACATCTTCCCTCCTAACGAGCACTTCCTCGAGCTTACCAGTCTGCTTCCCACCGTCCTCTTCAGTAATACACCCCTTCTCATTCGTAAATACCGAAGAGAAGTACTCATTCAAAACCTCACTTATCTCTTCCGGCTCAACACACAGTCTCCCGCTATTGTCCTTGACCGGACCTATGGTCCCCCTAGTCATCCTCATATTTCTGACATACGCGTAAAAGGCCTTGGGGTTTTCTTTTATCCTACCCGCCAAGCATTTTTCATGCCCTCTCTTAGCTCTCCTAATCCCTTTCTTCAGATCCTTCCTGGCCAACTTGTATCCCTCCAGAGCTATGCCTGTGCCCTTTTTCCTCAACTTTATATACGCATCCTTCTTCTTCCTAACAAGACTCTCAACCTCTCTTGTCAACCACGGTTCCCTCACATGACCATCCCTTCCCTGTCTGACAGGGACATGCTTATCAATGGCCCCTACTATCTGCTCCTTGAAAAAGTTCCACATTTCGACCGTGCCCTTCCCTGCCAGCATATGCTCCCAACTTATGCTCCTCAGTTCCTGCCTGACAGCATCATATCTACCCTTCCCCCAATTGTAAACCTTGCCCTGTTGCACATACCTATCCCTCTCCATTACCACAGTGAATGCTACAGAATTGTGATCACTATCTCCAAAGTGCTCGCCCACCAACAGCTCTATCACTTGCCCTGGTTCATTACCTAGTACCAAATCCAATATTGCCTCCCCTCTGGTCGGGCAGTCTACATACTGAGTCAGAAAAGCTTCCTGGACATACTGCACAAACACTACCCCATCCAAACTATTCGATCTAAAGAGTTGCCAATCAATATTTGGGAAGTTGAAATCCCCCATAATTACTACCCTGTGACTTCTGCTGCTTTCCAAAATCTGTTTCCCAATCTGCTCTTCCACCTCCCTGCTGCTATTGGGGGGCCTATAGAAAACTCCCATCAAGGTGACTGCTCCTTTCCTGTTCCTGACCTCAACCCACAGTGCCTCAGTCGGCAGATCCTCCTCGAAAATTCTTTCAGCAGTTGTTACACTATTTCTAACTAACAATGCCACCCCCCCACCTCTTTTACCACCATTCCTAATCTTATGAAAACATCTATAACCAGGTACCTCCAAAAACCATTCCTCCCCCTCACCTATCCACGTTTCAGTGATGGCCACAACATCGTAGTCCCAAGTGCCCATCCACGCCTTCAATTCACTCACCTTATTCCTGATGCTTCTTGCGTTGAAGTATACGCACTTTAACCCTTCTCCGTGCCCATCTGTCCTCTGTGACAGTGCTACCTTCCCCAATACCTCACTACACTCTTTGTCTTTCTGAGTGGACCCACTGGTCCCTGGATTACAAGTCCGGTTCCCATCCCCCTCCCAAACTAGTTTAAACCCTCCCGAACAGTACTAGCAAACCTCCCTCCCAGGATATTGGTGCCCCTCTGGTTCAGATGCAGCCCGTCCTGTTTGAACAGGTCCCATCTTCCCCAGAATGCAGTCCAATTATCCAAGAACTGGAAGCCCTCCCTCCTACACCATTCCTGCAGCCACGTGTTCAGCTGTGCTCTCTCCCTATTCCTAGCCTCACTATCACGTGGCGCCGGCAACAAACCAGAGATAACAACTCTGTCCGTCCGAGCTTTCAGCTTCCAGCCTAACTCCCTAAACTCACTTCTAACATCTGTGCCACCCTTCCTTCCTACGTCGTTGGTGCCAATGTGCACCACGACCTCTGGCTGCTCCCCCTCCCCTTTAAGGATCCTGAAGACGCGATCACAAACATCACGGACCCTGGCACCAGGGAGGCAACAAACCATCCGTGCGTCTCGCCTGCGCCCACAGAACCGCCTGTCCGTACTCCTCACCATCGAGTCCCCGATGACTAGTGCTCTCCCATTCTCCCTCCTTCCCTTCTGAGCCACAGTGCAGGACCCCGTGCCAGAGGCCCGGTCACTGCAGCCTGCCCCCGATAGGCCGTCCCCCCCAACAGTATCTAAAACTGTATACTTGTTGTTGAGGGGAACGACCACAGGAGATCCCTGCACTGACCTCTTCCCACCTCTAACTGTTACCCAGCTGCCTTTGATTTGTGGAGTAACGACCTCCGTGTAGCTTCTATCTATCAACCCCTCAGCTTCCCGAATGATCCTCAGTTCATCCAGCTCCAGCTCCAATTCCCTAACACGGTCTGATAGGAGCTGGAGACGGATGCACTTCCAGCAGGTGAAGTCGGCAGGGCCACCGGAGGTTTCCCTCACCTCGAACATTCTGCAGGAGGAGCAAGACACTACACTGGCTGCCATTTCTTTTATTCAATTATCAGTGTATCATGATCCTGCCAGGTGTGTATGGGGGTTTCACAGTTTATCAGGATCCTGCCAGGTGTGTATGTGTGTTGCACAGTATATCAGGATACTGCCAGGTGTGTATGGGGTTTTCACAGTTGATCAGGAACTTGCCAGGTGTGTATGGGGATTTCACAGTGTATCAGGATCGTGCCAGGTGTGTATGTGTGTTTCACATTTTATCGTATTCCTGACACGTGTGTATGGGATTTCACAGTGGTTCAGGATCCTGCCAGGTATGTTCGGGGTTTCAATGTGCATCAGGATACTGCCAGGTGCGTATGGGGTTTTCACAGTGTATCAGGATCCTGCCAGGTGTGTATGGGGTTTTCACAGTGTATCAGGATCCTGCCAGGTGTGTTTGGGGTTTTCACTGTGCATCAGGATCCTGCCAGTTGTGCATGGGGTTTTCACAGTGCATCAGTATCCTGCCAGGTGTGTTTGGGGTTTTCACAGTTGATCAGGAACCTGCCAGGTGTGTGTGGGGATTTCACAGCGTATCAGGATCCTGCCAGGTGTGTATGGGGTTTTCACAGTTTATCAGGATCCTGCCAGGTGTGTATTGGGTTTCACAGTCTATCAGGATCCTGCCAGGTGTGTATGGGGTTTTCACAGTGGATCAGGATCCTGCCAGGTTTGTATGGGGTTTTACCTGTGGATCTGGAACCTGCCAGATGTTTATGGGGATTTCACAGTGCATCAGGATCCTGCCAGGTGTGTATGTGGGTTTCACAGTGTATCAGGATCCAGCCAGGTGTGTATGGGGTTTTCACAGTGTATCAGGATCGTGCCAGGTGTGTATGGGGTTTTCACAGTGTATCATGATCCTGCCAGGTGTGTATGGGGGTTTCACAGTTTATCAGGATCCTGCCAGGTGTGTATGTGTGTTGCACAGTATATCAGGATCCTGCCAGGTGTGTATGGGATTTCACAGTGTTTCAGGATCCTGCCAGGTGTGTATGTGGGTTTCACAGTGTATCAGGATACTGCAAGGTGTGTATGGGGTTTTCACAGTGTATCAGGATCCTGCCAGGTGTGTATGGGGTTTTCACAGTGTATCAGGATCCTGCCAGGTGTGTTTGGGGTTTTCCCTCTGCATCAGGATCCTGCCAGTTGTGTATGGGGTTTTCACAGTGTATCAGAATCCTGCCATGTGTGTTTCGGGTTTTCACAGTTGATCAGGAACCTGCCAGGTGTGTCTGGGGATTTCACCGCGTATTATGATCCTGCCTGGTGTGTATGGGGGTTTCACAAATTATCAGGATCCTGCCAGGTGTGTATTGGGTTTCACAGTGCATCAGGATCCTGCCAGGTGTGTATGGGGTTTTCACAGTGGATCAGGATCCTGCCAGGTGTGTATGGGGATTTCACAGTGTATCAGGATCCTGCCAGGTGTGTATGGGGTTTTATCTGTGGATCAGGAACCTGCCAGGTGTTTATGGGGATTTCACAGTGTATCAGGATCCTGCCAGGTGTGTATGTGGGTTTCACAGTGTATCAGAATCCTGCCAGGTGTGTATGGGGTTTTTACCGTGTATCAGGATCCTGCCAGGTGTGTATGGACTTTTCACAGTGTATCAGGATCCTGCCAGGTGTGTATGGGGGTTTCACAGTTTATCAGGATCCTGCCAGGTGTGTATGTGTGTTGCACAGTTTATCAAGATCCTGCCAGGTGTGTATGGGGGTTTCACAGTGCATCAGGATCCTGCCAGGTGTGTGTGGGTTATTCACAGTGTATCAGGATCCTGCCAGGTGTGTTTGGGGATTTCACAGTTTATCAGTATCCTGTCAGGTGTTTATGTGGGTTTCACAGTTCATCGGGATCCTGCCAGGTGTGTATGGGGTTTTCACAGTGTATCAGTATCCTGCCAGGTGTGCATGTTTGTTTCACAGTTTATCAGTATCCTGCCAGATGTGCATGGGGTTTTCACAGTCTATCAGGATCCTGCCAGGTGTGTATGGGGTTTTCACTGTGTATCAAGATCCTGCCAGGTGTGTATGGGCTTTTCACAGTTTATCAGGATCCTGCCAGGTGTGTATGGGGGTTTCACAGTTTATCAGGATCCTTCCAGGTGTGTATGGGGGTTTCGCAGTTTATCAGGATCCTGCCAGGTGTGTATGTGGGTTACACAGTTTATCAGTATGCTGCCAGGTGTGTATGGGAGTTTCACAGTGTGTCAGGATCCTGCCAGGTGTGTATGGGTTTTTCACTGTGTATCAGGATCCTGCCAGGTGTGTATGGGGGTTTCACAGTTTATCAGGGCCATGTCAGTTGTTTATGTGTGTTTCACAGTTCATCAGGATCCTGCCAGGTTTGTATCGGGTTTTCACAGTGTCTCAGTATCCTGCCAGGTGTGCATGTGTGTTTCACAGTTTATCAGTATCCTGCCAGGTGTGTATGGGGGTTTCACAGTTTATCAGGATCTTGCCAGGTGTGTATGGGTGTTTCACAGTCTATCAGGATCCTGCCAGCTGTGTATGGGGTTTTCACCGTGTATCAGGATCCTGCCAGGTGTGTATGGTGTTTTCACAGTTTATCAGGATCCTGCCAGGTCTGTGTGGGGGTTTCACATTTTATCAGGATCCTGCCAGGTGTGTATGTGGGTTTCACATTTTATCAGGATCCTGCCAGGTGTGTATGCGGTTTTCACAGTTTATCGGTATCCTTCCTGGTATGTCTGGGGGTTTCACAGTTTATCAGGATCCTGCCAGGTGAGTATGTGGGTTTCACAGTTTATCAGGATCCTGCCAGATGTGAGTGGGGTTTCCACAGTGCATCAGGATCCTGCCAGATGTGTATGGGGTTTTCACAGTGCATCAGGATCCTGCCACGTGTGTATGGTGTTTCACAGTATATCAGGGACCTGCAGGTGTGTATGTGGGTTTCACAGTTTATCAGGCTCCTGCCTGGTGTTTATTTGGGTTTCACAGTTTATCAGGATCCTGCCTGGTGTGTATGGGGTTTCACAGTGGATCAGGATCCTGCCACGTGTGTCTGGGGATTTCACAGCTTATCAGGATCCTGCCAGGTGTGTATGGGGGTTTCACAGTTATCAGGATCCTGCCAGGTGTGTATGTGGGTGTCACAGTTTATCAGGATCCTGCCAGGTGTGTATGGGTGTTTCACAGTTTATCAGGAACCTGCCAGGTGTGTAAGGGGGTTTCACATTTTATCAGTATCCTGCCTGGTGTGTCCGGGTGTTTCACAGTTTATCAGGATACTGCCAGATGTGAATGGGGTTTTCACAGTGCTTCAGCATCATGCCAGAATTGTATGGGGTTTTCACAATGCATCAGGATCCTTCCAGATGTGTCTGAGGGTTTCACAGTGTATCAGGAACCTGCATCGAGTGTTTGGGGACCCACAGTTTATCAGGATCCTGCCAGGTGTGTATGGGGGTTTTACAGTTTATCAGGATCCTGCCTGGTGTGTCTGCGGGTTTCAAAATTCATCAGGATCCTGCCAGGTGTGTATGTGGGTTTCACAGTTTATCAGTACCCTGCCAGGTGTGTATGGGGATTTCACAGTGTATCAGGATCCTGCCAGGTGTGTATGGGGGTTTCACAGTTTATCAGGATCCTTCCAGGTGTGTATGGGGGTTTCACAGTTTATCAGGATCCTGCCAGGTGTGTATGTGGGTTGCACAGTTAATCAGTATGCTGCCAGGTGTGTATGGGAGTTTCACAGTGTGTCAGGATCCGGCCAGGTGTGTATGGGTTTTTCACAGTGTATCAGGATCCTGCCAGGTGTGTATGGGGGTTTCACAGATTATCAGGGCCATGTCAGGTGTTTATGTGGATTTCACAGTTCATCAGGATCCTGCCAGGTTTGTATCGGGTTTTCACAGTGTCTCAGTATCCTGCCAGGTGTGCATGTGTGTTTCACAGTTTATCAGTATCCTGCCAGGTGTGTATGGGGGATTCACAGTTTATCAGGATCTTGCCAGGTATGTATGGGTGTTTCACAGTCTATCAGGATCCTGCCAGGTGTGTATGGGGTTTTCACCGTGTATCAGGATCCTGCCAGGTGTGTATGGTGTTTTCACAGTTTATCAGGATCCTGCCAGGTCTGTATGGGGGTTTCCCAGTTTATCAGGATCCTGCCAGGTGTGTATGTGGGTTTCACATTTTATCAGGATCCTGCCAGGTGTGTATGGGGTTTTCACAGTTTATCGGTATCCTTCCTGGTATGTCTGGGGGTTTCACAGTTTATCAGGATCCTGCCAGGTGAGTATGTGGGTTTCACAGTGCATCAGGATCCTTCCAGATGTGTATGGGTGTTTCACAGTGTATCATGATCCTGCCACGTGTGTATGGTGTTTCACAGAAGATCAGGGTCCTGCAGGTGTGTATGTGGGTTTCACAGTTTATCAGGCTCCTGCCTGGTGTTTATTTGGGTTTCACAGTTTATCAGGATCCTGCCTGGTGTGTATCGGGTTTCACAGTGGATCAGGATCATGCCATGTGTGTATGGGGTTTTCACAGAGAATCAGGATCCTGCCAGGTGTGTATGGGGGTTTCACAGTTTATCAGTATCCTGCCAGGTGTGTATGGGGGTTTCACAGTTTATCAGGATCTTGCCAGGTGTGTATGGGTGTTTCACAGTCTATCAGGATCCTGCCAGGTGTGTATGGGGTTTTCACCGTGTATCAGGATCCTGCCAGGTGTGTATGGGGGTTTCACAGTTATCAGGATCCTGCCAGGTGTGTATGTGGGTGTCACAGTTTATCAGGATCCTGCCAGGTGTGTATGGGGGTTTCACATTTTATCAGTATCCAGCCTGGTGTGTCCGGGTGTTTCACAGTTTATCAGGATTCTGCCAGATGTGAATGGGGTTTTCACAGTGCATCAGCATCATGCCAGAATTGTATGGGGTTTTCACAATGCATCAGGATCCTTCCAGATGTGTCTGAGGGTTTCACAGTATATCAGGAACCTGCATCGAGTGTTTGGGGACCCACAGTTTATCAGGATCCTGCCAGGTGTGTATGGGGGTTTTACAGATTATCAGGATCCTGCCTGGTGTGTCTGCGGGTTTCACAGTTCATCAGCATCCTGCCGTGTGTGTGTGGGTTTCACAGTATATCAGTATCCTGCCAGGTGTGTATGGGGATTTCACAGTGTATCAGGATCCTGCCAGGTGTGTATGGGGGTTTCACAGTGTGTCAGGATCCTGCCAGGTGTGTATGGGTTTTTCACAGTGTATCAGGATCCTGCCAGATGTGTATGGGGGTTTCACAGTTTATCAGGGCCATGTCAGGTGTTTATGTGGGTTTCACAGTTCATCAGGATCCTGCCAGGTTTGTATCGGGTTTTCACAGTCTCTCAGTATCCTGCCAGGTGTGCATGTGTGTTTCACAGTTTATCAGTATCCTGCCAGGTGTGTATGGGGGTTTCACAGTTTATCAGGATCTTGCCAGGTGTGTATGGGTGTTTCACAGTCTATCAGGATCCTGCCAGGTGTGTATGGGGTTTTCACCGTGTATCAGGATCCTGCCAGGTGTGTATGGGGGTTTCACAGTTATCAGGATCCTGCCAGGTGTGTATGTGGGTGTCACAGTTTATCAGGATCCTGCCAGGTGTGTTTGGGTGTTTCACAGTTTATCAGGATCCTGCCAGGTGTGTATGGGGGTTTCACATTTTATCAGTATCCAGCCTGGTGTGTCCGGGTGTTTCACAGTTTATCAGGATTCTGCCAGATGTGAATGGGGTTTTCACAGTGCATCAGCATCATGCCAGAATTGTATGGGGTTTTCACAATGCATCAGGATCCTTCCAGATGTGTATGGGGGTTTTACAGTTTATCAGGATCCTGCCTGGTGAGTCTGCGGGTTTCACAGTTCATCAGGATCCGTCCAGGTATGTATGTGGGTTTCACAGTTTATCAGTATCCTGCCAGGTGTGTATGGGGATTTCACAGTGTATCAGGATCCTGCCAGGTGTGTATGGGGGTTTCACAGTGTGTCAGGATCCTGCCAGGTGTGTATGGGGATTTCACAGTGTATCAGGATCCTGCCAGGTGTGTATGGGTTTTTCACAGTGTATCAGGATCCTGCCAGGTGTGTATGGGTGTTTCACAGTTTATCAGTATCCTGCCAGGTGTGTATGGGGATTTCACAGTGTATCAGGATCCTGCCAGGTGTGTATGGGTTTTTCACAGTGTATCAGGATCCTGCCAGGTGTGTATGGGGGTTTCACAGTTTATCAGGGCCATGTCAGGTGTTTATGTGGGTTTCACAGTTCATCAGGATCCTGCCAGGTTTGTATCGAGTTTTCACAGTGTCTCAGTATCCTGCTAGGTGTGCATGTGTGTTTCACAGTTTATCAGTATCCTGCCAGGTGTGTATGGGGGTTTCACAGTTTATCAGGATCTTGCCAGGTGTGTATGGGTGTTTCACAGTCTATCAGGATCCTGCCAGGTGTGTATGGGGTTTTCACCGTGTATCAGGATCCTGCCAGGTGTGTATGGTGTTTTCACAGTTTATCAGGAACCTGCCAGGTCTGTACGGGGGTTTCACAGTTTATCAGGATCCTGCCAGGTGTGTATGTGGGTTTCACAGTTTATCAGGATCCTGCCAGATGTGAGTGGGGTTTTCACAGTGCATCAGGATCCTGCCAGATGTGTATGGGGTTTTCACAGTGCATTCGGATCCTTCCAGATGTGTTTGGGTGTTTCACAGTGTATCATGATCCTGCCACGTGTGTATGGGTTTTCACAGTATATCAGGGTCCTGCAGGTGTGTATGTGGGTTTCACAGTTTATCAGGCTCCTGCCTGGTGTTTATGTGGGTTTCACAGTTTATCAGGATCCTGCCTGGTGTGTATGGGGTTTCACAGTGGATCAGGATCCTGCCACGTGTGTATGGGGTTTTCACAGAGTATCAGGATCCTGCCAGGTGTGGATGGGGGTTTCACAGTTATCAGGATCCTGCCAGGTGTGTATGTGGGTGTCACAGTTTATCAGGATCCTGCCAGGTGTGTATGGGTGTTTCACAGTTTATCAGGATCCTGCCAGGTATGTATGGGGGTTTCACATTTTATCAGTATCCTGCCTGGTGTGTCCGGGTGTTTCACAGTTGATCAGGAACCTGCCAGCTGTGTATGGGGATTTCACAGCGTATCAGGATCCTGCCAGGTGTGTATTGGGTTTCACAGTGTATCAGGATCCAGCCAGGTGTGTATGGGGTATTCACAGTGGATCAGGATCCTGCCAGGTTTGTATGGGATTTTACCTGTGGATCTGGAACCTGCCAGATGTTTATGGGGATTTCACAGTGTATCAGGATCCTGCCAGGTGTATATGTGGGTTTCACAGTGTATCAGGATCCTGCCAGGTGTGTATGGGGTTTTCAAAGTGTATCAGGATCCTGCCAGGTGTGTATGGGGTTTTCACAGTGTATCAGGATCCTGCCAGGTGTGTATGGGGGTTTCACAGTTTATCAGGATCCTGCCAGGTGTGTATGTGTGTTGCACAATATATCAGGATCCTGCCAGGTGTGTATGGGATTTCACAGTGTTTCAGGATCCTGCCAGGTGTGTATGTGGGTTTCACAGTGTATCAGGATACTGCAAGGTGTGTATGGGGTTTTCACAGTGTATCAGGATCCTGCCAGGTGTGTATGGGGTTTTCACAGTGTATCAGGATCCTGCCAGGTGTGTTTGGGGTTTTCACTCAACATCAGGATCCTGCCAGTTGTGTATGGGGTTTTCACAGTGTATCAGAATCCTGACATGTGTGTTTCGGGTTTTCACAGTTGATCAGGAACCTGCCAGGTGTGTCTGGGGATTTCACAGCGTATCATGATCCTGCCTGGTGTGTATGGGAGTTTCACAGTTTATCAGGATCCTGCCAGGTGTGTATTGGGTTTCACAGTGTATCAGGATCCTGCCAGATGTGTATGGGGTTTTCACAGTGGATCAGGATCCTGCCAGGTGTGTATGGGGATTTCACAGTGTATCAGGATCCTTCCAGATGTGTATGGGGTTTTATCTGTGGATCAGGAACATGCCAGGTGTTTATGGGGATTTCACAGTGTATCAGGATCCTGCCAGGTGTGTATGTGGGTTTCACAGTGTTTCAGAATCCTGCCAGGTGTGTATTGGGTTTTGACCGTGTATCAGGATCCTGCCAGGTGTGTATGGACTTTTCACAGTGTATCAGGATCCTGCCAGGTGTGTATGGGGGTTTCACAGTTTATCAGGATCCTGCCAGGTGTGTATGTGTGTTGCACAGTTTATCAGGATCCTGCCAGGTGTGTATGGGGGTTTCACAGTGCATCAGGATCCTGCCATGTCTGTGTGGGTATTTCACAGTGTATCAGGATCCTGCCAGGTGTGTATGGGGGTTTCACAGTTTATCAGTATCCTGTCAGGTGTTTATGTGGGTTTCACAGTTCATCGGGATCCTGCCAGGTGTGTATGGGGTTTTCACAGTGTATCAGTATCCTGCCAGGTGTG
The DNA here is from genome assembly GCF_036365525.1 of Heterodontus francisci. Lineage (NCBI taxonomy): Eukaryota > Metazoa > Chordata > Chondrichthyes > Heterodontiformes > Heterodontidae > Heterodontus > Heterodontus francisci. The sequence goes on along the minus strand of NW_027140405.1, from coordinate 1,228,771 downwards.
CATGTTTGTTTCACAGTTTATCAGGATCCTGCCAGGTGTGCATGGGGTTTTCACAGTCTATCAGTATCCTGCCAGGTGTGTATGGGGTTTTCACTGTGTATCAGGATCCTGCCAGGTGTGTATGGGCTTTTCACAGTTTATCAGGATCCTGCCAGGTGTGTATGGGGGTTTCACAGTTTATCAGGATCCTTCCAGGTGTGTATGGGGGTTTCACAGTTTATCAGGATCCTGCCAGGTGTGTATGTGGGTTGCACAGTTTATCGGTATGCTGCCAGGTGTGTATGGGAGTTTCACAGTGTGTCAGGATCCTGCCAGGTGTGTATGGGTTTTTCACAGTGTATCAGGATCCTGCCAGGTGTGTATGGGGGTTTCACAGTTTATCAGGGCCATGTCAGGTGTTTATGTGGGTTTCACAGTTCATCAGGATCCTGCCAGGTTTGTATCGTGTTTTCACAGTGTCTCAGTATCCTGCCAGGTGTGCATGTGTGTTTCACAGTTTATCAGTATCCTGCCAGGTGTGTATGGGGGTTTCACAGTTTATCAGGATCTTGCCAGGTGTGTATGGGTGTTTCACAGTCTATCAGGATCCTGACAGGTGTGTATGGGGTTTTCACCGTGTATCAGGATCCTGCCAGGTGTGTATGGTGTTTTCACAGTTTATCAGGATCCTGCCAGGTCTGTATGGGTGTTTCACAGTTTATCAGGATTCTGAAAGGTGTGTATGTGGGTTTCACATTTTATCAGGATCCTGCCAGGTGTGTATGGGGTTTTCACAGTTTATCGGTATCCTTCCTGGTATGTCTGGGGGTTTCACTGTTTATCAGGATCCTGCCAGGTGAGTATGTGGGTTTCACAGTTTATCAGGATCCTGCCAGATGTGAGTGGGGATTCCACAGTGCATCAGGATCCTGCCAGATGTGTGTGGGGTTTTCACAGTGCATCAGGATCCTTCCAGATGTGTATGGGTGTTTCACAGTGTATCATGATCCTGCCACGTGTGCATCTGTTTCACAGTATATCAGGGTCCTGCAGGAGTGTGTGTGGGTTTCACAGTTTATCAGGCTCCTGCCTGGTGTTTATTTGGGTTTCACAGTTTATCAGGATCCTGCCTGGTATGTATGGGGTTTCACAGTGCATCAGGATCCTGCCACGTGTGTATGGGGTTTTCACAGAGTATCAGGATCCTGCCAGGTGTGTATGGGGGTTTCACAGTTATCAGGATCCTGCCAGGTGTGTATGTGGGTGTCACAGTTTATCAGGATCCTGCCAGGTGTGTATGGGTGTTTCACAGTTTATCAGGATCCTGCCAGGTGTGTATGGGGGTTTCACATTTTATCAGTATCCTGCCTGGTGTGTCCGGGTGTTTCACAGTTTATCAGGATTCTGCCAGATGTGAATGGGGTTTTCACAGTGCATCAGCATCATGCCAGAATTGTATGGGGTTTTCACAATGCATCAGTATCCTTCCAGATGTGTCTGAGGGTTTCACAGTGTATCAGGAACCTGCATCGAGTGTTTGGGGACCCACAGATTATCAGGATACTGCCAGGTGTGTATGGGGGTTTTCCAGTTTATCAGGATCCTGCCTGGTGTGTCTGCGGGTTTCACAGTTCATCAGGATCCTGCCAGGTGTGTATGGGGATTTCACAGTGTATCAGGATCCTTCCAGATGTGTATGGGGTTTTATCTGTGGATCAGGAACATGCCAGGTGTTTATGGGGATTTCACAGTGTATCAGGATCCTGCCAGGTGTGTATGTGGGTTTCACAGTGTTTCAGAATCCTGCCAGGTGTGTATTGGGTTTTGACCGTGTATCAGGATCCTGCCAGGTGTGTATGGACTTTTCACAGTGTATCAGGATCCTGCCAGGTGTGTATGGGGGTTTCACAGTTTATCAGGATCCTGCCAGGTGTGTATGTGTGTTGCACAGTTTATCAGGATCCTGCCAGGTGTGTATGGGGGTTTCACAGTGCATCAGGATCCTGCCATGTCTGTGTGGGTATTTCACAGTGTATCAGGATCCTGCCAGGTGTGTATGGGGGTTTCACAGTTTATCAGTATCCTGTCAGGTGTTTATGTGGGTTTCACAGTTCATCGGGATCCTGCCAGGTGTGTATGGGGTTTTCACAGTGTATCAGTATCCTGCCAGGTGTGCATGTTTGTTTCACAGTTTATCAGTATCCTGCCAGGTGTGCATGGGGTTTTCACAGTCTATCAGTATCCTGCCAGGTGTGTATGGGGTTTTCACTGTGTATCAGGATCCTGCCAGGTGTGTATGGGCTTTTCACAGTTTATCAGGATCCTGCCAGGTGTGTATGGGGGTTTCACAGTTTATCAGGATCCTTCCAGGTGTGTATGGGGGTTTCACAGTTTATCAGGATCCTGCCAGGTGTGTATGTGGGTTGCACAGTTTATCGGTATGCTGCCAGGTGTGTATGGGAGTTTCACAGTGTGTCAGGATCCTGCCAGGTGTGTATGGGTTTTTCACAGTGTATCAGGATCCTGCCAGGTGTGTATGGGGGTTTCACAGTTTATCAGGGCCATGTCAGGTGTTTATGTGGGTTTCACAGTTCATCAGGATCCTGCCAGGTTTGTATCGGGTTTTCACAGTGTCTCAGTATCCTGCCAGGTGTGCATGTGTGTTTCACAGTTTATCAGTATCCTGCCAGGTGTGTATGGGGGTTTCACAGTTTATCAGGATCTTGCCAGGTGTGTATGGGTGTTTCACAGTCTATCAGGATCCTGCCAGGTGTGTATGGGGTTTTCACCGTGTATCAGGATCCTGCCAGGTGTGTATGGTGTTTTCACAGTTTATCAGGATCCTGCCAGGTCTGTATGGGTGTTTCACAGTTTATCAGGATTCTGAAAGGTGTGTATGTGGGTTTCACATTTTATCAGGATCCTGCCAGGTGTGTATGGGGTTTTCACAGTTTATCGGTATCCTTCCTGGTATGTCTGGGGGTTTCACTGTTTATCAGGATCCTGCCAGGTGAGTATGTGGGTTTCACAGTTTATCAGGATCCTGCCAGATGTGAGTGGGGATTCCACAGTGCATCAGGATCCTGCCAGATGTGTGTGGGGTTTTCACAGTGCATCAGGATCCTTCCAGATGTGTATGGGTGTTTCACAGTGTATCATGATCCTGCCACGTGTGCATCTGTTTCACAGTATATCAGGGTCCTGCAGGGGTGTGTGTGGGTTTCACAGTTTATCAGGCTCCTGCCTGGTGTTTATTTGGGTTTCACAGTTTATCAGGATCCTGCCTGGTATGTATGGGGTTTCACAGTGGATCAGGATCCTGCCACGTGTGTATGGGGTTTTCACAGAGTATCAGGATCCTGCCAGGTGTGTATGGGGGTTTCACAGTTATCAGGATCCTGCCAGGTGTGTATGTGGGTGTCACAGTTTATCAGGATCCTGCCAGGTGTGTATGGGTGTTTCACAGTTTATCAGGATCCTGCCAGGTGTGTATGGGGGTTTCACATTTTATCAGTATCCTGCCTGGTGTGTCCGGGTGTATCACAGTTTATCAGGATTCTGCCAGATGTGAATGGGGTTTTCACAGTGCATCAGCATCATGCCAGAATTGTATGGGGTTTTCACAATGCATCAGTATCCTTCCAGATGTGTCTGAGGGTTTCACAGTGTATCAGGAACCTGCATCGAGTGTTTGGGGACCCACAGATTATCAGGATCCTGCCAGGTGTGTATGGGGGTTTTCCAGTTTATCAGGATCCTGCCTGGTGTGTCTGCGGGTTTCACAGTTCATCAGGATCCTGCCAGGTGTGTATGTGGGTTTCACAAGATATCAGTATCCTGCCAGGTGTGTATGGGGATTTCACAGTGTATCAGGATCCTGCCAGGTGTGTATGGGGGTTTCACAGTTTATCAGGATCCTTCCAGGTGTGTATGGGGGTTTCACAGTTTATCAGGATCCTGCCAGGTGTGTATGTGGGTTGCACAGTTTATCAGTATGCTGACAGGTGTATATGGGAGTTTCACAGTGTGTAAGGATCCTGCCAGGTGTGTATGGGTTTTTCACAGTGTATCAGGATCCTGCCAGGTGTGTATGGGGGTTTCACAGTTTATCAGGGTCATGTCAGGTGTTTATGTGGGTTTCACAGTTCATCAGGATCCTGCCAGGTTTGTATCGGGTTTTCACAGTGTCTCAGTATCCTGCCAGGTGTGCATGTGTGTTTCACAGTTTATCAGTATCCTGCCAGGTGTGTATGGGGGTTTCACAGTTTATCAGGATCCTGCCAGGTGTGTATGGGGGTTTCACAGTCTATCAGGATCCTGCCAGGTGTGTATGGGGTTTTCACCGTGTATCAGGATCCTGCCAGGTGTGTATGTGGGTGTCACAGTTTATCAGGATCCTGCCAGGTGTGTATGGGTGTTTCACAGTTTATCAGGATCCTGCCAGGTGTGTATGGGGGTTTCACATTTTATCAGTATCCTGCCTGGTGTGTCCGGGTGTTTCACAGTTTATCAGGATTCTGCCAGATGTGAATGGGGTTTTCACAGTGCATCAGCATCATGCCAGAATTGTATGGGGTTTTCACAATGCATCAGGATCCTTCCAGATGTGTCTGAGGGTTTCACAGTGTATCAGGAACCTGCATCGAGTGTTTGGGGACCCACAGTTTATCAGGATCCTGCCAGGTGTGTATGGGGGTTTTCCAGTTTATCAGGATCCTGCCTGGTGTGTCTGCGGGTTTCACAGTTCATCAGGATCCTGCCAGGTGTGTATGTGGGTTTCACAGTTTATCAGTATCCTGCCAGGTGTGTATGGGGATTTCACAGTGTATCAGGATCCTGCCAGGTGTGTATGGGGGTTTCACAGTTTATCAGGATCCTTCCAGGTGTGTATGGGGGTTTCACAGTTTATCAGGATCCTGCCAGGTGTGTATGTTGGTGCACAGTTTATCAGTATGCTGACAGGTGTGTATGGGAGTTTCACAGTGTGTAAGGATCCTGCCAGGTGTGTATGGGTTTTTCACAGTGTATCAGGATCCTGCCAGTTGTGTATGGGGGTTTCACAGTTTATCAGGGTCATGTCAGGTGTTTATGTGGGTTTCACAGTTCATCAGGATCCTGCCAGGTTTGTATCGGGTTTTCACAGTGTCTCAGTATCCTGCCAGGTGTGCATGTGTGTTTCACAGTTTATCAGTATCCTGCCAGGTGTGTAAGGGGGTTTCACAGTTTATCAGGGTCTTGCCAGGTTTGTATGGGGGTTTCACAGTCTATCAGGATCCTGCCAGGTGTGTATGGGGTTTTCACCGTGTATCAGGATCCTGCCAGGTGTGTATGGTGTTTTCACAGTTTATCAGGATCCTGCCAGGTCTGTATGGGGCTTTCACAGTTTATCAGGATCCTGCCAGGTGTGTATGTGGGTTTCACAGTTTATCAGGATCCTGCCAGATGTGAGTGGGGTTTTCACAGTGCATTAGGATCCTGCCAGATGTGTATGGGGTTTTCACAGTGCATCAGGATCCTTCCAGATGTGTTTGGGTGTTTCACAGTGTATCATGATCCTGTCACGTGTGTATGGGTTTTCACAGTATATCAGGGTCCTGCAGGTGTGTATGTGGGTTTCACAGTTTATCAGGCTCCTGCCTGGTGTTTCTGTGGGTTTCACAGTTTATCAGGATCCTGCCTGGTGTGTATGGGGTTTCTCAGTGGATCAGGATCCTGCCACGTGTGTATGGGGTTTTCACAGAGTATCAGGATCCTGCCAGGTGTGTATGGGGGTTTCACAGTTATCAGGATCCTGCCAGGTGTGTATGTGGGTGTCACAGTTTATCAGGATCCTGCCAGGTGTGTATGGGTGTTTCACAGTTTGTCAGGATCCTGCCAGGTGTGTATGGGGGTTTCACATTTTATCAGTATCCTGCCTGGTGTGTCCGGGTGTTTCACAGTTGATCAGGAACCTGCCAGGTGTGTATGGGGATTTCACAGCGTAGCAGGATCCTGCCAGGTGTGTATGGGATTTTCACAGTTTATCAGGATCCTGCCAGGTGTGTATTGGGTTTCACCGTGTATCAGGATCCTGCCAGGTGTGCATGGGGTTTTCACAGTGGATCAGGATCCTGCCAGGTTTGTATGGGGTTTTAACTGTGGATCTGGAACCTGCCAGATGTTTATGGGGATTTCACAGTGTATCAGGATCCTGCCAGGTGTGTATGTGTGTTTCACAGTGTATCTGGATCCTGCCAGGTGTGTATGGGGTTTTCACAGTGTATCAGGATCCTGCCAGGTGTGTATGGGGTTTTCACAGTGTATCAGGATCCTGCCAGGTGTGTACGGGGGTTTCACAGTTTATCAGGATCCTGCCATTTGTGTATGTGGGTTGCACAGTATATCAGGATCCTGCCAGGTGTGTATGGGATTTCACAGTGTTTCAGGATCCTGCCAGGTGTGTATGTGGGTTTCACAGTGTATCAGGATACTGCAAGGTGTGTATGGGGTTTTCACAGTGTATTAGGATCCTGCCAGGTGTGTATGCTGTTTTCACAGTGTATCAGGATCCTGCCAGTTGTGTTAGGGGTTTTCACTCTGCATCAGGATCCTGCCCGTTGTGTATGGGGTTTTCACAGTGTATCAGAATCCTGCCATGTGTGTTTCGGGTTTTCACAGTTGATCAGGAACCTGCCAGGTGTGTCTGGGGATTTCACAGCGTATCATGAACCTGCCTGGTGTGTATGGGGGTTTCACAGTTTATCAGGATCCTGCCAGTTGTGTATTGGGTTTCACAGTGTATCAGGATCCTGCCAGGTGTGTATGGGGTTTTCACAGTGGATCAGGATCCTGCCAGGTGTGTATGGGGTTTTCACAGTGTATCAGGATCCTGCCAGGTGTGTATGGGGTTTTATCTGTGGATCAGGGACCTGCCAGGTGTTTATGGGAATTTCACAGTGTATCAGGATCCTGCCAGGTGTGTATGTGGGTTTCACAGTGAATCAGAATCCTGCCAGGTGTGTATGGGGTTTTCACAGTGTATCAGGATCCTGCCAGGTGTGTATGGACTTTTCACAGTGTATCAGGATCCTGCCAGGTGTGTATGGGGGTTTCACAGTTTATCAGGATCCTGCCAGGTGTGTATGGGTGTTTCACAGTCTATCAGGATCCTGCCAGGTGTGTATGGGGTTTTCACCGTGTATCAGGATCCTGCCAGGTGTGTATGGTGTTTTCACAGTTTATCAGGATCCTGCCAGGTCTGTATGGGGGTTTCACAGTTTATCAGGATCCTGCCAGGTGTGTATGTGGGTTTCACATTTTATCAGGATCCTGCCAGGTGTGTATGGGGTTTTCACAGTTTATCGGTATCCTTCCTGGTATGTCTGGGGGTTTCACAGTTTATCAGGATCCTGCCAGGTGAGTATGTGGGTTTCACAGTTTATCAGGATCCTGCCAGATGTGAGTGGGGTTTTCACATTGCATCAGGATCCTGCCAGATGTGTAAGGGGTTTTGACAGTGCATCAGGATCCTTCCAGATGTGTATGGGTGTTTCACAGTGTATCAAGATCCTGCCACGTGTGTATGGTGTTTCACAGTATATCAGGGTCCTGCAGGTGTGTATGTGGGTTTCACAGTTTATCAGGCTCCTGCCTGGTGTTTATTTGGGTTTCACAGTTTATCAGGATCCTGCCTGGTGTGTATGGGGTTTCACAGTGGATCAGGATCCTGCCACGTGTGTATGGGGTTTTCACAGAGTATCAGGATCCTGCCAGGTGTGTATGGGGGTTTCACAGTTATCAGGATCCTGCCAGGTGTTTATGTGGGTGTCACAGTTTATCAGGATCCTGCCAGGTGTGTATGGGTGTTTCACAGTTTATCAGGATCCTGCCAGGTGTGTATGGGGGTTTCACATTTTATCAGTATCCTGCCTGGTATGTCCGGGTGTTTCACAGTTTATCAGGATTCTGCCAGATGTGAATGGGGTTTTCACAGTGCATCAGCATCATGCCAGAATTGTATGGGGTTTTCACAATGCATCAGGATCCTTCCAGATGTGTCTGAGGGTTTCACAGTGTATCAGGAACCTGCATCAAGTGTTTGGGGACCCACAGTTTATCAGGATCCTGCCTGGTGTGTCTGCGGGTTTCACAGTTCATCAGGATCCTGCCAGGTGTGTATGTGGGTTTCACAGTTTATCAGTATCCTGCCAGGTGTGTATGGGGATTTCACAGTGTTTCAGGATCCTGCCAGGTGTGTATGGGGGTTTCACAGTTTATCAGGATCCTTCCAGGTGTGTATGGGGGTTTCACAGTTTATCAGGAACCTGCCAGTTGTGTATGTGGGTTGCACAGTTTATCAGTATGCTGACAGGTGTGTATGGGAGTTTCACAGTGTGTCAGGATCCTGCCAGGTGTGTATGGGTTTTTCACAGTGTATCAGTGTCCTGCCAGTTGTGTATGGGGGTTTCACAGTTTATCAGGGTCATGTCAGGTGTTTATGTGGGTTTCACAGTTCATCAGGATCCTGCCAGGTTTGTATCGGGTTTTCACAGTGTCTCAGTATCCTGCCAGGTGTGCATGTGTGTTTCACAGTTTATCAGTATTCTGCCAGATGTGTATGTGGGTTTCACAGTGAATCAGAATCCTGCCAGGTGTGTATGGGGTTTTCACAGTGTATCAGGATCCTGCCAGGTGTGTATGGACTTTTCACAGTGTATCAGGATCCTGCCAGGTGTGTATGGGGGTTTCACAGTTTATCAGGATCCTGCCAGGTGTGTATGGGTGTTTCACAGTCTATCAGGATCCTGCCAGGTGTGTATGGGGTTTTCACCGTGTATCAGGATCCTGCCAGGTGTGTATGGTGTTTTCACAGTTTATCAGGATCCTGCCAGGTCTGTATGGGGGTTTCACAGTTTATCAGGATCCTGCCAGGTCTGTATGTGGGTTTCACATTTTATCAGGATCCTGCCAGGTGTGTATGGGGTTTTCACAGTTTATCGGTATCCTTCCTGGTATGTCTGGGGGTTTCACAGTTTATCAGGATCCTGCCAGGTGAGTATGTGGGTTTCACAGTTTATCAGGATCCTGCCAGATGTGAGTGGGGTTTTCACATTGCATCAGGATCCTGCCAGATGTGTAAGGGGTTTTGACAGTGCATCAGGATCCTTCCAGATGTGTATGGGTGTTTCACAGTGTATCAAGATCCTGCCACGTGTGTATGGTGTTTCACAGTATATCAGGGTCCTGCAGGTGTGTATGTGGGTTTCACAGTTTATCAGGCTCCTGCCTGGTGTTTATTTGGGTTTCACAGTTTATCAGGATCCTGCCTGGTGTGTATGGGGTTTCACAGTGGATCAGGATCCTGCCACGTGTGTATGGGGTTTTCACAGAGTATCAGGATCCTGCCAGGTGTGTATGGGGGTTTCACAGTTATCAGGATCCTGCCAGGTGTTTATGTGGGTGTCACAGTTTATCAGGATCCTGCCAGGTGTGTATGGGTGTTTCACAGTTTATCAGGATCCTGCCAGGTGTGTATGGGGGTTTCACATTTTATCAGTATCCTGCCTGGTATGTCCGGGTGTTTCACAGTTTATCAGGATTCTGCCAGATGTGAATGGGGTTTTCACAGTGCATCAGCATCATGCCAGAATTGTATGGGGTTTTCACAATGCATCAGGATCCTTCCAGATGTGTCTGAGGGTTTCACAGTGTATCAGGAACCTGCATCAAGTGTTTGGGGACCCACAGTTTATCAGGATCCTGCCTGGTGTGTCTGCGGGTTTCACAGTTCATCAGGATCCTGCCAGGTGTGTATGTGGGTTTCACAGTTTATCAGTATCCTGCCAGGTGTGTATGGGGATTTCACAGTGTATCAGGATCCTGCCAGGTGTGTATGGGGGTTTCACAGTTTATCAGGATCCTTCCAGGTGTGTATGGGGGTTTCACAGTTTATCAGGATCCTGCCAGTTGTGTATGTGGGTTGCACAGTTTATCAGTATGCTGACAGGTGTGTATGGGAGTTTCACAGTGTGTCAGGATCCTGCCAGGTGTGTATGGGTTTTTCACAGTGTATCAGTGTCCTGCCAGTTGTGTATGGGGGTTTCACAGTTTATCAGGGTCATGTCAGGTGTTTATGTGGGTTTCACAGTTCATCAGGATCCTGCCAGGTTTGTATCGGGTTTTCACAGTGTCTCAGTATCCTGCCAGGTGTGCATGTGTGTTTCACAGTTTATCAGTATCCTGCCAGGTGTGTATGGGGGTTTCACAGTTTATCGGGATCTTGCCAGGTGTGTATGGGTGTTTCACAGTCTATCAGTATCCTGCCAGGTGTGTATGGGGTTTTCACCGTGTATCAGGATCCTGCCAGGTGTGTATGGTGTTTTCAGTTTATCAGGATCCTGCCAGGTCTGTATGGGGGATTCGCAGTTTATCAGAATCCTGCCAGGTGTGCATGTGGGTTTCACAGTTTATCAGGATCCTGCCAGATGTGAGTGGGGTTTTCACAGTGCATCAGGTTCCTGCCAGATGTGTATGGGGTTTTCACAGTGCATCAGGATCCTTCCAGATGTGTTTGGGTGTTTCACAGTGTATCATGATCCTGCCACGTGTGTATGGGGTTTCACAGTATATCAGGATCCTGCCAGGTGTGTATGGACTTTTCACAGTGTATCAGGATCCTGCCAGGTGTGTATGGGGGTTTCACAGTTTATCAGGATCCTGCCAGGTGTGTATGGGTGTTTCACAGTCTATCAGGATCCTGCCAGGTGTGTATGGTGTTTTCACAGTTTATCAGGATCCTGCCAGGTCTGTATGGGGGTTTCACAGTTTATCAGGATCCTGCCAGATGTGTATGTGGGTTTCACATTTTATCAGGATCCTGCCAGGTGTGTATGGGGTTTTCACAGTTTATCGGTATCCTTCCTGGTATGTCTGGGGGTTTCACAGTTTATCAGGATCCTGCCAGGTGAGTATGTGGGTTTCACAGTTTATCAGGATCCTGCCAGATGTGAGTGGGGTTTTCACAGTGCATCAGGATCCTTCCAGATGTGTATGGGTGTTTCACAGTGTATCAACATCCTGCCACGTGTGTATGGGGTTTCACAGTATATCAGGGTCCTGCAGCTGTGTATGTGGGTTTCACAGTTTATCAGGCTCCTGCCTGGTGTTTATTTGGGTTTCACAGTTTATCAGGATCCTGCCTGGTGTGTATGGGGTTTCACAGTGGATCAGGATCCTGCCACGTGTGTATGGGGTATTCACAGAGTATCAGGATCCTGCCAGGTGTGTATGGGGGTTTCACAGTTATCAGGATCCTGCCAGGTGTTTATGTGGGTGTCACAGTTTATCAGGATCCTGCCAGGTGTGTATGGGTGTTTCACAGTTTATCAGGATCCTGCCAGGTGTGTATGGGGGTTTCACATTTTATCAGTATCCTGCCTGGTGTGTCCGGGTGTTTCACAGTTTATCAGGATTCTGCCAGATGTGAATGGGGTTTTCACAGTGCATCAGCATCATGCCAGAATTGTATGGGGTTTTCACAATGCATCAGGATCCTTCCAGATGTGTCTGAGGGTTTCACAGTGTATCAGGAACCTGCATCGAGTGTTTGGGGACCCACAGTTTATCAGGATCCTACCAGGTGTGTATGGGGGCTTTACAGTTTATCAGGATCCTGCCTGGTGTGTCTGCGGGTTTCACAGTTCATCAGGATCCTGCCAGGTGTGTATGTGGGTTTCACAGTTTATCAGTATCCTGCCAGGTGTGTATGGGGATTTCACAGTGTATCAGGATCCTGCCAGGTGTGTATGGGAGTTTCACAGTTTATCAGGATCCTTCCAGGTGTGTATGGGGGTTTCACAGTTTATCAGGATCCTGCCAGGTGTGTATGTGGGTTGCACAGTTTATCAGTATGCTGACAGGTGTGTATGGGAGTTTCACAGTGTGTCAGGATCCTGCCAGGTGTGTATGGGTTTTTCACAGTGTATCAGTGTCCTGCCAGGTGTGTATGGGGGTTTCACAGTTTATCAGGGTCATGTCAGGTTTTTATGTGGGTTTCACAGTTCATCAGGATCCTGCCAGGTTTGTATCGGGTTTTCACAGTGTCTCAGTATCCTGCCAGGTGTGCATGTGTGTTTCACAGTTTATCAGTATCCTGCCAGGTGTGTATGGGGGTTTCACAGTTTATCAGGATCTTGCCAGGTGTGTATGGGTGTTTCACAGTCTATCAGGATCCTGCCAGGTGTGTATGGGGTTTTCACCGTGTATCAGGATCCTGCCAGGTGTGTATGGTGTTTTCACAGTTTATCAGGATCCTGCCAGGTCTGTATGGGGGATTCACAGTTTATCAGGATCCTGCCAGGTGTGCATGTGGGTTTCACAGTTTATCAGGATCCTGCCAGATGTGAGTGGGGTTTTCACAGTGCATCAGGTTCCTGCCAGATGTGTATAAGGTTTTCACAGTGCATCAGGATCCTTCCAGATGTGTTTGGGTGTTTCACAGTGTATCATGATCCTGCCACGTGTGTATGGGGTTTCACAGTATATCAGGGTCCTGCAGGTGTGTATGTGGGTTTCACAGTTTATCAGGCTCCTGCCTGGTGTTTATGTGGGTTTCACAGTTTATCAGGATCCTGCCTGGTGTGTATGGGGTTTCACAGTGGATCAGGATCCTGCCACGTGTGTATGGGGTTTTCACAGAGTATCAGGATCCTGCCAGGTGTGTATGGGGGTTTCACAGTTATCAGGATCCTGCCAGGTGTGTATGTGGGTGTCACAGTTTATCAGGATCCTGCCAGGTGTGTATGGGTGTTTCTCAGTTTATCAGGATCCTGCCAGGTGTGTATGGGTGCTTCACATTTTATCAGTATCCTGCCTGGTGTGCCCGGGTGTTTCACAGTTTATCAGGTTTCTGCCAGATGTGAATGGGGTTTTCACAGTGCATCAGCATCATGCCAGATTTGTATGGGGTTTTCACAATGCATCAGGATCCTTCCAGATGTGTCTGAGGGTTTCACAGTGTATCAGGATCCTGCATAGATTGTTTGGGGACCCACAGTTTATCAGGATCCGGCCAGGAGTGTATGGGGGTTTCACAGTTTATCAGGATCCTGCCTGGTGTGTCTGGGGGTTTCACAGTTCATCAGGATCCTTCCAGGTGTGTATGTGGGTTTCACAGTTTATCAGTATCCTGCCAGGTGTGTATGGGGATTTCACAGTGTATCAGGATCCTTCCAGGTGTGTATGAGTGTTTCACAGTGGATCAGGATCCTGCCAGGTGTGTATGGGGGTTTCACAGTTTATCAGGAACCTGCCAGGTGTTTATATGGGTTACACAGTGTATCACGTTCCTGCCAGGTGTGTATGGGTGTTTCACAGTTTATCAGGATCCTGCCAGGTGTGTATGGGGGTTTGGCATTTTATCAGGATCCTTCTAGATGTGTATGGGAGTTACACAGTGTATCAGGATCCTCCCAGGTGTGTTTGGGGTTTTCACAGTGTATCATGATCCTTCCTGGTGTGCATGGGGGCTTCACAGTGGATCAGGATCCTTCCAGGTGTGTATGGGTTTTCACAGTGTATCAGGATCCTGCCAGATGTGTTTGGGTATTTCACAGTGTATCAGGATCCTTCCAGGTGTGTATGAGTGTTTCACAGTGGATCAGGATCCTGCCAGGTGTGTATGGGGTTTCACAGTGTATCAGGATCCTCCCAGGTGTGTTTGGTGTTTTCACAGTGTATCAGGATCCTGCCAAATGTGAACGGGGTTTCACAGTAGATCAGGATCCTGCCAGGTGTGCTTGGGGTTTCACAGTGTATCAGAATCCTGCCAAATGTGAACGGGGTTTCACAGTGTATCAGGATCCTGCCAAATGTGAACGGGGTTTCACAGAGGATCAGGATCCTGCCAGGTGTGTATGGGGTTTCACAGTGTATCAGGATCCTGCCAAATGTGCGGGGATTTCACAGTATAACAGGATCCTGCCAGGTGTGTATGGGGTTTTCACAGTGGATCAGGATTCTGCCAGGTGTGTATGGGGGTTTTCACAGTGTATCAGGATCCTTCCAGGTGTGTATGGGGGTTTTCACAGTGTATCCGGATACTTTCCGGTGTGTATGGGGTTTCACAGTGTATCAGGATCCTCCCAGGTGTGTTTGGGCTTTTCATAGTGTATCAGGATCCTGCCAAATGTGAACGGGGTTTCACAGTGGATCAGGATCCTGCCAGGTGTGTATGGGGTTTCACAGTGTATCCGGATCCTGACAAATGTGAACGGGGTTTCACAGTGTATCAGGATCCTGTCAAATGTGAACGGGGTTTCACAGGATAACAGGATACTGCTAGGTGTATATGGGGTTTTCACAGTGGATCAGGATCCTGCCAGGTGTGTATGGGGGTTTTCACAGTGCATCAGGATCCTGCCAGATGTGTATGGGGTTTTCACAGTGCATCAGGATCCTTCCAGATGTGTATGGGTGTTTCACAGTGTATCATGATCCTGCCACGTGTGTATGGGGTTTCACAGTATATCAGGGTCCTGCAGGTGTGTATGTGGGTTTCAAAGTTTATCAGGCTCCTGCCTGGAGTTTATTTGGGTTTCACAGTTTATCAGGATCCTGCCTGGTGTGTATGGGGTTTCACAGTGGATCAGGATCCTGCCACGTGTGTATGGGGTTTTCACAGAGTATCAGGATCCTGCCAGGTGTGTGTGGGGGTTTCACAGTTATCAGGATCCTGCCAGGTGTGTATGTGGGTGTCACAGTTTATCAGGATCCTGCCAGGTGTGTATGGGTGTTTCACAGTTTATCAGGATCCTGCCAGGTGTGTATGGGGGTTTCACATTTTATCAGTATCCTGCCTGGTGTGTCCGGGTGTTTCACAGTTTATCAGGTTTCTGCCAGATGTGAATGGGGTTTTCACAGTGCATCAGCATCATGCCAGATTTGTATGGGGTTTTCACAATGCATCAGGATCCTTCCAGATGTGTCTGAGGGTTTCACAGTGTATCAGGATCCTGCATCGAGTGTTTGGGGACCCACAGTTTATCAGGATCCTGCCAGGTGTGTATGGGGGTTTCACAGCTTATCAGGATCCTGCCTGGTGTGTCTGGGGGTTTCACAGTTCATCAGGTTCCTGCCAGGTGTGTATGTGGGTTTCACAGTTTATCAGTATCCTGCCAGGTGTGTATGGGGATTTCACAGTGTATCAGGATCCTGCCAGGTGTGTATGGGAGTTTCACAGTTTATCAGGATACTTCCAGGTGTGTACGGGGGTTTCACAGTTTATCAGGATCCTGCCAGGTGTGTATGTGGGTTGCACAGTTTATCAGTATGCTGCCAGGTGTGTATGGGATTTTCACAGTGTGTCAGGATCCTGCCAGCTGTGTATGGGTTTTTCACAGTGTATCAGGATCCTGCCAGGTGTGTATGGGGGTTTCACAGTTTATCAGGTTCATGTCAGGTGTTTATGTGGGTTTCACAGTTCATCTGGATCCTGCCAGGTTTGTATCGGGTTTTCACAGTGTCTCAGTATCCTGCCATTTGTGCATGTGTGTTTCACAGTTTATCAGTATCCTGCCAGGTGTGTATGGGGGTTTCACAGTTTATCAGGATCTTGCCAGGTGTGTATGGGTGTTTCACAGTCTATCAGGATCCTGCCAGGTGTGTATGGGGTTTTCACCGTGTATCAGGATCCTGCCAGGTGTGTATGGTGTTTTCACAGTTTATCAGGATCCTGCCAGGTCTGTATGGGGGTGTCACAGTTTATCAGGATCCTGCCAGGTGTGTATGTGGGTTTCACATTTTATCAGGATCCTGCCCGGTGTGTATGGGGTTTTCACAGTTTATCGGTATCCTTCCTGGTATGTCTGGGGGTTTCACAGTTTATCAGGATCCTGCCAGGTGAGTATGTGGGTTTCACAGTTTATCAGGATCCTGCCAGATGCGAGTGGGGTTTTCACAGTGCATCAGGATACTGCCAGATGTGTATGGGGTTTTCACAGTGCATCAGGATCCTTCCAGATGTGTATGGGTGTTTCACAGTGTATCATGATCCTGCCACGTGTGTATGGGGTTTCACAGTATATCAGGGTCTTGCAGGTGTGTATGTGGGTTTCACAGTTTATCAGGCTCCTGCCTGGTGTTTATTTGGGTTTCACAATTTATCAGGATCCTGCCTGGTGTGTATGGGGTTTCACAGTGGATCAGGATCCTGCCACGTGTCTATGGGGTTTTCACAGAGTATCAGGATCCTGCCAGGTGTGTATGGGGGTTTCACAGTTATCAGGATCCTGCCAAATGTGTATGTGGGTGTCACAGTTTATCAGGATCCTGCCAGGTGTGTATGGGTGTTTCACAGTTTATCAGGAATCTGCCAGGTGTGTATGGGGTTTCACATTTAATCAGTATCCTGCCTGGTGTGTCCGGGTGTTTCACAGTTTATCAGGTTTCTGCCAGATGTGAATGGGGTTTTCACAGTGCATCAGCATCATGCCAGATTTGTATGGGGTTTTCACAATGCATCAGGATCCTTCCAGATGTGTCTGAGGGTTTCACAGTGGATCAGGATCCTGCATCGAGTGTTTGGGGACCCACAGTTTATCAGGATCCTGCCAGGTGTGTATGGGGGTTTCACAGTTTATCAGGATCCTGCCTGGTGTGTCTGGGGGTTTCACAGTTCATCAGGATCCTGCCAGGTGTGTCTGTGGGTTTCACAGTTTATCAGTATGCTGCCAGGTGTGTGTGGGGATTTCACAGTGTATCAGGATCCTGCCAGGTGTGTATGGGGGTTTCACAGTTTATCAGGATCCTTCCAGGTGTATATATGGGTTACACAGTGTATCACGTTCCTGCCAGGTGTGTATGGGGGTTTCACAGTTTATCAGGATCCTGCCAGGTGTGTTTGGGGGTTTCGCAGTTTATCAGGATCCTTCCAGATTTGTATGGGGGTTACACAGTGTATCAGGATCCTGCCAGGTGTGTATTGGGTTTCACAGTGTATCAAGATCCTCCCAGGTGTGTTTGGGGTTTTCACAGTGTATCATGATCCTTCCTGGTGTGTATGGGGGTTTCACAGTGGATCAGGATCCTTCCAGGTGTGTATGGGTTTTCACAGTGTATCAGGATCCTGCCAGATGTGTTTGGGTATTTCACAGTGTATCAGGATCCTACCAGGTGTGTATGAGTGTTTCACAGTGGATCAGGATCCTGCCAGGTGTGTATGGGGTTTCACAGTGTATCAGGATCCTCCCAGGTGTGTTTGGTGTTTTCACAGTGCATCAGGATCCTCCCAAATGTGAACGGGGTTTCACAGTAGATCAGGATCCTGCCAGGTGTGCTTGGGGTTTCACAGTGTGTCAGGATCCTGCCAAATGTGAAAGGGGTTTCACAGTATAACAGGATCCTGCCAGGTGTGTATGGGGTTTTCACAGTGGATCAGGATTCTGCCAGTTGTGTATGGGGTTTTCACAGTATATCAGGATCCTTCCAGGTGTGTATGGGGGTTTTCACAGTGTATCCGGATCCTTTCCGGTGTGTATGGGGTTTTTCAGTGTATCAGGATCCTCCCAGGTGTGTTTGGGCTTTTCATAGTGTATCAGGATCCTGCCAAATGTGAACGGGGTTTCACAGTGGATCAGGATCCTGCCAGGTGTGCATGGGGTTTCACAGTGTATCCGGATCCTGACAAATGTGAACGGGGTTTCACAGTGTATCAGGATCCTGTCAAATGTGAACGGGGTTTCACAGGATAACAGGCTCCTGCCAGGTGTGTATGGGGTTTTCACAGTTAATCAGGATCCTGCCAGGTGTGTATGGGGGTTTTCACAGTGTATCAGGATCCTTCCAGGTGTGTATGGGGGTTTTCTCAGTGTATCCGGATCCTTCCAGGTGTGTGTGGGGATTTCACAGTGGATCAGGATCCTGGCAGGTGTGCATGGGGTTGCACAGTGTATCAGTATCCTGCCAGATGTGAATGGGGTTTCACTGTTTATCAGGATCCTGCCAGATGTGAATGGGGTTTCACAGTGGATCAGGATCATGCCAGGTGTGTACGGGGTTTTCACAGTGTATCAGGATCCTGCCAGATGTGAATGGAGATTTCACAGTGGATCAGGATCCTGCCAGATGTGAATGGGGATTTCACCGTGCATCAGGATCCTGCCAGATGTGTATGGGGATTTCACAGTGCATCAGAATCCTTCTAGATGTGTATGGGCGTTTCACAGTGCATCAGGATCCTTCATCGTGTGTTTGGGGTTTCACAGTTTAACAGGATCCTGCCAGATGTGTATGGGGTTTTCACAGTGTGTCAGAATCCTGCCAGGTGTTTATGGGGTTTTCACAGTGTATCAGGATCCTGCCAGGTGTGTATGTGTGTTTCACAGTTTATCAGGATCCTGCCAGGTGTGCCTGGGGTTTTCACAGTTTATCAGGATCCTGCCAGGTGTGTATGGGGGTTTCACAGTTTATCAGGATCCTGCCAGGTGTGTATGTGAGTTTCACAGTTTATCAGGATCCTGCCAGTTGTGAATGGGGTTTTCACAGTGCATCAGGATCCTGCCAGATGTGTATGGGGTTTTCACAGTGGATCAGGATCCTGCCTGGTGTGTCAGGGAGTTCACAGATTATCAGGATCCTGCCAGGTGTGTATGTGGGTTTCACAGTTTATCAGGATCCTGCCAGATGTGAATGGAGCTGTAACAGTGCATCAGGATCCTGCCAGATGTGCATGGGGTTTTCAGAGAGCATCAGGATCCTTCCAGATGTGTAAGGGGTTACACAGTGTATCAGGATCCTGCCTGGTGTGTATGAGCGTTTCACATTGTATCAGGATCCTGCCAGGTGTGTATGGGTTTTTCACAGTGTATCAGGATCTGCCAGGTGTGTGGGGGGTTTCACAGCATATCAGGATCCTGCCAGATGTGTTTCGGGTTTTCACAGTCTATCAGGTCCTTCCAGGTGTGTATGGTGGTTTCACAGTGGATCAGGATCCTGCCAGGTGTGTATTGGGTTTCACAGTGTATCAGGATCCTGCCAGATGTGTTTGGGATTTTCACAGTGTATCAGGATCCTTCCAGGTGTGTATGAAGGTTTCACAGTGTATCTGGATCCTGCCAGCTTTGTATGCGGTTTCACAGTGCATCAGGATCCTGCCAAATGTGAAGGGGGTTTCACAGTATAACAGGATCCTGCCAGGTGTGTATGGGGTTTTCACAGTGGATCAGGATCCTGCCAGGTGTATATGGGGTTTCACAGTGTATCTGGATCCTGCCAGATGTGAATGGGGTTTCACTGCGTATCAGGATCCTGCCAGATGTGAATGGGGTTTCACAGTGGATCAGGATCCTGCCAGGTGTGTACAGGGTTTTCACAGTGTATCAGGATCCTGCCAAATGTGTATGGAGATTTCACAGTGGATCAGGATCCTGCCAGATGTGAATGAGAATTTCACAGTGCATCAGGATCCTGCCAGATGTGCATGGGGTTTTCACAGTGCATCAGGATCCTTCCAGATGTGTATGGGTGTTTCACAGTGTATCAGGATCCTGCCAGGTGTGTATGGGGTTTCACAGTGTATCAGGAACCTGCCAGGTGTGTATGTGGTTTTCACAGTCTATCAGGTCCTTCCAGTGTGTATGGTGGTTTCTCGATAGATCAGTATCCTGCCAGGTGTGTATGGGGTTTCACAGTGTATCAGGATCCTGCCAGATGTGTTTGGGGTTTTCACAGTGTATCAGGATCCTTCCAGGTGTGTATGAAGGTTTCACAGTGTATCAGGATCCTGCCAGGTGTGTATGGGGTTTCACAGTGTATCAGGATCCTCCCAGGTGTGTTTGGGGTTTTCACAGTGCATCAGGATCCTGCGAAATGTGAACGGGTTTTCACAGTGGATCAGGATTCTGCCAGGTGTGTAGGGGGTTTCACAGTGTATCAGGATCCTGCCAAATGTGAACGGGGTTTCACAGTGGATCAGGATCCTGCCAGGTGTGTATGGGGTTTTCACAGTGTTTCAGGATCCTGCCAAATGTGAAGGGGGTTTCACAGCATAACATAATCCTGCCAGGTGTGTATGGGGTTTTCACAGTGGATCAGGATCCTGCCAGGTGTGTATTGGGGTTTCACAGTGTATCAGGATCCTATCAGGTGCATATAGGGTTTTCACAGTGGATCAGGATCCTGCCAGGTGTGTATGGGGTTTCACAGTGTATCAGGATCCTGCCAAATGTGAAGGGGGTTTCACAGTATAACAGGATCCTGCCAGGTGTGTATGCGGGTTTTCACAATGCATCAGGATCCTTCCAGTTGTGCTTGGGGGTTTTCACAGTGTATCCGGATTCTTCCAGGTGTGTATGGGGTTTTCACAGTGGATCAGGATCCTGCCACGTGTATATGGGGTTTCACAGCGTATCAGGATCCTGTCAGATGTGAATGGGGTTTCACTGCGTATCAGGATCCTGCCAGATGTGAATGGGGTTTCACAGTGGAACAGGATCCTGCCAGATGTGTGCAGGGTTTTCAAAGGGTATCAGGATCCTGCCAGATGTGTATGGAGATTTCGCAGTGGATCAGGATCCTGCCAGATGTGAATGAGTTTTTCACAGTGCATCAGGATCCTGCCAGATGTGCATGGGGTTTTCACAGTGCATCAGGATCCTTCCAGATGCGTATGGGTGTTTCACAGTGTATCAGGATCCTGCATCGTGTGTATGGGGTTTCACAGTTAATCAGGTTCCTGCCAGGTGTGTATGGGGTTTTCACTGTGTATCAGGATCCTGCCAGGTGTGTATGGGGCTTTTACAGTGTATCAGGATCCTGCCAGGTGTGTATTTGGGTTTCACAGTTTATCAGGATCCTGCCAGGTGTGTCTGGGGTTTTCACAGTTTATCAGGATCCTGCCAGGTGTGTATGGGGGTTTCACAGTTTATAAGGATCCTGCCAGGCGTGTATGTGGGTTTCACAGTTTATCAGGATCCTGCCAGATGTGTATGGGGATTTCACAGTCCATCAGGCTCCTTACAGATGTGTATGGGTGTTTCACAGTGTTTCAGGATCCAGCATCGTGTGTCTGGGGTTTCACAGTTTATCAGGATCCTGCCAGGTGTGCATGGGGTTTTCACAGTGTATCAAGATCCTGCCAGGTGTGTAAGGGGTTTTCACAGTATATCAGGATCCTGCCAGGTGTGCATGTGGGTTTCACAGTTTATCACGATCCTACCTGGTGTGTATGGGGTTTTCACAGTGTATCAGGGACCTGCCAGGTGTGTATGTGGTTTTCACAGATTATCAGGATCCTGCCAGGTGTGTATGGGGTTTCACAGTGGATCAGGTTCCTGCCAGGTGAGCATGAGGGTTTCACAGTTTATCAGGATCCTGCCAGGTGTGAATGGGGTTTCACATTGGATCAGGATCCTGCCAGGTGTGTACGGGGTTTTCACAGTTTATCAGGATCTTGCCAGATGTGTATGGAGTTTTCACAGTGGATCAGGATCCTGCCAGGTGTGTATGGGGTTTTCATAGTGGATCAGGATCCTGCCTGTTGTGACAGGGATTTCACAGATTATCAGGATCCTGCCAGGTGTGTATGTGGGTTTCACAGTTTATCAGGATCCTTCCAGATGTGAATGGGGTTTTCACAGTGCATCAAGATCCTGCCAGGTGTGTAAGGGGTTTTCACAGTGTATCAGGATCCTGCCAGGTGTGCATGTGGGTTTCACAGTTTATCACGATCCTGCCTGGTGTGTATGGGGTTTTCACAGTGTATCAGGGACCTGCCAGGTGTGTATGTGGTTTTCATAGTTTATCAGGATCCTGCCAGGTGTGTATGGGGTTTCACAGTTGATCAGGATCCTGCCATGTGTGCATGAGGGTTTCACAGTTTATCAGGACCCTGCCTGGTGTGAATGGGGTTTCACAGTGGATCAGGATCTTGCCAGGTGTGTACGGGGTTTTCACAGTGTAGCAGGATCTTGCCAGATGTGTATGGAGTTTTCACAGTGGATCAGGATCCTGCCAGGTGTGTATGGGGTTTTCACAGTGGATCAGGATCCTGCCTGGTGTGACAGGGATTTCACAGATTATCAGGATCCTGCCAGGTGTGTATGTGGGTTTCACACTTTATCAGGATCCTTCCAGATGTGAATGGGGTTTTCACAATGCATCAGGATCCTGCCAGGTGTGTATGGGGTTTTCACAGTGGATCAGGATCCTGCCAGGTGTGTATTGGGGTTTCACAGTGTATCAGGATCCTATCAGGTGCATATAGGGTTTTCACAGTGGATCAGGATCCTGCCAGGTGTGTATGGGGTTTCACAGTGTATCAGGATCCTGCCAAATGTGAAGGGGGTTTCACAGTATAACAGGATCCTGCCAGGTGTGTATGCGGGTTTTCACAATGTATCAGGATCCTTCCAGTTGTGCTTGGGGGTTTTCACAGTGTATCCGGATTCTTCCAGGTGTGTATGGGGTTTTCACAGTGGATCAGGATCCTGCCACGTGTATATGGGGTTTCACAGCGTATCAGGATCCTGTCAGATGTGAATGGGGTTTCACTGCGTATCAGGATCCTGCCAGATGTGAATGGGGTTTCACAGTGGAACAGGATCCTGCCAGATGTGTGCAGGGTTTTCAAAGGGTATCAGGATCCTGCCAGATGTGCATGGGGTTTTCACAGTGCATCAGGATCCTTCCAGATGCGTATGGGTGTTTCACAGTGTATCAGGATCCTGCATCGTGTGTATGGGGTTTCACAGTTAATCAGGTTCCTGCCAGGTGTGTATGGGGTTTTCACTGTGTATCAGGATCCTGCCAGGTGTGTATGGGGCTTTTACAGTGTATCAGGATCCTGCCAGGTGTGTATTTGGGTTTCACAGTTTATCAGGATCCTGCCAGGTGTGTCTGGGGTTTTCACAGTTTATCAGGATCCTGCCAGGTGTGTATGGGGGTTTCACAGTTTATAAGGATCCTGCCAGGCGTGTATGTGGGTTTCACAGTTTATCAGGATCCTGCCAGATGTGTATGGGGATTTCACAGTCCATCAGGCTCCTTACAGATGTGTATGGGTGTTTCACAGTGTTTCAGGATCCAGCATCGTGTGTCTGGGGTTTCACAGTTTATCAGGATCCTGCCAGGTGTGCATGGGGTTTTCACAGTGTATCAAGATCCTGCCAGGTGTGTAAGGGGTTTTCACAGTATATCAGGATCCTGCCAGGTGTGCATGTGGGTTTCACAGTTTATCACGATCCTACCTGGTGTGTATGGGGTTTTCACAGTGTATCAGGGACCTGCCAGGTGTGTATGTGGTTTTCACAGATTATCAGGATCCTGCCAGGTGTGTATGGGGTTTCACAGTGGATCAGGTTCCTGCCAGGTGAGCATGAGGGTTTCACAGTTTATCAGGATCCTGCCAGGTGTGAATGGGGTTTCACATTGGATCAGGATCCTGCCAGGTGTGTACGGGGTTTTCACAGTTTATCAGGATCTTGCCAGATGTGTATGGAGTTTTCACAGTGGATCAGGATCCTGCCAGGTGTGTATGGGGTTTTCATAGTGGATCAGGATCCTGCCTGTTGTGACAGGGATTTCACAGATTATCAGGATCCTGCCAGGTGTGTATGTGGGTTTCACAGTTTATCAGGATCCTTCCAGATGTGAATGGGGTTTTCACAGTGCATCAAGATCCTGCCAGGTGTGTAAGGGGTTTTCACAGTGTATCAGGATCCTGCCAGGTGTGCATGTGGGTTTCACAGTTTATCACGATCCTGCCTGGTGTGTATGGGGTTTTCACAGTGTATCAGGGACCTGCCAGGTGTGTATGTGGTTTTCATAGTTTATCAGGATCCTGCCAGGTGTGTATGGGGTTTCACAGTGGATCAGGATCCTGCCATGTGTGCATGAGGGTTTCACAGTTTATCAGGACCCTGCCTGGTGTGAATGGGGTTTCACAGTGGATCAGGATCTTGCCAGGTGTGTACGGGGTTTTCACAGTGTAGCAGGATCTTGCCAGATGTGTATGGAGTTTTCACAGTGGATCAGGATCCTGCCAGGTGTGTATGGGGTTTTCACAGTGGATCAGGATCCTGCCTGGTGTGACAGGGATTTCACAGATTATCAGGATCCTGCCAGGTGTGTATGTGGGTTTCACACTTTATCAGGATCCTTCCAGATGTGAATGGGGTTTTCACAATGCATCAGGATCCTGCCAGATGTGCATGGCGTTTTCACAGTGCATCAGGATCCTTCCAGATGTGTATGGGGGTTACACAGTGTAGCAGGATCCTGCCAGGTGTGCATGAGCGTTTCACATTGTATCAGGATCCTGCCAGGTGTGTACGGGTTTTTCACAGTGTATCAGGATCTGCCAGGTGTGTATGGTGTTTCACAGTGGATCAGGATCCTGCCAGATGTGTTTCGGGTTTTCACAGTGTATCAGGTCCTTCCAGGTGAGTATTGGGGTTTCACAGTGTATCAGGATCCTGCCAGGTGTGTATGGGGTTTCACAGTGGATCGGCATTCTGCCAGATGTGTTTGGGGTTTTCACAGTGTATCAGGATCCTTCCAGGTATGTATGAAGGTTTCACAGTGTATCAGGATCCAGCCAGGTGTGTATGGGGTTTCACAGTGTATCAGGATCCTCCCAGGTGTGTTTGGGGTTTTCACAGTGCATCAGGATCCTGCCAAATGTGAACGGGGTTTCACAGTGGATCAGGATCCTGCCAGGTGTGTATTGTGTTTTCACAGTGGATCAGGATGCTGCCAGGTGTGTATTGGTGTTTTCACAGAGTATCAGGATCCCTCCAGGTGTGCTTGGGGGTTTTCACAGTGTATCAGGAACCTGCCAGGTGTGTATGGGGTTTCACAGTGTATCTGGATCCTGCCAGATGTGAATGGGGTTTCACTACGTATCAGGATCCTGCCAGATGTGAATGGGGTTTCACAGTTAATCAGGATCCTGCCAGGTGTGTCCGGGTTTTTCACAGTTTATCAGGATCCTGCCAGGTGTGTATGGGTGTTTCACAGTTTATCAGGATCCTGCCAGATGTGAATGGGGTTTTCACAGTGCATCAAGATCCTGCCAGGTGTGTAAGGGGTTTTCACAGTGTATCAGGATCCTGCCAGGTGTGCATGTTGGTTTCACAGTTTATCACGATCCTGCCTGGTGTGTATGGGGTTTTCACAGTGTATCAGGGACCTGCCAGGTGTGTATGTGGTTTTCATAGTTTATCAGGATCCTGCCAGGTGTGTATGGGGTTTCACAGTGGATCAGGATCCTGCCATGTGTGCATGAGGGTTTCACAGTTTATCAGGATCCTGCCTGGTGTGAATGGGGTTTCACAGTGGATCAGGATCTTGCCAGGTGTGTACGGGGTTTTCACAGTGTATCAGGATCTTGCCAGATGTGTATGGAGTTTTCACAGTGGATGAGGATCCTGCCAGGTGTGTATGGGGTTTTCACAGTGGATCAGGATCCTGCCTGGTGTGACAGGGATTTCACAGATTATCAGGATCCTGCCATGTGTGTATGTGGGTTTCACACTTTATCAGGATCCTTCCAGATGTGAATGGGGTTTTCACAGTGCATCAGGATCCTGCCAGATGTGCATGGCGTTTTCACAGTGCATCATGATCCTTCCAGATGTGTATGGGGGTTACACAGTGTATCAGGATCCTGCCAGGTGTGCATGAGCGTTTCAAATTGTATCAGGATCCTGCCAGGTGTGTACGGGTTTTTCACAGTGTATCAGGATCTGCCAGGTGTGTATGGTGTTTCACAGTGGATCAGGATCCTGCCAGATGTGTTTCGGGTTTTCACAGTGTATCAGGTCCTTCCAGGTGTGTATTGGGGTTTCACAGTGTATCAGGAACCTGCCAGGTGTGTATGGGGTTTCACAGTGGATCGGCATTCTGCCAGATGTGTTTGGGGTTTTCACAGTGTATCAGGATCCTTCCAGGTATGTATGAAGGTTTCACAGTGTATCAGGATCCTGCCAGGTGTGTATGGGGTTTCACAGTTTATCAGGATCCTCCCAGGTGTGTTTGGGGTTTTCACAGTGCATCAGGATCCTGCCAAATGTGAACGGGGTTTCACAGTGGATCAGGATCCTGCCAGGTGTGTATTGTGTTTTCACAGTGGATCAGGATGCTGCCAGGTGTGTATTGGTGTTTTCACAGAGTATCAGGATCCCTCCAGGTGTGCTTGGGGGTTTTCACAGTGTATCAGGAACCTGCCAGGTGTGTATGGGGTTTCACAGTGTATCTGGATCCTGCCAGATGTGAATGGGGTTTCACTACGTATCAGGATCCTGCCAGATGTGAATGGGGTTTCACAGTTAATCAGGATCCTGCCAGGTGTGTCCGGGTTTTTCACAGTTTATCAGGATCCTGCCAGGTGTGTATGGGTGTTTCACAGTTTATCAGGATCCTGCCAGATGTGTATGTGGGTTTCACAGTTTATCAGGATCCTGCAAGATGTGAATGGGGTTTTCACAGTGCATCAGTATCCTGCCAGATGTGCACAGGGTTTTCACAGTCCATCAGGATCCTTCCAGATGTGTATGGGTGTTTCGCAGTGTATCAGGGTCCTGCATGGTGTGTATGGGGTTTCGCAGTTTATCAGGATCCTGCCAGGTGTGCATGGGGTTTTCATAGTGTATCAAGATCCTGCCAGGTGTGTATGGGGTTTTCACAGTGTATCAGGATCCTGCCAGGTGTGTATGTGGGTTTCACAGTTTATCAGGATCCTGCCTGGTGTGTATGGGGTTTCACAGTGGATCAGGATCCTTCCAGGTGTGCATGTGGGTTTCACAGTTTATCAGGATATTGCCAGATGTGTATGGAGTTTTCACAGTGTATCTGGATCCTGCCAGGTGTGTATGGGGTTTTCACAGTGGATCAGGATCCTGCCTGGTGTGTCAGTGATTTCACAGATTATCAGGATCCTGCCAGGTGTGTATGTGGGTTTCACAGTTTATCAGGATCTTGCCAGATGTGAATGGGGTTTTTACAGTGCATCAGGATCCTGCCAGATGTGCATGGGGTTTTGACAGTGCATCAGGATCCTTCCAGATGTGTATGGGGGTTACACAGTGTATCAGGATCCTGCCTGGTGTGTTTGAGCGGTTCACAGTGTTTTAGGATCCTGACAGGTGTGTATGGGTTTTTCACAGTGTATCAGGATCTGCCAGGTGTGTATGGGGTTTCACAGTGTATCAGGATACTGCCAGATGTGTTTCGGGTTTTCACAGTGTATCAGGATCCCACCAGCTGTGTATGGGTGTTTCACAGTGGATCAGGATCCTGCCAGGTGTGTATGGGGTTTCACTGTGTATCAGGATCCTGCCAGATGTGTTTGGGGTTTTCACAGTGTATCAGGATCCTTCCAGGTGTGTATGAGGGTTTCACAGTGGATCAGGATCCTGCCAAATGTGAAAGGGTTTTCACAGTGGATCAGGATCCTGCCAGGTGTGTAGGGGGTTTCACAGTGCATCAGGATTCTGCCAAATGTGAACGGGGTTTCACAGTGTATCAGGATCCTGCCAAATGTGAACGGGGTTTCACAGTGGATCAGGATCCTGCCAGGTGTGTATGGGGTTTCACAGTGTCTCAGGATCCTGCCCAATGTGAAGGGGGTTTCACAGTATAGCAGGATCCTGCCATGTGTGTATATGGTTTTCACAGTGCATTAGTATCCTGCCAGATGTGTACAGGGTTTTCACAGTCCATCAGGATCCTTCCAGATGTGTATGGGGTTTTCACAGTGTATCAGGATCCTGCCA
The DNA here is from genome assembly GCF_036365525.1 of Heterodontus francisci. NCBI lineage: Eukaryota > Metazoa > Chordata > Chondrichthyes > Heterodontiformes > Heterodontidae > Heterodontus > Heterodontus francisci. The sequence goes on along the minus strand of NW_027140405.1, from coordinate 1,201,046 downwards.
GGTGTGTATGTGGGTTTCACAGTTTATCAGGATCCTGCCTGGTGTGTATGGGGTTTCACAGTGGAATCAGGATCCTGCCAGGTGTGCATGTGGGTTTCACAGTTTATCAGGATATTGCCAGATGTGTATGGAGTTTTCAAAGTGGATCAGGATCCTGCCAGGTGTGTATGGTGTTTTCACAGTGGATCAGGATCCTGCCTGGTGTGTCAGGGATTTCACAGATTATCAGGATACTGCCAGGTGTATATGTGGGTTTCACAGTTTATCAGGATCTTGCCAGATGTGAATGGGGTATTTACAGTACATCAGGATCCTGCCAGATGTGCATGGGGTTTTGACAGTGCATCAGGATCCTTCCAGATGTGTATGGGGGTTACACAGTGTATCAGGATCCTGCCTGGTGTGTTTGAGCGGTTCACAGTGTTTCAGGATCCTGCCAAATGTGAACGGGGTTTCACAGTGGATCAGGATCCTGCCAGGTGTGTATGGGGTTTCACAGTGTATGAGGATCCTGCCAGATGTATTTCGGGTTTTCACAGTGTATCAGGATCCCACCAGGTGTGGATGGGTGTTTCACAGTGGATCAGGATCCTTGCAGGTGTTTATGGGGTTTCACTGTGTATCAAGATCCTGCCAGATGTGTTTGGGGTTTTCCACAGTGGATCAGGATCCTTGCAGGTGTGTATGGTGTTTTCACAGTGTATCAGGATCCTGCCAGGTGTGTATGGGGTTTTCACAGTGGATCAGGATCCTGCCTGGTGTGACAGGGATTTCACAGATTATCAGGATCCTGCCAGGTGTGTATGTGGGTTTCACACTTTATCAGGATCCTTCCAGATGTGAATGGGGTTTTCACAGTGCATCAGGATCCTGCCAGATGTGCATGGGGTTTTGACAGTGCATCAGGATCCTTCCAGATGTGTATGGGGGTTACACAGTGTATCAGGATCCTGCAAGGTGTGCATGAGCGTTTCACATTGTATCAGGATCCTGCCAGGTGTGTACGGGTTTTTCACAGTGTATCAGGATCTGCCAGGTGTGTATGGTGTTTCACAGTGGATCAGGATCCTGCCAGATGTGTTTCGGGTTTTCACAGTGTATCAGGTCCTTCCAGGTGTGTATTTGGGTTTCGCAGTGGATCAGGATCCTGCCAGGTGTGTATGGGGTTTCACAGTGGATCGGCATTCCGCCAGATGTGTTTGGGGTTTTCACAGTGTATCAGGATCCTTCCAGGTATGTATGAAGGTTTCACAGTGTATCAGGATCCTGCCAGGTGTGTATGGGGTTTCACAGTGTATCAGGATCCTCCCAGGTGTGTTTGGGGTTTTCACAGTGCATCAGGATCCTGAAAAATGTGAACGGGGTTTCACAGTGGATCAGGATTCTGCCAGGTGTGTATTGGGTTTTCACAGTGGATCAGGATGCTGCCAGGTGTGTATTGGGGTTTTCACAGAGTATCAGGATCCCTCCATGTGTGCTTGGGGTTTTCACAGTGTATCAGGAACCTGCCAGGTGTGTCTGGGGTTTCACAGTGTATCTGGATCCTGCCAGATGTGAATGGGGTTTCACTACGTATCAGGATCCTGCCAGATGTGAATGGGGTTTCACAGTTAATCAGGATCCTGCCAGGTGTGTCCGGGTTTTTCACAGTTTATCAGGATCCTGCCAGGTGTGTATGGGTGTTTCACAGTTTATCATGATCCTGCCAGATGTGTATGTGGGTTTCACAGTTTATCAGGATCCTGCAAGATGTGAATGGGGTTTTCACAGTGCATCAGTATCCTGCCAGATGTGTCCAGGGTTTTCACAGTCCATCAGGATCCTTCCAGATGTGTATGGGTGTTTCGCAGTGTATCAGGATCCTGCATGGTGTGTATGGGGTTTCGCAGTTTATCAGGATCCTGCCAGGTGTGTATGGGGTTTTCATAGTGTATCAAGATCCTGCCAGGTGTGTATGGGGTTTTCACAGTGTATCAGGATCCTGCCAGGTGTGTATGTGGGTTTCACAGTTGATCAGGATCCTGCCTGGTGTGTATGGGGTTTCACAGTGGATCAGGATCCTGCCAGGTGTGCATGTGGGTTTCACAGTTTATCAGGATATTGCCAGATGTGTATGGAGTTTTCACAGTGGATCAGGATCCTGCCAGGTGTGTATGGGGTTTTCACAGTGGATCAGGATCCTGCCTGGTGTGTCAGGGATTTCACAGAATATCAGGATCCTGCCAGGTGTGTATGTGGGTTTCACAGTTTATCAGGATCTTGCCAGATGTGAATGGGGTTTTTACAGTGCATCAGGATCCTGCCAGATGTGCATGGGGTTTTGACAGTGCATCAGGATCCTTCCAGATGTGTATGGGGGTTACACAGTGTATCAGGATCCTGCCTGGTGTGTTTGAGCGGTTCACAGTGTTTCAGGATCCTGACAGGTGTGTATGGGTTTTTCACAGTGTGTCAGGATCTGCCAGGTGTGTATGGGGTTTCACAGTGTATCAGGATACTGCCAGATGTGTTTCGGGTTTTCACAGTGTATCAGGATACCACCAGCTGTGTATGGGTGTTTCACAGTGGATCAGGATCCTGCTAGGTGTGTATGGGGTTTCACTGTGTATCAGGATCCTGCCAGATGTGTTTGGGGTTTTCACAGTGTATCAGGATCCTTCCAGGTGTGTATGAGGGTTTCACAGTGGATCAGGATCCTGCCAAATGTGAAAGGGTATTCACAGTGGATCAGGATCCTGCCAGGTGTGTAGGGGGTTTCACAGTGCATCAGGATCCGGCCAAATGTGAACGGGGTTTCACAGTGTATCAGGATCCTGCCAAATGTGAACGGGGTTTCACAGTGGATCAGGATCCTGCCAGGTGTGTATATGGTTTTCACAGTGCATCAGTATCCTGCCAGATGTGTACAGGGTTTTCACAGTCCGTCAGGATCCTTCCAGATGTGTATGGGTGTTTCGCAGTGTATCAGGATCCTGCATGGTGTGTATGGGGTTTCGCAGTTTATCAGGATCCTGCCAGGTGTGTATGGGGTTTTCATAGTGTATCAAGATCCTGCCAGGTGTGTATGGGGTTTTCACAGTGTATCAGGATCCTGCCAGGTGTGTATGTGGGTTTCACAGTTGATCAGGATCCTGCCTGGTGTGTATGGGGTTTCACAGTGGATCAGGATCCTGCCAGGTGTGCATGTGGGTTTCACAGTTTATCAGGATATTGCCAGATGTGTATGGAGTTTTCACAGTGGATCAGGATCCTGCCAGGTGTGTATGGGGTTTTCACAGTGGATCAGGATCCTGCCTGGTGTGTCAGGGATTTCACAGAATATCAGGATCCTGCCAGGTGTGTATGTGGGTTTCACAGTTTATCAGGATCTTGCCAGATGTGAATGGGGTTTTTACAGTGCATCAGGATCCTGCCAGATGTGCATGGGGTTTTGACAGTGCATCAGGATCCTTCCAGATGTGTATGGGGGTTACACAGTGTATCAGGATCCTGCCTGGTGTGTTTGAGCGGTTCACAGTGTTTCAGGATCCTGACAGGTGTGTATGGGTTTTTCACAGTGTGTCAGGATCTGCCAGGTGTGTATGGGGTTTCACAGTGTATCAGGATACTGCCAGATGTGTTTCGGGTTTTCACAGTGTATCAGGATACCACCAGCTGTGTATGGGTGTTTCACAGTGGATCAGGATCCTGCTAGGTGTGTATGGGGTTTCACTGTGTATCAGGATCCTGCCAGATGTGTTTGGGGTTTTCACAGTGTATCAGGATCCTTCCAGGTGTGTATGAGGGTTTCACAGTGGATCAGGATCCTGCCAAATGTGAAAGGGTATTCACAGTGGATCAGGATCCTGCCAGGTGTGTAGGGGGTTTCACAGTGCATCAGGATCCGGCCAAATGTGAACGGGGTTTCACAGTGTATCAGGATCCTGCCAAATGTGAACGGGGTTTCACAGTGGATCAGGATCCTGCCAGGTGTGTATATGGTTTTCACAGTGCATCAGTATCCTGCCAGATGTGTACAGGGTTTTCACAGTCCGTCAGGATCCTTCCAGATGTGTATGGGTGTTTCGCAGTGTATCAGGATCCTGCATGGTGTGTATGGGGTTTCACAGTTTATCAGGATCCTGCCAGGTGTGTATGGGGTTTTCACAGTGGATCAGGATCCTGCCTGGTGTGTCAGGGATTTCACAGATTATCAGGATCCTGCCAGATGTATATGTGGGTTTCACAGTTTATCAGGATCTTGCCAGATGTGAATGGGGTTTTTACAGTGCATCAGGATCCTGCCAGATGTGCATGGGGTTTTGACAGTGCATCAGGATCCTTCCAGATGTGTATGGGGGTTGCACAGTGCATCAGGATCCTGCCTGGTGTGTTTGAGCGGTTCACAGTGTTTCAGGATCCTGCCAAATGTGAACGGGGTTTCACAGTGGATCAGGATCCTGCCAGGTGTGAATGAGGTTTCACAGTGGATCAGGATCCTTGCAGGTGTTTATGGGGTTTCACTGTGTATCAGGATACTGCCAGATGTGTTTCGGGTTTTCACAGTGTATCAGGATCCCACCAGGTGTGTATGGGTGTTTCACAGTGGATCAGGATCCTTGCAGGTGTTTATGGGGTTTCACTGTGTATCAGGATCCTGCCAGATGTGTTTGGGGTTTTCACAGTGTATCAGGATCCTTCCAGGTGTGTATGAGGGTTTCACAGTGAATCAGGATCCTGCCAAATGTGAACGGGGTTTCACAGTGTATCAGGATCCTGCCAAATGTGAACGGGGTTTCACAGTGGATCAGGATCCTGCCAGGTGTGTGTGGGGTTTCACAGTGTCTCAGGATCCTGCCCAATGTGAAGGGGGTTTCACAGTATAGCAGGATCCTGCCGGGTGTGTATATGGTTTTCACTGTGGATCAGGATCCTGCCAGGTGTGTATGGAGGTTTTCACAGTGTATCAGGATCCTTCCAGGTGTGCTTGGTGGTTTTCACAGTGTATCCGGATTCTTCCAGGTGTGTATGGGGTTTTCACAATGGATCAGGATCCTGAAAGGTGTGTATGGGGTTTCACAGTGTATCAGGATCCTGCCAGATGTGAATGGGGTTTCACTGCGTATCAGGATCCTGCAAGAAGTGTATGGAGATTTCACAGTGGATCAGGACCCTGCCAGATGTGAATGTGGTTTTCACAGTGCATCAGGATCCTGCCAGATGTGTATGGGGTTTTCACAGTGCATCAGGATCCTTCCAGATGTGTATGGGTGTTTAAAAGTGTATCAGGATACTGCATCGTGTGTATGGGGTTTCATAGTTTTTCAGATTCCTTCCAGGTGTGTATGGGGTTTTCACAGTGTATCAGGATCCTGCCAGGTGTGTATGGGGTTTTCACATTGTATCAGGATCCTGCCAGGTGTGTATGTGGGTTTCAAAGTTTATCAGGATCCTGCCAGGTGTGTCTGGGGTTTTCACATTTCATCAGGATCCTGCCAGGTGTGTATGGGGGTTTCACAGTTTATCAGGATCCTGCCAGGTGTGTATGTGGGTTTCACAGTTTATCAGTATCCTGCCAGATGTGTATGGGGTTTTCACAGTGCATCAGTATCCTGCCAGATGTGTATGGGGTTTTCACAGTCCGTCAGTTTCCTTCCAGATGTGTACGGGTGTTTCACAGTGTATCAGGATCCTGCATCGTGTGTATTGGGTTCCACGGTTTATCGGGATCCTGCCAGGTGTGTATGGGGTTTTCACATTGCATCAGGATCCTGCCAGGTTTGTATGTGGGTTTCACAGTTTATCAGGATCCTGCCAGGTGTGTATGGGGTTTCACAGTGGATCAGGATCCTGCCAGGTGTGTATGTGGGTTTCACAGTTTATCAGTATCCTGCCAGATGTGAATGGGGTTTCACAGTGGATCAGGATCCTGCCAGGTGTGCACGGGCTTTTCACAGTGGATCCGTATCCTTCCAGATGTGTATGGAGATTTCACAGTGGTTCAGTATCCTGGCAGGTGTGTATGGTGTTTTCACAGTGTATCTGGATCCTGCCAGTTGTGTATGGGGTGTTTCCAGTTTATCAAGGTCCTGCCAGGCATGTATGGAGTTTTCACAGTGGATCACGATCCTGCCAGGTGTGTTTGGGGGTTTCACAGTGTATCATGACCCTGCCTCGTGTGTATGGGGTTTCACAGAGTTTCAGGATCCTGCCTGGTGTGTATGGGGTTTCACAGTGAATCAGGATCCAGCCAGATGTGAATGCGGTTTCACTGTGTATCAGGATCCTGCCAGATGTGAATGGGGTTTCACTGTGCATCAGGAACCTGCCAGGTGTGTCCGGGGATTTCACAGTGCATCAGGCTCCTGCCAGGTGTGTATGGGGGTTTCACAGTATATCAGGATCCTGCCAGGTGTGTATGGGTTCTCACTGTGCATCAGGATCCTGCCAGGTATGTTTGGGGGTTTCACAGTGTATCAGGTTCCCGCCAGGTGTGTATGGGGGTTTCACAGTTTATCAGCATCCTGCCAGGTGCGGATGGGGTATATACAGTGGATCAGGATCCTGCCAGATGTGTATGGTGTTTTCTAGTGTATCAGGATCCTGCCAGGTGTGTATGGGGTTTTCACAGTGGATCAGGATCCTGCCTGGTGTGACAAGGATTTCACAGATTATCAGGATCCTGCCAGGTGTGTATGTGGGTTTCACAGTTTATCAGGATCCTTCCAGATGTGAATGGGGTTTTCACAGTGCATCAGGATCCTGCCAGATATGCATGGCGTTTTCACAGTGCATCAGGATCCTTCCAGATGTGTATGGGGGTTACACAGTGTATCAGGATCCTGCCATTTGTGCATGAGCGTTTCACATTGTATCAGGATCCTGCCAGGTGTGTATGGGTTTTTCACAGTGCATCAGGATCTGCCAGGTGTGTATGGTGTTTCACAGTGGATCAGGATCCTGCCAGATGTGTTTCGGGTTTTCACAGTGTATCAGATCCTTCCAGGTGTGTATTGGGGTTTCACAGTGGATCAGGATCCTGCCAGGTGTGTATGGGGTTTCACAGTGGATCGGCATTCTGCCAGATGCGTTTGGGGTTTTCACGGTGTATCAGGATCCTTCCAGGTGTGTATGAAAGTTTCACAGTGTATCAGGATCCTGCCAGGTGTGTATGGGGTTTCACAGTGTATCAGGATCCTCCCAGGTATGTTTGGGGTTTTCACAGTGCATCAGGATCCTGCCAAATGTGAACGGGGTTTCACAGTGGATCAGGATCCTGCCAGGTGTGTATTGGGTTTTCACAGTGGATCAGGATGCTGCCAGATGTGTATTGGGTTTTCACAGAGTATCAGGATCCCTCCAGGTGTGCTTGGGGGTTTTCACAGTGTATCAGGAACCTGCCAGGTGTGTATGCGGTTTCACAGTATATCTGGATCCTGCCAGATGTGAATGGGGTTTCACTACGTATCAGGATCCTGCCAGATGTGAATGGGGTTTCACAGTTAATCAGGATCCTGCCAGGTGTGTCCGGGTTTTTCACAGTTTATCAGGATCCTGCCAGGTGTGTATGGGTGTTTCACAGTTTATCAGGATCCTTCCAGATGTGTATGGGTGTTTCGCAGTGTATCAGGATCCTGCATGGTGTGTATGGGGTTTCACAGTTTATCAGGATCCTGCCAGGTGTGCATGGGGTTTTCATAGTGTATCAAGATCCTGCCAGGTGTGTATGGGGTTTTCACAGTGTAGCAGGATCCTGCCAGGTGTGTATCTGGGTTTCACAGTTTATCAGGATCCTGCCTGGTGTGTATGCGGTTTCACAGTGGATCAGGATCCTGCCAGGTGTGTATGGGGTTTTCACAGTGGATCAGGATCCTGCCTGGTGTGTCAGGGATTTCACAGATTATCAGGATCCTGCCAGGTGTGTATGTGGATTTCACAGTTTATCAGGATCTTGCCAGATGTGAATGGGGTTTTTACAGTGCATCAGGATCCTGCCAGATGTGCATGGGGTTTTGACAGTGCATCAGGATCCTTCCAGATGTGTATGGGGGTTACACAGTGTATCAGGATCCTGCCTGGTGTGTTTGAGCGGTTCACAGTGTTTCAGGATCCTGACAGGTGTGTATGGGTTTTTCACAGTGTATCAGGATCTGCCAGGTGTGTATGGGGTTTCACAGTGTATCAGGATACTGCCAGAAGTGTTTCGGGTTTTCACAGTGTATCAGGATCCCACCAGGTGTGTATGGGTGTTTCACAGTGGTTCAGGATCCTGCCAGGTGTGTATGGGGTTTCACTGTGTATCAGGATCCTGCCAGATGTGTTTGGGGTTTTCACAGTGTATCAGGATCCTTCCAGGTGTGTATGAGGGTTTCACAGTGGATCAGGATCCTGCCAAATGTGAAAGGGTTTTCACAGTGGATCAGGATCCAGCCAGATGTGAATGCGGTTTCACTGTGTATCAGGATCCTGCCAGATGTGAATGGGGTTTCACTGTGCATCAGGAACCTGCCAGGTGTGTCCGGGGATTTCACAGTGCATCAGGCTCCTGCCAGGTGTACATGGGGGTTTCACAGTATATCAGGATCCTGCCAGGTGTGTATGGGTTTGCACTGTGTATCAGGATCCTGCCAGGTATGTTTGGGGTTTCACAGTGTATCAGGTTCCCGCCAGGTGTGTATGGGGGTTTCACAGTTTATCAGCATCCTGCCAGGTGCGGATGGGGTATATACAGTGGATCAGGATCCTGCCAGGTGTGTATGGTGTTTTCACAGTGTATCAGGATCCTGACAGGTGTGTATGGGGTTTTCACAGTGTATCAGGATCCTGCCTGGTGTGACAGGGATTTCACAGATTATCAGGATCCTGCCAGGTGTGTATGTGGGCTTCACAGTTTATCAGGATCCTTCCAGATGTGAATGGGGTTTTCACAGTGCATCAGGATCCTGCCAGATGTGCATGGCGTTTTCACAGTGCATCAGGATATTGCCAGATGTGTATGGGGGTTACACAGTGTATCAGGATCCTGCCAGGTGTGCATGAGCGTTTCACATTGTATCAGGATCCTGCCAGGTGTGTATGGGTTTTTCACAGTGTATCAGGATCTGCCAGGTGTGTATGGTGTTTCACAGTGGATCAGGATCCTGCCAGATGTGTTTCGGGTTTTCACAGTGGATCGGCATTCTGCCAGATGTGTTTGGGGTTTTCACAGTGTATCAGGATCCTTCCAGGTGTGTATGGGTTTTCACAGTGTATCAGGATCCTCCCAGGTGTGTTTGGGGTTTTCACAGTGCATCAGGATCCTGCCAAATGTGAACGGGTTTTCACAGTGGATCAGGATCCTGCCAGGTGTGTATTGGGTTTTCACAGTGGATCAGGATCCTGCCAGGTGTGTATGGGGTTTCACAGTGGATCGGCATTCTGCCAGATGTGTATGGGGTTTTCACAGTGTATCAGGATCCTTCCAGGTGTGTATGGGTTTTCACAGTGTATCAGGATCCTCCCAGGTGTGTTTGGGGTTTTCACAGTGCATCAGGATCCTGCCAAATGTGAACGGGGTTTCACAGTGGATCAGGATCCTGCCAGGTGTGTATTGGGTTTTCACAGTGGATCAGGATGCTGCCAGGTGTGTATTGGGGTTTTCACAGAGTATCAGGATCCCTCCAGGTGTGCTTGGGGGTTTTCACAGTGTATCAGGAACCTGCCAGGTGTGTATGCGGTTTCACAGTATATCTGGATCCTGCCAGATGTGAATGGGGTTTCACTACGTATCAGGATCCTGCCAGATGTGAATGGGGTTTCACAGTTAATCAGGATCCTGCCAGGTGTGTCCGGGTTTTTCACAGTTTATCAGGATCCTGCCAGGTGTGTATGGGTGTTTCACAGTTTATCAGGATCCTTCCAGATGTGTATGGGTGTTTCGCAGTGTATCAGGATCCTGCATGGTGTGTATGGGGTTTCACAGTTTATCAGGATCCTGCCAGGTGTGCATGGGGTTTTCATAGTGTATCAAGATCCTGCCAGGTGTGTATGGGGTTTTCACAGTGTAGCAGGATCCTGCCAGGTGTGTATCTGGGTTTCACAGTTTATCAGGATCCTGCCTGCTGTGTATGCGGTTTCACAGTGGATCAGGATCCTGCCAGGTGTGTATGGGGTTTTCACAGTGGATCAGGATCCTGCCTGGTGTGTCAGGGATTTCACAGATTATCAGGATCCTGCCAGGTGTGTATGTGGATTTCACAGTTTATCAGGATCTTGCCAGATGTGAATGGGGTTTTTACAGTGCATCAGGATCCTGCCAGATGTGCATGGGGTTTTGACAGTGCATCAGGATCCTTCCAGATGTGTATGGGGGTTACACAGTGTATCAGGATCCTGCCTGGTGTGTTTGAGCGGTTCACAGTGTTTCAGGATCCTGACAGGTGTGTATGGGTTTTTCACAGTGTATCAGGATCTGCCAGGTGTGTATGGGGTTTCACAGTGTATCAGGATACTGCCAGAAGTGTTTCGGGTTTTCACAGTGTATCAGGATCCCACCAGGTGTGTATGGGTGTTTCACAGTGGTTCAGGATCCTGCCAGGTGTGTATGGGGTTTCACTGTGTATCAGGATCCTGCCAGATGTGTTTGGGGTTTTCACAGTGTATCAGGATCCTTCCAGGTGTGTATGAGGGTTTCACAGTGGATCAGGATCCTGCCAAATGTGAAAGGGTTTTCACAGTGGATCAGGATCCAGCCAGATGTGAATGCGGTTTCACTGTGTATCAGGATCCTGCCAGATGTGAATGGGGTTTCACTGTGCATCAGGAACCTGCCAGGTGTGTCCGGGGATTTCACAGTGCATCAGGCTCCTGCCAGGTGTACATGGGGGTTTCACAGTATATCAGGATCCTGCCAGGTGTGTATGGGTTTTCACTGTGTATCAGGATCCTGCCAGGTATGTTTGGTGTTTCACAGTGTATCAGGTTCCCGCCAGGTGTGTATGGGGGTTTCACAGTTTATCAGCATCCTGCCAGGTGCGGATGGGGTATATACAGTGGATCAGGATCCTGCCAGGTGTGTATGGTGTTTTCACAGTGTATCAGGATCCTGACAGGTGTGTATGGGGTTTTCACAGTGTATCAGGATCCTGCCTGGTGTGACAGGGATTTCACAGATTCTCAGGATCCTGCCAGGTGTGTATGTGGGCTTCACAGTTTATCAGGATCCTTCCAGATGTGAATGGGGTTTTCACAGTGCATCAGGATCCTGCCAGATGTGCATGGCGTTTTCACAGTGCATCAGGATATTGCCAGATGTGTATGGGGGTTACACAGTGTATCAGGATCCTGCCAGGTGTGCATGAGCGTTTCACATTGTATCAGGATCCTGCCAGGTGTGTATGGGTTTTTCACAGTGTATCAGGATCTGCCAGGTGTGTATGGTGTTTCACAGTGGATCAGGATCCTGCCAGATGTGTTTCGGGTTTTCACAGTGGATCGGCATTCTGCCAGATGTGTTTGGGGTTTTCACAGTGTATCAGGATCCTTCCAGGTGTGTATGGGTTTTCACAGTGTATCAGGATCCTCCCAGGTGTGTTTGGGGTTTTCACAGTGCATCAGGATCCTGCCAAATGTGAACGGGTTTTCACAGTGGATCAGGATCCTGCCAGGTGTGTATTGGGTTTTCACAGTGGATCAGGATCCTGCCAGGTGTGTATGGGGTTTCACAGTGGATCGGCATTCTGCCAGATGTGTATGGGGTTTTCACAGTGTATCAGGATCCTTCCAGGTGTGTATGGGTTTTCACAGTGTATCAGGATCCTCCCAGGTGTGTTTGGGGTTTTCACAGTGCATCAGGATCCTGCCAAATGTGAACGGGGTTTCACAGTGGATCAGGATCCTGCCAGGTGTGTATTGGGTTTTCACAGTGGATCAGGATGCTGCCAGGTGTGTATTGGGGTTTTCACAGAGTATCAGGATCCCTCCAGGTGTGCTTGGGGGTTTTCACAGTGTATCAGGAAACTGCCAGGTGTGTATGGGGTTTCACAGTGTATCTGGTTCCTGCCAGATGTGAATGGGGTTTCACTACGTATCAGGATCCTGCAAGATGTGAATGGGGTTTCACAGTTAATCAGGATCCTGCCAGGTGTGTACGGGTTTTTCACAGTTAATCAGGATCCTGCCAGGTGTGTCCGGGTCTTTCACAGGTTATCAGGATCCTGCCAGGTGTGTATGGGTGTTTCACATTTTATCAGGATCCTGCCAGATGTGTATGTGGGTTTCTCAGTTTATCAGGATCCTGCAAGATGTGAATGGGGTTTTCACAGTGCATCAGTATCCTGCCAGATGTGTACAGAGTTTTCACAGTCCATCAGGATCCTTCCAGATGTGTATGGGTGTTTCGCAGTGTATCAGGATCCTGCATGGTGTGTATGGGTTTTCACTGTGTATCAGGATCCTGCCAGGTATGTTTGGGGGTTTCACAGTGTATCAGGTTCCCGCCAGGTGTGTATGGGGGTTTCACAGTTTATCAGCATCCTGCCAGGTGCGGATGGGGTATATACAGTGGATCAGGATCCTGCCAGGTGTGTATGGTGTTTTCACAGTGTATCAGGATCCTGACAGGTGTGTATGGGGTTTTCACAGTGTATCAGGATCCTGCCTGGTGTGACAGGGATTTCACAGATTATCAGGATCCTGCCAGGTGTGTATGTGGGTTTCACAGTTTATCAGGATCCTTCCAGATGTGAATGGGGTTTTCACAGTGCATCAGGATCCTGCCAGATGTGCATGGCGTTTTCACAGTGCATCAGGATATTGCCAGATGTGTATGGGGGTTACACAGTGTATCAGGATCCTGCCAGGTGTGTATGGGTTTTTCACAGTGTATCAGGATCTGCCAGGTGTGTATGGTGTTTCACAGTGGATCAGGATCCTGCCAGATGTGTTTCGGGTTTTCACAGTGGATCGGCATTCTGCCAGATGTGTTTGGGGTTTTCACAGTGTATCAGGATCCTTCCAGGTGTGTATGGGTTTTCACAGTGTATCAGGATCCTCCCAGGTGTGTTTGGGGTTTTCACAGTGCAACAGGATCCTGCGAAATGTGAACGGGGTTTCACAGTGGATCAGGATCCTGCCAGGTGTGTATTTGGTTTTCACAGTGGATCAGGATCCTGCCAGGTGTGTATGGGGTTTCACAGTGGATCGGCATTCTGCCAGATGTGTATGGGGTTTTCACAGTGTATCAGGATCCTTCCGGGTGTGTATGGGTTTTCACAGTGTATCAGGATCCTCCCAGGTGTGTTTGGGGTTTTCACAGTGCATCAGGATCCTGCCAAATGTGAACGGGGTTTCACAGTGGATCAGGATCCTGCCAGGTGTGTATTGGGTTTTCACAGTGGATCAGGATGCTGCCAGGTGTGTATTGGGGTTTTCACAGAGTATCAGGATCCCTCCAGGTGTGCTTGGGGGTTTTCACAGTGTATCAGGAACCTGCCAGGTGTGTATGGGGTTTCACAGTGTATCTGGATCCTGCCAGATGTGAATGGGGTTTCACTACGTATCAGGATCCTGCCAGATGTGAATGGGGTTTCACAGTTAATCAGGATCCTGCCAGGTGTGTACGGGTTTTTCACAGTTTATCAGGATCCTGCCAGGTGTGTATGGGTGTTTCACATTTTATCAGCATCCTGCCAGATGTGTATGTGGGTTTCACAGTTTATCAGGATCCTGCAAGATGTGAATGGGGTTTTCACAGTGCATCAGTATCCTGCCAGATGTGTACAGGGTTTTCACAGTCCATCAGCATCCTTCCAGATGTGTATGGGTGTTTCGCAGTGTATCAGGATCCTGCATGGTGTGTATGGGGTTTCACAGTTTATCAGGATCCTGCCAGGTGTGCATGGGGTTTTCATAGTGTATCAAGATCCTGCCAGGTGTGTGTGGGGTTTTCACAGTGTATCAGGATCCTGCCAGGTGTGTATGTGGGTTTCACAGTTTATCAGGATCCTGCCTGGTGTGTATGGGGTTTCACAGTGGATCAGGATCCTGCCAGGTGTGCATGTGGGTTTCACAGTTTATCAGGATATTGCCAGATGTGTATGGAGTTTTCACAGTGGATCAGGATCCTGCCAGGTGTGTATGTGGTTTTCACAGTGGAACAGGATCCTGCCTGGTGTGTCAGGGATTTCACAGATTATCAGGATCCTGCCAGGTGTGTATGTGGGTTTCACAGTTTATCAGGATCTTGCCAGATGTGAATGGGGTTTTTACAGTGCATCAGGATCCTGCCAGATGTGCATGGGGTTTTGACAGTGCATCAGGATCCTTCCAGATGTGTATGTGGGTTACACAGTGTATCAGGATCCTGCCTGGTGTGTTTGAGCGGTTCACAGTGTTTCAGGATCCTGACAGGTGTGTATGGGTTTTTCACAGTGTATCAGGATCTGCCAGGTGTGTATGGGGTTTCACAGTGTATCAGGATACTGCCAGATGTGTTTCGGGTTTTCACAGTGTATCAGGATCCCACCAGGTGTGTATGGGTGTTTCACAGTGGATCAGGATCCTGCCAGGTGTGTATGGGGTTTCACTGTGTATCAGGATCCTGCCAGATGTGTTTGGGGTTTTCACAGTGTATCAGGATCCTTCCAGGTGTGTATGAGGGTTTCACAGTGGATCAGCATCCTTCCAAATGTGAAAGGGTTTTCGCAGTGGATCAGGATCCTGCCAGGTGTGTAGGGGGTTTCACAGTGCATCAGGATCCTGCCAAATGTGAACGGGGTTTCACAGTGTATCAGGATCCTTCCAAATGTGAACGGGGTTTCACAGTGGATCAGGATCCTGCCAGGTGTGTATGGGGTTTCACAGTGTCTCAGGATCCTGCCCAATGTGAAGGGGGTTTCACAGAATAGCAGGAACCTGCCAGGTGTGTATATGGTTTTCACAGTGCATCAGTATCCTGCCAGATGTGTACAGGGTTTTCACAGTCCATCAGGATCCTTCCAGATGTGTATGGGTGTTTCGCAGTGTATCAGGATCCTGCATGGTGTGTATGGGGTTTCACAGTTTATCAGGATCCTGCCAGGTGTGCATGGGGTTTTCATAGTGTATCAAGATCCTGCCAGGTGTGTATGGAGTTTTCACAGTGTATCAGGATCCTGCCAGGTGTGTATGTGGGTTTCACAGTTTATCAGGATCCTGCCTGGTGTGTATGGGGTTTCACAGTGGATCAGGATCCTGCCAGGTGTGCATGTGGGTTTCTCAGTTTATCAGGATATTGCCAGATGTGTATGGAGTTTTCACAGTGGATCAGGATCCTGCCAGGTGTGTATGGGGTTTTCACAGTGGATCAGGATCCTGCCTGGTGTGTCAGGGATTTCACAGATTATCAGGATCCTGCCAGGTGTATATTTGGGTTTCACAGTTAATCAGGATCTTGCCAGATGTGAATGGGGTTTTTACAGTGCATCAGGATCCTGCCAGATGTGCATGGGGTTTTGACAGTGCATCAGGATCCTTCCAGATGTGTATGGGGGTTACACAGTGTATCAGGATCCTGCCTGGTGTGTTTGAGCGGTTCACAGTGGATCAGGATCCTGACAGGTGTGTATGGGTTTTTCACAGTGTATCAGGATCTGCCAGGTGTGTATGGGGTTTCACAGTGTATCAGGATACTGCCAGATGTGTTTCGGGTTTTCACAGTGTATCAGGATCCCACCAGGTGTGTATGGGTGTTTCACAGTGGATCAGGATCCTGCCAGGTGTGTATGGGGTTTCACTGTGTATCAGGATCCTGCCAGATGTGTTTGGGGTTTTCACAGTGTATCAGGATCCTTCCAGGTTTGCATGAGGTTTTCACAGTGGATCAGGATCCTGCCAAATGTGAACGGGGTTTCACAGTGTATCAGGATCCTGCCAAATGTGAACGGGGTTTCACAGTGGATCAGGATTCTGCCAGGTGTGTATGGGGTTTCACAGTGTCTCAGGATCCTGCCCAATGTGAAGGGGGTTTCACAGTATAGCAGGATCCTGCCAGGTGTGTATATGGTTTTCACTGTGGATCAGGATCCTGCCAGGTGTGTATGGGGGTTTTCACAGTGTATCAGGATCCTTCCAAGTGTGCTTGGTGGTTTTCACAGTGTATCCGGATTCTTCCAGGTGTGTATGGGGTTTTCACAATGGATCAGGATCCTGAAAGGTGTGTATGGGGTTTCACAGTGTATCAGGATCCTGCCAGATGTGAATGGGGTTTCACTGCGTATCAGGATCCTGCAAGAAGTGTACGGAGATTTCACAGAGGATCAGGATCCTGCAAGATGTGAATGTGGTTTTCACAGTGCATCAGGATCCTGCCAGATGTGTATGGGGTTTTCACAGTGCATCAGGATCCTTCCAGATGTGTATGGGTGTTTAACAGTGTATCAGGATCCTGCATCGTGTGTATGGTGTTTCATAGTTTTTCAGATCCCTGCCAGGTGTGTATGGGGTTTTCACAGTGTATCAGGATCCTGCCAGGTGTGTATGGGGTTTTCACAGTGTATCAGGATCCTGCCAGGTGTGTTTGTGGGTTTCACAGTTTATCAGGATCCGGCCAGGTGTGTCTGGGGTTTTCACATTTTATCAGGATCCTGCCAGGTGTGTATGGGGGTTTCACAGTTTATCAGGATCCTGCCTGGTGTGTATGGGGTTTCACAGTGGATCAGGATCCTGCCAGGTGTGCATGTGGTTTTCACAGTTTATCAGGATATTGCCAGATGTGTATGGAGTTTTGACAGTGGATCAGGATCCTGCCAGGTGTGTATGGGGTTTTCAAAGTGGATCAGGATCCTGCCTGGTGTGTCAGGGATTTCACAGATTATCAGGATCCTGCCAGGTGTGTATGTGGGTTTCACAGTTTATCAGGATCTTGCCAGATGTGAATGGGGTTTTTACAGTGCATCAGGATCCTGCCAGATGTGCATGGGGTTTTGACAGTGCATCAGGATCCTTCCAGATGTGTATGTGGGTTACACAGTGTATCAGGATCCTGCCTGGTGTGTTTGAGCGGTTCACAGTGTTTCAGGATCCTGACAGGTGTGTATGGGTTTTTCACAGTGTATCAGGATCTGCCAGGTGTGTATGGGGTTTCACAGTGTATCCGGATACTGCCAGATGTGTTTCGGGTTTTCACAGTGTATCAGGATCCCACCAGGTGTGTATGGGTGTTTCACAGTGGATCAGGATCCTGCCAGGTGTGTATGGGGTTTAACTGTGTATCAGGATCCTGCCAGATGTGTTTGGGGTTTTCACAGTGTATCAGGATCCTTCCAGGTGTGTATGAGGGTTTCACAGTGGATCAGGATCCTGCCAAATGTGAAAGGGTTTTCACAGTGGATCAGGATCCTGGCAGGTGTGTAGGGGGTTTCACAGTGCATCAGGATCCTGCCAAATGTGAACGGGGTTTCACAGTGCATCAGGATCCTGCCAAATGTGAACGGGGTTTCACAGTGGAGCAGGATCCTGCCAGGTGTGTATGGGGTTTCATAGTGTCTCAGGATCCTGCCCAATGTGAAGGGGGTTTCACAGTATAGCAGGATGCTGCCAGGTGTGTATATGGTTTTCACAGTGCATCAGTATCCTGCCAGATGTGTACAGGGTTTTCACAGTCCATCAAGCTCCTTCCAGATGTGTATGGGTGTTTCGCAGTGTATCAGGATCCTGCATGGTGTGTATGGTGTCTCGCAGTGCATCAGGATCCTGCATGGTGTGTATGGGGTTTCACAGTTTATCAGGATCCTGCCAGGTGTGCATGTGGTTTTCATAGTTTATCAGGATCCTGCCAGGTGTGTATGGGGTTTTCACAGTGTATCAGGATCCTGCCAAGTGTGTATGTGGGTTTCACAGTTTATCAGGATCCTGCCTGGTGTGTATGGGGTTTCACAGTGGATCAGGATCCTGCCAGGTTTGCATGTGGGTTTCACAGTTTATCAGGATATTGCCAGATGTGTATGGAGTTTTCACAGTGGATCAGGATCCTGCCAGGTGTGTATGGGGTTTTCACAGTGGATCAGGATCCTGCCTGGTGTGTCAGGGATTTCACAGATTATCAGGATCCTGCCAGGTGTATATGTGGGTTTCACAGTTTATCAGGATCTTGCCAGATGTGAATGGGGTTTTTGCAGTGCATCAGGTTGCTGCCAGTTGTGCATGGGGTTTTGACAGTTCATCAGGATCCGTCCAGATGTGTATGGGGGTTACACAGTGTATCAGGATCCTGCCTGGTGTGTTTGAGCGGTTCACAGTGTTTCAGGATCCTGACAGTTGAATATTGGGGTTTTCACAGTGTATCAGGATCTGCCAGGTGTGTATGGGGTTTCACAGTGTATCAGGATCCTGCCAGATGTGTTTCGGGTTTTCACAGTGTATCAGGATCCCACCAGGTGTGTATGGGGGTTTTCACAGTGTATCAGGATCCTTCCAGGTGTGCTTGGTGGTTTTCACAGTGTATCCGGATCCTTCCAGGTGTGTATGAGGGTTTCACAGTGGATCAGGATCCTGCCAAATGTGTCTGGGGCTTTCACATTTTATCAGGATCCTGCCAGGTGTGTATGGGGTTTCATGGTTTATCAGGATCCTGCCAGGTGTGTATGTGGGTTTCACAGTTTATCAGTATCCTGCCAGATGTGTATGGGGTTTTCACAGTGCATCAGTATCCTGCCAGATGTGTATGGGGTTTTCACAGTCCATCAGGTTCCTTCCAGTTGTGTATGGGTGTTTCACAGTGTATCAGGATCCTGCATCGTGTGTATGGGGTTCCACGGTTTATCGGGATCCTGCCAGGTGTGTATGGGGTTTTCACAGTGTATCAGGATCCGGCCAGGTGTGTATGGGGTTTTCACAGTGTATCAGGATCCTGCGAGGTGTGCATGTGGGTTTCAAAAATTATCAGCATCCTGCCTGGTGTGTATGGGTATTTCACAGTGCATCAGGATCCTGCCAGGTTTGTATGTGGGATTCACAGTTTATCAGGATCCTGCCAGGTGTGTATGGGGTTTCACAGTGGATCAGGATCCTGCTAGGTGTGTATGTGGGTTTCACAGTTTATCAGTATCCTGCCAGATGTGAATGGGGTTTCACAGTGGATCAGGATCCTGCCAGGTGTGCACGGGCTTTTCACAGTGGATCCGTATCCTGCCAGATGTGTTTGAAGATTTCACAGTGGATCAATATCCTGCCAGGTGTGTATGGGGTTTTCACAGTGTATCTGGATCCTGCCAGGTGTGTATGGGGTTTCACAGTGTATCCGGATACTGCCAGATGTGTTTCGGGTTTTCACAGTGTATCAGGATCCCACCAGGTGTGTATGGGTGTTTCACAGTGGATCAGGATCCTGCCAGGTGTGTATGGGGTTTCACTGTGTATCAGGATCCTGCCAGATGTGTTTGGGGTTTTCACAGTGTATCAGGATCCTTCCAGGTGTGTATGAGGGTTTCACAGTGGATCAGGATCCTGCCAAATGTGAAAGGGTTTTCACAGTGGATCAGGATCCTGCCAGGTGTGTAGGGGGTTTCACAGTGCATCAGGATCCTGCCAAATGTGAACGGGGTTTCACAGTGCATCAGGATCCTGCCAAATGTGAACGGGGTTTCACAGTGGAGCAGGATCCTGCCAGGTGTGTATGGGGTTTCATAGTGTCTCAGGATCCAGCCCAATGTAAAGGGGGTTTCACAGTATAGCAGGATGCTGCCAGGTGTGTATATGGTTTTCACAGTGCATCAGTATCCTTCCAGATGTGTACAGGGTTTTCACAGTCCATCAAGATCCTTCCAGATGTGTATGGGTGTTTCGCAGTGTATCAGGATCCTGCATGGTGTGTATGGTGTTTCGCAGTGCATCAGGATCCTGCATGGTGTGTATGGGGTTTCACAGTTTATCAGGATCCTGCCAGGTGTGCATGTGGTTTTCATAGTTTATCAGGATCCTGCCAGGTGTGTATGGGGTTTTCACAGTGCATCAGGATCCTGCCAGGTGTGTATGTGGGTTTCACAGTTTATCAGGATCCTGCCTGGTGTGTATGGGGTTTCACAGTGGATCAGGATCCTGCCAGGTTTGCATGTGGGTTTCACAGTTTATCAGGATATTGCCAGATGTATATGGAGTTTTCACAGTGGATCAGGATCCTGCCTGGTGTGTCAGGGATTTCACAGATTATCAGGATCCTGCCAGGTGTATATGTGGGTTTCACAGTTTATCAGGATCTTGCCAGATGTGAATGGGGTTTTTGCAGTGCATCAGGTTGCTGCCAGTTGTGCATGGGGTTTTGACAGTTCATCAGGATCCTTCCAGATGTGTATGGGGGTTACACAGTGTATCAGGATCCTGCCTGGTGTGTTTGAGCGGTTCACAGTGTTTCAGGATCCTGACAGGTGTGTATGGGGTTTTCACAGTGTATCAGGATCTGCCAGGTGTGTATGGGGTTTCACAGTGTATCAGGATCCTGCCAGATGTGTTTCGGGTTTTCACAGTGTATCAGGATCCCACCAGGTGTGTATGGGGGTTTTCACAGTGTATCAGGATCCTTCCAGGTGTGCTTGGTGGTTTTCACAGTGTATCCGGATCCTTCCAGGTGTGTATGAGGGTTTCACAGTGGATCAGGATCCTGCCAAATGTGTCTGGGGCTTTCACATTTTATCAGGATCCTGCCAGGTGTGTATGGGGTTTCATAGTTTATCAGGATCCTGCCAGGTGTGTATGTGGGTTTCTCAGTTTATCAGTATCCTGCCAGATGTGTATGGGGTTTTCACAGTGCATCAGTATCCTGCCAGATGTGTATGGGGTTTTCACAGTTCATCAGGTTCCTTCCAGTTGTGTATGGAGGTTTCACAGTGTATCAGGATCCTGCATCGTGTGTATGGGGTTCCACGGTTTATCGGGATCCTGCCAGGTGTGTATGGGGTTTTCACAGTGTATCAGGATCCGGCCAGGTGTGTATGGGGTTTTCACAGTGTATCAGGATCCTGCGAGGTGTGCATGTGGGTTTCAAAGATTATCAGCATCCTGCCTGGTGTGTATGGGTATTTCACAGTGCATCAGGATCCTGCCAGGTTTGTATGTGGGATTCACAGTTTATCAGGATCCTGCCAGGTGTGTATGGGGTTTCACAGTGGATCAGGATCCTGCTAGGTGTGTATGTGGGTTTCACAGTTTATCAGTATCCTGCCAGATGTGAATGGGGTTTCACAGTGGATCAGGATCCTGCCAGGTGTGCACGGGCTTTTCACAGTGGATCCGTATCCTGCCAGATGTGTATGAAGATTTCACAGTGGATCAATATCCTGCCAGGTGTGTATGGGGTTTTCACAGTGTATCTGGATCCTGCCAGTTGTGTATGGGGTGTTCCCAGTTTATCAAGGTCCTGCCAGGCGTGTATGGAGTTTTCACAGTGGATCACGATCCTGCCAGGTGTGTATGGGGGTTTCACAGTGTATCATGACCCTGCCTGGTGTGTATGGGGTTTCACAGTGTATCACGATCCTGCCTGGTGTGTATGGGGTTTCACAGTGAATCAGGATCCAGCCAGATGTGAATGCGGTTTCACTGTGTATCAGGATCCTGCCAGATGTGAATGGGGTTTCACTGTGCATCAGGAACCTGCCAGGTGTGTCCGGGGATTTCACAGTGCATCAGGCTCCTGCCAGGTGTGTATGGGGGTTTCACAGTATATCAGGATCCTGCCAGGTGTGTATGGGTTTTCACTGTGTATCAGGATCCTGCCAGGTATGTTTGGGGGTTTCACAGTGTATCAGGCTCCCGCCAGGTGTGTATGTGGGTTTCACAGTTTATCATCATCCTGCCAGGTGTGGATGGGGTATATACAGTGGATCAGGATCCTGCCAGGTGTATATGGTGTTTTCACAGTGTATCAGGATCCTGCCAGGTGTGTATGGGGTTTTCACTGTGTATCAGGATCCTGCCAAGTGTGTATGGGGTTTTCACAGTGGATCAGGATCCTGCCAGGTGTGTATGGGATTTTCACAGTGGATCAGGATCCTGCCAGGTGTGTGTGGGGTTTTCACAGTGTATCAGGATCCTGCCAGGTATGTATGGGGTTTTCACAGTGTATCAGGATCCTGCCAGATGTGTTTCGGGTTTTCACAGTGTATCAGGATCCCACCAGGTGTGTATGGGGGTTTTCACAGTGTATCAGGATCCTTCCAGGTGTGCTTGGTGGTTTTCACAGTGTATCCGGATCCTTCCAGGTGTGTATGAGGGTTTCACAGTGGATCAGGATCCTGCCAAATGTGTCTGGGGCTTTCACATTTTATCAGGATCCTGCCAGGTGTGTATGGGGTTTCATAGTTTATCAGGATCCTGCCAGGTGTGTATGTGGGTTTCACAGTTTATCAGTATCCTGCCAGATGTGTATGGGGTTTTCACAGTGCATCAGTATCCTGCCAGATGTGTATGGGGTTTTCACAGTTCATCAGGTTCCTTCCAGTTGTGTATGGGTGTTTCACAGTGTATCAGGATCCTGCATCGTGTGTATGGGGTTCCACGGTTTATCGGGATCCTGCCAGGTGTGTATGGGGTTTTCACAGTGTATCAGGATCCGGCCAGGTGTGTATGGGGTTTTCACAGTGTATCAGGATCCTGCGAGGTGTGCATGTGGGTTTCAAAGATTATCAGCATCCTGCCTGGTGTGTATGGGTATTTCACAGTGCATCAGGATCCTGCCAGGTTTGTATGTGGGATTCACAGTTTATCAGGATCCTGCCAGGTGTGTATGGGGTTTCACAGTGGATCAGGATCCTGCTAGGTGTGTATGTGGGTTTCACAGTTTATCAGTATCCTGCCAGATGTGAATGGGGTTTCACAGTGGATCAGGATCCTGCCAGGTGTGCACGGGCTTTTCACAGTGGATCCGTATCCTGCCAGATGTGTATGAAGATTTCACAGTGGATCAATATCCTGCCAGGTGTGTATGGGGTTTTCACAGTGTATCTGGATCCTGCCAGTTGTGTATGGGGTGTTCCCAGTTTATCAAGGTCCTGCCAGGCGTGTATGGAGTTTTCACAGTGGATCACGATCCTGCCAGGTGTGTATGGGGGTTTCACAGTGTATCATGACCCTGCCTGGTGTGTATGGGGTTTCACAGTGTATCAGGATCCTGCCTGGTGTGTATGGGGTTTCACAGTGAATCAGGATCCAGCCAGATGTGAATGCGGTTTCACTGTGTATCAGGATCCTGCCAGATGTGAATGGGGTTTCACTGTGCATCAGGAACCTGCCAGGTGTGTCCGGGGATTTCACAGTGCATCAGGCTCCTGCCAGGTGTGTATGGGGGTTTCACAGTATATCAGGATCCTGCCAGGTGTGTATGGGTTTTCACTGTGTATCAGGATCCTGCCAGGTATGTTTGGGGGTTTCACAGTGTATCAGGCTCCCGCCAGGTGTGTATGTGGGTTTCACAGTTTATCATCATCCTGCCAGGTGTGGATGGGGTATATACAGTGGATCAGGATCCTGCCAGGTGTGTATGGTGTTTTCACAGTGTATCAGGATCCTGCCAGGTGTGTATGGGGTTTTCACTGTGTATCAGGATCCTGCCAAGTGTGTATGGGGTTTTCACAGTGGATCAGGATCCTGCCAGGTGTGTATGGGATTTTCACAGTGGATCAGGATCCTGCCAGGTGTGTGTGGGGTTTTCACAGTGTATCAGGATCCTGCCAGGTATGTATGGGGTTTTCACAGTGTATCAGGATCCTGCCAGATGTGCATGGGATTTCACTGCGTATCAGGATCCTGTCAGATGTGAATGGTGTTTCACAGTGGATCAGGATCCTGCCAGGTGTGTACGGGGTTTTCACAGTGTATCAGGATACTGCCAGATGTGTATGGAGATTTCACAGTGGATCCGGATACTGCCAGATGTGAATGAGTTTTTCACAGTGCATCAGGATCCTTCCAGATGTGTATGGGGTTTTCACAGTGCATCAGGACCCTTCCAGATGTGTATGGGTGTTTCACAGTGTATCAGGATCCTGCCAGATGTGAATGAGGTTTTCACAGTGCATCAGGATCCTGTCAGATGTGTATGGGGTTTTCACAGTGTATCAGGATGATGCATCGTGTGCATGGGGTTTCACAGTTTATCAGGATCCTGCCAGATGTGAATGGGGTTTCACTGTGTATCAGGATCCTGCCAGATGTGAATGGGGTTTCACTGTGTATCAGGAACCTGCCAGGTGTGTACGGGGATTTCACAGTGCATCAGGCTCCTGCCAGGTGTATATGGGGGTTTCACAGTATATCAGGATCCTGCCAGGTGTGTATGGGGGCTTCACAGTTTATCATGATCCCGGCAGTTGTGTATGGGAGTTTCACATTTTATCAGCATCCTGCCAGGTGCGTATGGGGTATATACAGTGGATCAGGATCCTGCCAGATGTGTATGGTGTTTTCACAGTGTATCAGGATCCTGCCAGGTGTGTATGGGGTTTTCACAGTGTGACAGGATCCTGCCAAGTGTGCATGGGGTTTTCACAGTGGATCAGGATCCTGCCAGGTGTGTATGGGGTTTCACAGTGGATCAAGATCCTGCCAGGTGTGCGTGGGGTTTTCACAGTGTCTCAGGATCCTGCCAGGTGTGTATGGGGTTTTCACAGTGTATCAGGATCCTGCCAGATGTGAATGGGGTTTCACTGCGTATCAGGATCCTGCCAGATGTGAATGGTGTTTCACAGTGGATCAGGATCCTGCCAGGTGTGTACGGGGTTTTCACAGTGTATCAGGATCCTGCCAGATGTGTAAGGAGATTTCACAGTGGTTCAGGGGACTGCCAGATGTGAATGAGGTTTTCACAGTGCATCAGGATCCTGCCAGATGTATATGGGGTTTTCACGTTGCATCAGGATCCTTCCAGATGTGTATGTGTGTTTCACAGTGTATCAGGATCCTGCATCGTGTGTATGGGGTTTCACAGTTTATCAGGATCCTTCCAGGTGTGTATGGGGTTTTCTCAGTGTTTCAGGATCCTGCCAGGTGCGTATGGGGTATATACAGTGGATCAGGATCCTGCCAGATGTGTATGGTGTTTTCACAGTGTATCAGGATCCTGCCAGGTGTGTATGGGGTTTTCACAGTGTGACAGGATCCTGCCAAGTGTGCATGGGGTTTTCACAGTGGATCAGGATCCTGCCAGGTGTGTATGGGGTTTCACAGTGGATCAAGATCCTGCCAGGTGTGCGTGGGGTTTTCACAGTGTCTCAGGATCCTGCCAGGTGTGTATGGGGTTTTCACAGTGTATCAGGATCCTGCCAGATGTGAATGGGGTTTCACTGCGTATCAGGATCCTGCCAGATGTGAATGGTGTTTCACAGTGGATCAGGATCCTGCCAGGTGTGTACGGGGTTTTCACAGTGGATCAGGATCCTGCCAGGTGTGTATGGGATTTTCACAGTGGATCAGGATCCTGCCAGGTGTGTGTGGGGTTTTCACAGTGTATCAGGATCCTGCCAGGTATGTATGGGGTTTTCACAGTGTATCAGGATCCTGCCAGATGTGCATGGGATTTCACTGCGTATCAGGATCCTGTCAGATGTGAATGGTGTTTCACAGTGGATCAGGATCCTGCCAGGTGTGTACGGGGTTTTCACAGTGTATCAGGATACTGCCAGATGTGTATGGAGATTTCACAGTGGATCCGGATACTGCCAGATGTGAATGAGTTTTTCACAGTGCATCAGGATCCTTCCAGATGTGTATGGGGTTTTCACAGTGCATCAGGACCCTTCCAGATGTGTATGGGTGTTTCACAGTGTATCAGGATCCTGCCAGATGTGAATGAGGTTTTCACAGTGCATCAGGATCCTGTCAGATGTGTATGGGGTTTTCACAGTGTATCAGGATGATGCATCGTGTGCATGGGGTTTCACAGTTTATCAGGATCCTGCCAGATGTGAATGGGGTTTCACTGTGTATCAGGATCCTGCCAGATGTGAATGGGGTTTCACTGTGCATCAGGAACCTGCCAGGTGTGTACGGGGATTTCACAGTGCATCAGGCTCCTGCCAGGTGTATATGGGGGTTTCACAGTATATCAGGATCCTGCCAGGTGTGTATGGGGGCTTCACAGTTTATCATGATCCCGGCAGTTGTGTATGGGAGTTTCACATTTTATCAGCATCCTGCCAGGTGCGTATGGGGTATATACAGTGGATCAGGATCCTGCCAGATGTGTATGGTGTTTTCACAGTGTATCAGGATCCTGCCAGGTGTGTATGGGGTTTTCACAGTGTGACAGGATCCTGCCAAGTGTGCATGGGGTTTTCACAGTGGATCAGGATCCTGCCAGGTGTGTATGGGGTTTCACAGTGGATCAAGATCCTGCCAGGTGTGCGTGGGGTTTTCACAGTGTCTCAGGATCCTGCCAGGTGTGTATGGGGTTTTCACAGTGTATCAGGATCCTGCCAGATGTGAATGGGGTTTCACTGCGTATCAGGATCCTGCCAGATGTGAATGGTGTTTCACAGTGGATCAGGATCCTGCCAGGTGTGTACGGGGTTTTCACAGTGTATCAGGATCCTGCCAGATGTGTAAGGAGATTTCACAGTGGTTCAGGGGACTGCCAGATGTGAATGAGGTTTTCACAGTGCATCAGGATCCTGCCAGATGTATATGGGGTTTTCACGTTGCATCAGGATCCTTCCAGATGTGTATGTGTGTTTCACAGTGTATCAGGATCCTGCATCGTGTGTATGGGGTTTCACAGTTTATCAGGATCCTTCCAGGTGTGTATGGGGTTTTCTCAGTGTTTCAGGATCCTGCCAGGTGTGTATGGGGTTTTGACAGTGTATCAGGATCCTGCCAGGTGTGTATGGGGGTTTCACAGATTATCAGCATCCTGCCTGGTGTGTATGGGGATTTCACAGTGTATCAGTATCCTGCCAGGTGTGTATGTGGGTTTCACAGTTTATCAGGAACCTGCCGGGTGTGTATGGGGTTTCACAGTGGATCAGGATCCTGCCAGGTGTGTATGTGGGTTTCACAGTTTATCAGGATCCTGCCAGATGTGAATGGGGTTTCACAGTGGATCAGGATCCTGCCAGGTGTGTACGGGGTTTTCACAGTGGATCAGGATCCTGCCAGATGTGTATGGAGTTTTCACAGTGGATCAGGATCCTGCCAGGTGTGTACGGGGTTTTCACAGTGGATCAGGATCCTGCCAGGTGTGTCAGGTATTTCACAGTGTATCAGGATCCTGCCAGGTGTGTATGGGGTGTTTACAATTTATCAAGGTGCTGCCAGGCGTGTATGGAGTTTTCACAGTGGATCAGGATCCTGCCAGGTGTGTATGGGGGTTTCACTGTGTATCAGGATCCTGCCAGGTGTGTATGGGATTTCAATGTGTATCAGGATTCTTTCAGGTGTGTATGGGGTTTCACAGTGTATCAGGATCCTGCCAGATGTGAGTGGGGATTCACTGTGGATCAGGATCCTGCCAGATGTGAATGGGTTTTCACTGTGCATCAGGGACCTGCCAGGTGTGCACGGGGATTTCACAGTGCATCAGGCTCCTGCCAGGTGTGTATGGGGGTTTCACAGTATATCAGGATCCTGCCAGATGTGAATGGGGTTTCACTGCGTATCAGGATCCTGCCAGATGTGAATGGTGTTTCACAGTGTATCAGGATCCTGCCAGGTGTGTACGGGGTTGTCACAGTGTATCAGGATTCTGCCAGAAGTGTATGGAGATTTCACAGTGGATCAGGATACTGCCAGATGTGAATGCGTTTTTCACAGTGCATCAGTATCCTGCCAGATGTGTATGGGGCTTTCACAGTGCATCAGGACCCTTCCAGATGTGTATGGGTGGTTAACAGTGTATCAGGATCCTGCATCGTGTGTACGGGGTATCACAGTTTATCAGGTTCCTGCCAGGTGTGTATGGGGTTTTCACAGTTCATCAGGAACCTGCCAGCTGTGTATGGGGTTTTCACAGTGTATCAGGATCCTGCCAGGTGTGTATGTGGGTTTCACAGTTTATCAGGATCCTGCCAGGTGTGTCTGGGGTTTTCACAGTTTATCAGGATCCTGCCAGGTGTGTATAGGGGTTCCACAGTTTATCAGGATCCTGCCAGGTGTGCATGTGGGTTTCACAGTTTATCAGGATACTGCCAGATGTGAATGGGGTTTTCACAGCGCATCAGGATCCTGCCAGATGTGTTTGGGGTTTTCACAGTCCATCAGGTTCCTTCCAGATGTGTATGGGTGTTTCATAGTGTATGAGGATCCTGCATCGTGTGTATGGGGTTTCACAGTTTATCAGGATCCTGCCAGGTGTGTATGGGGATTTCACAGTGTATCAGGATCCTGCCAGGTGTGTATGGGTTTTTCGCAGTGTATCAGGATCCTGCCAGGTGTGTATGTGGGTTTCATAGATTATCAGCATCCTGCCTGGTGTGTATGGGGATTTCACAGTGTGTCAGGAACCTGCCAGGACTGTATGTGGGATTCACAGTTTATCAGCATCTTGCCAGGTGTGTATGTGGGTTTCACAGTGTATCAGGATCCTGCCAGGTATGTATGGGGTTTTCACAGTGTATCAGGATCCTGCCAGATGTGCATGGGATTTCACTGCGTATCAGGATCCTGTCAGATGTGAATGGTGTTTCACAGTGGATCAGGATCCTGCCAGGTGTGTACGGGGTTTTCAGAGTGTATCAGGATACTGCCAGATGTGTATGGAGATTTCACAGTGGATCCGGATACTGCCAGATGTGAATGAGTTTTTCACAGTGCATCAGGATCCTTCCAGATGTGTATGGGGTTTTCAAAGTGCATCAGGACCCTTCCAGATGTGTATGGGTGTTTCACAGTGTATCAGGATCCTGCCAGATGTGAATGAGGTTTTCACAGTGCATCAGGATCCTGTCAGATGTGTATGGGGTTTTCACAGTGTATCAGGATGATGCATCGTGTGCATGGGGTTTCACAGTTTATCAGGATCCTGCCAGATGTGAATGGGGTTTCACTGTGTATCAGGATCCTGCCAGATGTGAATGGGGTTTCACTGTGCATCAGGAACCTGCCAGGTGTGTACGGGGATTTCACAGTGCATCAGGCTCCTGCCAGGTGTATATGGGGGTTTCACAGTATATCAGGATCCTGCCAGGTGTATATGGGGGCTTCACAGTTTATCATGATCCCGGCAGTTGTGTATGGGAGTTTCACATTTTATCAGCATCCTGCCAGGTGCGTATGGGGTATATACAGTGGATCAGGATCCTGCCAGATGTGTATGGTGTTTTCACAGTGTATCAGGATCCTGCCAGGAGTGTATGGGGTTTTCACAGTGTGACAGGATCCTGCCAAGTGTGCATGGGGTTTTCACAGTATATCAGGATCCTGCCAGGTGTGTATGGGGTTTCACAGTGGATCAAGATCCTGCCAGGTGTGCGTGGGGTTTTCACAGTGTCTCAGGATCCTGCCAGGTGTGTATGGGGTTTTCACAGTGTATCAGGATCCTGCCAGATGTGAATGGGGTTTCACTGCGTATCAGGATCCTGCCAGATGTGAATGGTGTTTCACAGTGGATCAGGATCCTGCCAGGTGTGTACGGGGTTTTCACAGTGTATCAGGATCCTGCCAGATGTGTAAGGAGATTTCACAGTGGTTCAGGGGACTGCCAGATGTGAATGAGGTTTTCACAGTGCATCAGGATCCTGCCAGATGTATATGGGGTTTTCACGTTGCATCAGGATCCTTCCAGATGTGTATGTGTGTTTCACAGTGTATCAGGATCCTGCATCGTGTGTATGGGGTTTCACAGTTTATCAGGATCCTTCCAGGTGTGTATGGGGTTTTCTCAGTGTTTCAGGATCCTGCCAGGTGTGTATGGGGTTTTGACAGTGTATCAGGATCCTGCCAGGTGTGTATGGGGGTTTCACAGATTATCAGCATCCTGCCTGGTGTGTATGGGGATTTCACAGTGTATCAGTATCCTGCCAGGTGTGTATGTGGGTTTCACAGTTTATCAGGAACCTGCCGGGTGTGTATGGGGTTTCACAGTGGATCAGGATCCTGCCAGGTGTGTATGTGGGTTTCACAGTTTATCAGGATCCTGCCAGATGTGAATGGG
The DNA here is from genome assembly GCF_036365525.1 of Heterodontus francisci. Taxonomy (NCBI): domain Eukaryota; kingdom Metazoa; phylum Chordata; class Chondrichthyes; order Heterodontiformes; family Heterodontidae; genus Heterodontus; species Heterodontus francisci. The sequence goes on along the minus strand of NW_027140405.1, from coordinate 1,170,976 downwards.
GTTTCACAGTGGATCAGGATCCTGCCAGGTGTGTACGGGGTTTTCACAGTGGATCAGGATCCTGCCAGATGTGTATGGAGTTTTCACAGTGGATCAGGATCCTGCCAGGTGTGTACGGGGTTTTCACAGTGGATCAGGATCCTGCCAGGTGTGTCAGGTATTTCACAGTGTATCAGGATCCTGCCAGGTGTGTATGGGGTGTTTACAATTTATCAAGGTGCTGCCAGGCATGTATGGAGTTTTCACAGTGGATCAGGATCCTGCCAGGTGTGTATGGGGGTTTCACTGTGTATCAGGATCCTGCCAGGTGTGTATGGGATTTCAATGTGTATCAGGATTCTTTCAGGTGTGTATGGGGTTTCACAGTGTATCAGGATCCTGCCAGATGTGAGTGGGGATTCACTGTGGATCAGGATCCTGCCAGATGTGAATGGGTTTTCACTGTGCATCAGGGACCTGCCAGGTGTGCACGGGGATTTCACAGTGCATCAGGCTCCTGCCAGGTGTGTATGGGGGTTTCACAGTATATCAGGATCCTGCCAGATGTGAATGTGGTTTCACTGCGTATCAGGATCCTGCCAGATGTGAATGGTGTTTCACAGTGTATCAGGATCCTGCCAGGTGTGTACGGGGTTTTCACAGTGTATCAGGATTCTGCCAGAAGTGTATGGAGATTTCACAGTGGATCAGGATACTGCCAGATGTGAATGCGTTTTTCACAGTGCATCAGTATCCTGCCAGATGTGTATGGGGCTTTCACAGTGCATCAGGACCCTTCCAGATGTGTATGGGTGGTTAACAGTGTATCAGGATCCTGCATCGTGTGTACGGGGTATCACAGTTTATCAGGTTCCTGCCAGGTGTGTATGGGGTTTTCACAGTTCATCAGGAACCTGCCAGCTGTGTATGGGGTTTTCACAGTGTATCAGGATCCTGCCAGGTGTGTATGTTGGTTTCACAGTTTATCAGGATCCTGCCAGGTGTGTCTGGGGTTTTCACAGTTTATCAGGATCCTGCCAGGTGTGTATAGGGGTTCCACAGTTTATCAGGATCCTGCCAGGTGTGCATGTGGGTTTCACAGTTTATCAGGATACTGCCAGATGTGTTTGGGGTTTTCACAGTCCATCAGGTTCCTTCCAGATGTGTATGGGTGTTTCATAGTGTATGAGGATCCTGCATCGTGTGTATGGGGTTTCACAGTTTATCAGGATCCTGCCAGGTGTGTATGGGGATTTCACAGTGTATCAGGATCCTGCCAGGTGTGTATGGGTTTTTCGCAGTGTATCAGGATCCTGCCAGGTGTGTATGTGGGTTTCATAGATTATCAGCATCCTGCCTGGTGTGTATGGGGATTTCACAGTGTGTCAGGATCCTGCCAGGAGTGTATGTGGGTTTCACAGTTTATCAGCATCCTGCCAGGTGTGTATGTGGGTTTCACAGTTTATCAGGACCCTGCCAGATGTGAATGGGGTTTCACGGTGGTTCAGGATCCTGCCAGGTGTGTACGGGGTTTTCACAGCGGATCAGGATCCTGCCAGATGTGTATGGAGTTTTCACAGTGGATCAGGATCCTGCCAGGTTTGTATGGGATTTTCACTGTATATCAGGATCCTGCCAGGAGTGTCAGGGATTTCACAGTGTATCAGGATCCTGCCAGGTGTGTTTGGGGTGTTCACAGTTTATCAAGGTCCTGCCAGGCGTGTATGGAGTTTTCACAGTGGATCAGGATCCTGCCAGGTGTGTATGGGGTTCACAGTGTACCAGGACCATGCCAGATGTGAATGGGGTTTTTACAGTGCATCAGGATCCTGTCAGATGTGCATGGGGTTTTGACAGTGCATCAGGTTCCTTCCAGATGTGTATGGGGGTTACACAGTGTATCAGGATCCTGCCTGGTGCGTTTGAGCGGTTCACAGTGTTTCAGGATCCTGACAGGTGTGTATGGGTTTTTCACAGTGTATCAGGATCTGCCACGTGTGTATGGGGTTTCACAGTGTATCAGGATCCTGCCAGATGTGTTTCGGGTTTTCACAGTGTATCAGGATCCCACCAGGTGTGTCTGGGTATTTCACAGTGGATCGGGATCCTGCCAGGTGTGTATGGGGTTTCACTGTGTATCAGGATCCTGCCAGATGTGTTTGGGGTTTTCACAGTGTATCAGGATCCTTCCAGGTGTGTATGAGGGTTTCACAGTGGATCAGGATTCTGCCAAATGTGAACGGGGTTTCACAGTGTATCAGGATCCTGCCAAATGTGAACGGGGTTTCACAGTGGATCAGGATCCTGCCAGGTGTGTATGGGGTTTCACAGTGTCTCAGGATCCTGCCCAATGTGAAGGGGGTTTCACAGTATAGCAGGATCCTGCCAGGTGTGTATATGGTTTTCACTGTGGATCAGGATCCTGCCAGGTGTGTATGGGGGTTTTCACAGTGTATCAGTATCCTTCCAGGTGTGCTTGGTGGTTTTCACAGTGTATCCGGATTCTTCCAGGTGTGTATGGGGTTTTGACAATGGATCAGGATCCTGAAAGGTGTGTATGGGGTTTCACAGTGTATCAGGATCCTGCCAGATGTGTAAGGAGATTTCACAGTGGTTCAGGGGACTGCCAGATGTGAATGAGGTTTTCACAGTGCATCAGGATCCTGCCAGATGTATATGGGGTTTTCACGTTGCATCAGGATCCTTCCAGATGTGTATGTGTGTTTCAGTGTATCAGGATCCTGCATCGTGTGTATGGGGTTTCACAGTTTATCAGGATCCTTCCAGGTGTGTATGGGGTTTTCTCAGTGTTTCAGGATCCTGCCAGGTGTGTATGGGGTTTTGACAGTGTATCAGGATCCTGCCAGGTGTGTATGGGGGTTTCACAGATTATCAGCATCCTGCCTGGTGTGTATGGGGATTTCACAGTGTATCAGTATCCTGCCAGGTGTGTATGTGGGTTTCACAGTTTATCAGGATCCTGTCGGGTGTGTATGGGGTTTCACAGTGGATCAGGATCCTGCCAGGTGTGTATGTGGGTTTCACAGTTTATCAGGATCCTGCCAGATGTGAATGGGTTTTCACAGTGGATCAGGATCCTGCCAGGTGTGTACGGGGTTTTCACAGTGGATCAGGATCCTGCCAGATGTGTATGGAGTTTTCACAGTGGATCAGGATCCTGCCAGGTGTGTATGGGGTTTTCACAGTGGATCAGGATCCTGCCAGGTGTGTCAGGCATTTCACAGTGTATCAGGATCCTGCCAGGTGTGTATGGGGTGTTTACAATTTATCAAGGTGCTGCCAGGCGTGTATGGAGTTTTCACAGTGGATCAGGATCCTGCCAGGTGTGTATGGGGGTTTCACTGTGTATCAGGATCCTGCCAGGTGTGTATGGGATTTCAATGTGTATCAGGATTCTTTCAGGTGTGTATGGGGTTTCACAGTGTATCAGGATCCTGCCAGATGTGAGTGGGGATTCACTGTGGATCAGGATCCTGCCAGATGTGAATGGGTTTTCACTGTGCATCAGGGACCTGCCAGGTGTGCACGGGGATTTCACAGTGCATCAGGCTCCTGCCAGGTGTGTATGGGGGTTTCACAGTATATCAGGATCCTGCCAGTAGTGAATGGGGTTTCACTGCGTATCAGGATCCTGCCAGATGTGAATGGTGTTTCACAGCGTATCAGGATCCTGCCAGGTGTGTACGGGGTTTTCACAGTGTATCAGGATTCTGCCAGAAGTGTATGGAGATTTCACAGTGGATCAGGATACTGCCAGATGTGAATGCGTTTTTCACAGTGCATCAGTATCCTGCCAGATGTGTATGGGGCTTTCACAGTGCATCAGGACCCTTCCAGATGTGTATGGGTGGTTAACAGTGTATCAGGATCCTGCATCGTGTGTACGGGGTATCACAGTTTATCAGGTTCCTGCCAGGTGTGTATGGGGTTTTCACAGTTCATCAGGAACCTGCCAGCTATGTATGGGGTTTTCACAGTGTATCAGGATCCTGCCAGGTGTGTATGTGGGTTTCACAGTTTATCAGGATCCTGCCAGGTGTGTCTGGGGTTTTCACAGTTTATCAGGATCCTGCCAGGTGTGTATAGGGGTTCCACAGTTTATCAGGATCCTGCCAGGTGTGCATGTGGGTTTCACAGTTTATCAGGATACTGCCAGATGTGAATGGGGTTTTCACAGCGCATCAGGATCCTGCCAGATGTGTTTGGGGTTTTCACAGTCCATCAGGTTCCTTCCAGATGTGTATGGGTGTTTCATAGTGTATGAGGATCCTGCATCGTGTGTATGGTGTTTCACAGTTTATCAGGATCCTGCCAGGTGTGTATGGGGATTTCACAGTGTATCAGGATCCTGCCAGGTGTGTATGGGTTTTTCGCAGTGTATCAGGATCCTGCCAGGTGTGTATGTGGGTTTCATAGATTATCAGCATCCTGCCTGGTGTGTATGGGGATTTCACAGTGTGTCAGGATCCTGCCAGGAGTGTATGTGGGTTTCACAGTTTATCAGCATCCTGCCAGGTGTGTATGTGGGTTTCACAGTTTATCAGGACCCTGCCAGATGTGAATGGGGTTTCACGGTGGTTCAGGATCCTGCCAGGTGTGTACGGGGTTTTCACAGCGGATCAGGATCCTGCCAGATGTGTATGGAGTTTTCACAGTGGATCAGGATCCTGCCAGGTTTGTATGGGATTTTCACAGTATATCAGGATCCTGCCAGGAGTGTCAGGGATTTCACAGTGTATCAGGATCCTGCCAGGTGTGTTTGGGGTGTTCACAGTTTATCAAGGTCCTGCCAGGCGTGTATGGAGTTTTCACAGTGGATCAGGATCCTGCCAGGTGTGTATGGGGTTTCACAGTGGATCAAGATCCTGCCAGGTGTGCGTGGGGTTTTCACAGTGTCTCAGGATCCTGCCAGGTGTGTATGGGGTTTTCACAGTGTATCAGGATCCTGCCAGGTGTGTATGGGGTTTTCACAGTGTGACAGGATCCTGCCAAGTGTGCATGGGGTTTTCACAGTGGATCAGGATCCTGCCAGGTGTGTATGGGGTTTCACAGTGGATCAAGATCCTGCCAGGTGTGCGTGGGGTTTTCACAGTGTCTCAGGATCCTGCCAGGTGTGTATGGGGTTTTCACAGTGTATCAGGATCCTGCCAGATGTGAATGGGGTTTCACTGCGTATCAGGATCCTGCCAGATGTGAATGGTGTTTCACAGTGGATCAGGATCCTGCCAGGTGTGTACGGGGTTTTCACAGTGTATCAGGATCCTGCCAGATGTGTAAGGAGATTTCACAGTGGTTCAGGGGACTGCCAGATGTGAATGAGGTTTTCACAGTGCATCAGGATCCTGCCAGATGTATATGGGGTTTTCACGTTGCATCAGGATCCTTCCAGATGTGTATGTGTGTTTCACAGTGTATCAGGATCCTGCATCGTGTGTATGGGGTTTCACAGTTTATCAGGATCCTTCCAGGTGTGTATGGGGTTTTCTCAGTGTTTCAGGATCCTGCCAGGTGCGTATGGGGTATATACAGTGGATCAGGATCCTGCCAGATGTGTATGGTGTTTTCACAGTGTATCAGGATCCTGCCAGGTGTGTATGGGGTTTTCACAGTGTGACAGGATCCTGCCAAGTGTGCATGGGGTTTTCACAGTGGATCAGGATCCTGCCAGGTGTGTATGGGGTTTCACAGTGGATCAAGATCCTGCCAGGTGTGCGTGGGGTTTTCACAGTGTCTCAGGATCCTGCCAGGTGTGTATGGGGTTTTCACAGTGTATCAGGATCCTGCCAGATGTGAATGGGGTTTCACTGCGTATCAGGATCCTGCCAGATGTGAATGGTGTTTCACAGTGGATCAGGATCCTGCCAGGTGTGTACGGGGTTTTCACAGTGGATCAGGATCCTGCCAGGTGTGTATGGGATTTTCACAGTGGATCAGGATCCTGCCAGGTGTGTGTGGGGTTTTCACAGTGTATCAGGATCCTGCCAGGTATGTATGGGGTTTTCACAGTGTATCAGGATCCTGCCAGATGTGCATGGGATTTCACTGCGTATCAGGATCCTGTCAGATGTGAATGGTGTTTCACAGTGGATCAGGATCCTGCCAGGTGTGTACGGGGTTTTCACAGTGTATCAGGATACTGCCAGATGTGTATGGAGATTTCACAGTGGATCCGGATACTGCCAGATGTGAATGAGTTTTTCACAGTGCATCAGGATCCTTCCAGATGTGTATGGGGTTTTCACAGTGCATCAGGACCCTTCCAGATGTGTATGGGTGTTTCACAGTGTATCAGGATCCTGCCAGATGTGAATGAGGTTTTCACAGTGCATCAGGATCCTGTCAGATGTGTATGGGGTTTTCACAGTGTATCAGGATGATGCATCGTGTGCATGGGGTTTCACAGTTTATCAGGATCCTGCCAGATGTGAATGGGGTTTCACTGTGTATCAGGATCCTGCCAGATGTGAATGGGGTTTCACTGTGCATCAGGAACCTGCCAGGTGTGTACGGGGATTTCACAGTGCATCAGGCTCCTGCCAGGTGTATATGGGGGTTTCACAGTATATCAGGATCCTGCCAGGTGTGTATGGGGGCTTCACAGTTTATCATGATCCCGGCAGTTGTGTATGGGAGTTTCACATTTTATCAGCATCCTGCCAGGTGCGTATGGGGTATATACAGTGGATCAGGATCCTGCCAGATGTGTATGGTGTTTTCACAGTGTATCAGGATCCTGCCAGGTGTGTATGGGGTTTTCACAGTGTGACAGGATCCTGCCAAGTGTGCATGGGGTTTTCACAGTGGATCAGGATCCTGCCAGGTGTGTATGGGGTTTCACAGTGGATCAAGATCCTGCCAGGTGTGCGTGGGGTTTTCACAGTGTCTCAGGATCCTGCCAGGTGTGTATGGGGTTTTCACAGTGTATCAGGATCCTGCCAGATGTGAATGGGGTTTCACTGCGTATCAGGATCCTGCCAGATGTGAATGGTGTTTCACAGTGGATCAGGATCCTGCCAGGTGTGTACGGGGTTTTCACAGTGTATCAGGATCCTGCCAGATGTGTAAGGAGATTTCACAGTGGTTCAGGGGACTGCCAGATGTGAATGAGGTTTTCACAGTGCATCAGGATCCTGCCAGATGTATATGGGGTTTTCACGTTGCATCAGGATCCTTCCAGATGTGTATGTGTGTTTCACAGTGTATCAGGATCCTGCATCGTGTGTATGGGGTTTCACAGTTTATCAGGATCCTTCCAGGTGTGTATGGGGTTTTCTCAGTGTTTCAGGATCCTGCCAGGTGTGTATGGGGTTTTGACAGTGTATCAGGATCCTGCCAGGTGTGTATGGGGGTTTCACAGATTATCAGCATCCTGCCTGGTGTGTATGGGGATTTCACAGTGTATCAGTATCCTGCCAGGTGTGTATGTGGGTTTCACAGTTTATCAGGAACCTGCCGGGTGTGTATGGGGTTTCACAGTGGATCAGGATCCTGCCAGGTGTGTATGTGGGTTTCACAGTTTATCAGGATCCTGCCAGATGTGAATGGGGTTTCACAGTGGATCAGGATCCTGCCAGGTGTGTACGGGGTTTTCACAGTGGATCAGGATCCTGCCAGATGTGTATGGAGTTTTCACAGTGGATCAGGATCCTGCCAGGTGTGTACGGGGTTTTCACAGTGGATCAGGATCCTGCCAGGTGTGTCAGGTATTTCACAGTGTATCAGGATCCTGCCAGGTGTGTATGGGGTGTTTACAATTTATCAAGGTGCTGCCAGGCGTGTATGGAGTTTTCACAGTGGATCAGGATCCTGCCAGGTGTGTATGGGGGTTTCACTGTGTATCAGGATCCTGCCAGGTGTGTATGGGATTTCAATGTGTATCAGGATTCTTTCAGGTGTGTATGGGGTTTCACAGTGTATCAGGATCCTGCCAGATGTGAGTGGGGATTCACTGTGGATCAGGATCCTGCCAGATGTGAATGGGTTTTCACTGTGCATCAGGGACCTGCCAGGTGTGCACGGGGATTTCACAGTGCATCAGGCTCCTGCCAGGTGTGTATGGGGGTTTCACAGTATATCAGGATCCTGCCAGATGTGAATGGGGTTTCACTGCGTATCAGGATCCTGCCAGATGTGAATGGTGTTTCACAGTGTATCAGGATCCTGCCAGGTGTGTACGGGGTTGTCACAGTGTATCAGGATTCTGCCAGAAGTGTATGGAGATTTCACAGTGGATCAGGATACTGCCAGATGTGAATGCGTTTTTCACAGTGCATCAGTATCCTGCCAGATGTGTATGGGGCTTTCACAGTGCATCAGGACCCTTCCAGATGTGTATGGGTGGTTAACAGTGTATCAGGATCCTGCATCGTGTGTACGGGGTATCACAGTTTATCAGGTTCCTGCCAGGTGTGTATGGGGTTTTCACAGTTCATCAGGAACCTGCCAGCTGTGTATGGGGTTTTCACAGTGTATCAGGATCCTGCCAGGTGTGTATGTGGGTTTCACAGTTTATCAGGATCCTGCCAGGTGTGTCTGGGGTTTTCACAGTTTATCAGGATCCTGCCAGGTGTGTATAGGGGTTCCACAGTTTATCAGGATCCTGCCAGGTGTGCATGTGGGTTTCACAGTTTATCAGGATACTGCCAGATGTGAATGGGGTTTTCACAGCGCATCAGGATCCTGCCAGATGTGTTTGGGGTTTTCACAGTCCATCAGGTTCCTTCCAGATGTGTATGGGTGTTTCATAGTGTATGAGGATCCTGCATCGTGTGTATGGGGTTTCACAGTTTATCAGGATCCTGCCAGGTGTGTATGGGGATTTCACAGTGTATCAGGATCCTGCCAGGTGTGTATGGGTTTTTCGCAGTGTATCAGGATCCTGCCAGGTGTGTATGTGGGTTTCATAGATTATCAGCATCCTGCCTGGTGTGTATGGGGATTTCACAGTGTGTCAGGAACCTGCCAGGACTGTATGTGGGATTCACAGTTTATCAGCATCTTGCCAGGTGTGTATGTGGGTTTCACAGTGTATCAGGATCCTGCCAGGTATGTATGGGGTTTTCACAGTGTATCAGGATCCTGCCAGATGTGCATGGGATTTCACTGCGTATCAGGATCCTGTCAGATGTGAATGGTGTTTCACAGTGGATCAGGATCCTGCCAGGTGTGTACGGGGTTTTCAGAGTGTATCAGGATACTGCCAGATGTGTATGGAGATTTCACAGTGGATCCGGATACTGCCAGATGTGAATGAGTTTTTCACAGTGCATCAGGATCCTTCCAGATGTGTATGGGGTTTTCAAAGTGCATCAGGACCCTTCCAGATGTGTATGGGTGTTTCACAGTGTATCAGGATCCTGCCAGATGTGAATGAGGTTTTCACAGTGCATCAGGATCCTGTCAGATGTGTATGGGGTTTTCACAGTGTATCAGGATGATGCATCGTGTGCATGGGGTTTCACAGTTTATCAGGATCCTGCCAGATGTGAATGGGGTTTCACTGTGTATCAGGATCCTGCCAGATGTGAATGGGGTTTCACTGTGCATCAGGAACCTGCCAGGTGTGTACGGGGATTTCACAGTGCATCAGGCTCCTGCCAGGTGTATATGGGGGTTTCACAGTATATCAGGATCCTGCCAGGTGTATATGGGGGCTTCACAGTTTATCATGATCCCGGCAGTTGTGTATGGGAGTTTCACATTTTATCAGCATCCTGCCAGGTGCGTATGGGGTATATACAGTGGATCAGGATCCTGCCAGATGTGTATGGTGTTTTCACAGTGTATCAGGATCCTGCCAGGAGTGTATGGGGTTTTCACAGTGTGACAGGATCCTGCCAAGTGTGCATGGGGTTTTCACAGTATATCAGGATCCTGCCAGGTGTGTATGGGGTTTCACAGTGGATCAAGATCCTGCCAGGTGTGCGTGGGGTTTTCACAGTGTCTCAGGATCCTGCCAGGTGTGTATGGGGTTTTCACAGTGTATCAGGATCCTGCCAGATGTGAATGGGGTTTCACTGCGTATCAGGATCCTGCCAGATGTGAATGGTGTTTCACAGTGGATCAGGATCCTGCCAGGTGTGTACGGGGTTTTCACAGTGTATCAGGATCCTGCCAGATGTGTAAGGAGATTTCACAGTGGTTCAGGGGACTGCCAGATGTGAATGAGGTTTTCACAGTGCATCAGGATCCTGCCAGATGTATATGGGGTTTTCACGTTGCATCAGGATCCTTCCAGATGTGTATGTGTGTTTCACAGTGTATCAGGATCCTGCATCGTGTGTATGGGGTTTCACAGTTTATCAGGATCCTTCCAGGTGTGTATGGGGTTTTCTCAGTGTTTCAGGATCCTGCCAGGTGTGTATGGGGTTTTGACAGTGTATCAGGATCCTGCCAGGTGTGTATGGGGGTTTCACAGATTATCAGCATCCTGCCTGGTGTGTATGGGGATTTCACAGTGTATCAGTATCCTGCCAGGTGTGTATGTGGGTTTCACAGTTTATCAGGAACCTGCCGGGTGTGTATGGGGTTTCACAGTGGATCAGGATCCTGCCAGGTGTGTATGTGGGTTTCACAGTTTATCAGGATCCTGCCAGATGTGAATGGGGTTTCACAGTGGATCAGGATCCTGCCAGGTGTGTACGGGGTTTTCACAGTGGATCAGGATCCTGCCAGATGTGTATGGAGTTTTCACAGTGGATCAGGATCCTGCCAGGTGTGTACGGGGTTTTCACAGTGGATCAGGATCCTGCCAGGTGTGTCAGGTATTTCACAGTGTATCAGGATCCTGCCAGGTGTGTATGGGGTGTTTACAATTTATCAAGGTGCTGCCAGGCATGTATGGAGTTTTCACAGTGGATCAGGATCCTGCCAGGTGTGTATGGGGGTTTCACTGTGTATCAGGATCCTGCCAGGTGTGTATGGGATTTCAATGTGTATCAGGATTCTTTCAGGTGTGTATGGGGTTTCACAGTGTATCAGGATCCTGCCAGATGTGAGTGGGGATTCACTGTGGATCAGGATCCTGCCAGATGTGAATGGGTTTTCACTGTGCATCAGGGACCTGCCAGGTGTGCACGGGGATTTCACAGTGCATCAGGCTCCTGCCAGGTGTGTATGGGGGTTTCACAGTATATCAGGATCCTGCCAGATGTGAATGTGGTTTCACTGCGTATCAGGATCCTGCCAGATGTGAATGGTGTTTCACAGTGTATCAGGATCCTGCCAGGTGTGTACGGGGTTTTCACAGTGTATCAGGATTCTGCCAGAAGTGTATGGAGATTTCACAGTGGATCAGGATACTGCCAGATGTGAATGCGTTTTTCACAGTGCATCAGTATCCTGCCAGATGTGTATGGGGCTTTCACAGTGCATCAGGACCCTTCCAGATGTGTATGGGTGGTTAACAGTGTATCAGGATCCTGCATCGTGTGTACGGGGTATCACAGTTTATCAGGTTCCTGCCAGGTGTGTATGGGGTTTTCACAGTTCATCAGGAACCTGCCAGCTGTGTATGGGGTTTTCACAGTGTATCAGGATCCTGCCAGGTGTGTATGTTGGTTTCACAGTTTATCAGGATCCTGCCAGGTGTGTCTGGGGTTTTCACAGTTTATCAGGATCCTGCCAGGTGTGTATAGGGGTTCCACAGTTTATCAGGATCCTGCCAGGTGTGCATGTGGGTTTCACAGTTTATCAGGATACTGCCAGATGTGTTTGGGGTTTTCACAGTCCATCAGGTTCCTTCCAGATGTGTATGGGTGTTTCATAGTGTATGAGGATCCTGCATCGTGTGTATGGGGTTTCACAGTTTATCAGGATCCTGCCAGGTGTGTATGGGGATTTCACAGTGTATCAGGATCCTGCCAGGTGTGTATGGGTTTTTCGCAGTGTATCAGGATCCTGCCAGGTGTGTATGTGGGTTTCATAGATTATCAGCATCCTGCCTGGTGTGTATGGGGATTTCACAGTGTGTCAGGATCCTGCCAGGAGTGTATGTGGGTTTCACAGTTTATCAGCATCCTGCCAGGTGTGTATGTGGGTTTCACAGTTTATCAGGACCCTGCCAGATGTGAATGGGGTTTCACGGTGGTTCAGGATCCTGCCAGGTGTGTACGGGGTTTTCACAGCGGATCAGGATCCTGCCAGATGTGTATGGAGTTTTCACAGTGGATCAGGATCCTGCCAGGTTTGTATGGGATTTTCACTGTATATCAGGATCCTGCCAGGAGTGTCAGGGATTTCACAGTGTATCAGGATCCTGCCAGGTGTGTTTGGGGTGTTCACAGTTTATCAAGGTCCTGCCAGGCGTGTATGGAGTTTTCACAGTGGATCAGGATCCTGCCAGGTGTGTATGGGGTTCACAGTGTACCAGGACCATGCCAGATGTGAATGGGGTTTTTACAGTGCATCAGGATCCTGTCAGATGTGCATGGGGTTTTGACAGTGCATCAGGTTCCTTCCAGATGTGTATGGGGGTTACACAGTGTATCAGGATCCTGCCTGGTGCGTTTGAGCGGTTCACAGTGTTTCAGGATCCTGACAGGTGTGTATGGGTTTTTCACAGTGTATCAGGATCTGCCACGTGTGTATGGGGTTTCACAGTGTATCAGGATCCTGCCAGATGTGTTTCGGGTTTTCACAGTGTATCAGGATCCCACCAGGTGTGTCTGGGTATTTCACAGTGGATCGGGATCCTGCCAGGTGTGTATGGGGTTTCACTGTGTATCAGGATCCTGCCAGATGTGTTTGGGGTTTTCACAGTGTATCAGGATCCTTCCAGGTGTGTATGAGGGTTTCACAGTGGATCAGGATTCTGCCAAATGTGAACGGGGTTTCACAGTGTATCAGGATCCTGCCAAATGTGAACGGGGTTTCACAGTGGATCAGGATCCTGCCAGGTGTGTATGGGGTTTCACAGTGTCTCAGGATCCTGCCCAATGTGAAGGGGGTTTCACAGTATAGCAGGATCCTGCCAGGTGTGTATATGGTTTTCACTGTGGATCAGGATCCTGCCAGGTGTGTATGGGGGTTTTCACAGTGTATCAGTATCCTTCCAGGTGTGCTTGGTGGTTTTCACAATGTATCCGGATTCTTCCAGGTGTGTATGGGGTTTTGACAATGGATCAGGATCCTGAAAGGTGTGTATGGGGTTTCACAGTGTATCAGGATCCTGCCAGATGTGTAAGGAGATTTCACAGTGGTTCAGGGGACTGCCAGATGTGAATGAGGTTTTCACAGTGCATCAGGATCCTGCCAGATGTATATGGGGTTTTCACGTTGCATCAGGATCCTTCCAGATGTGTATGTGTGTTTCAGTGTATCAGGATCCTGCATCGTGTGTATGGGGTTTCACAGTTTATCAGGATCCTTCCAGGTGTGTATGGGGTTTTCTCAGTGTTTCAGGATCCTGCCAGGTGTGTATGGGGTTTTGACAGTGTATCAGGATCCTGCCAGGTGTGTATGGGGGTTTCACAGATTATCAGCATCCTGCCTGGTGTGTATGGGGATTTCACAGTGTATCAGTATCCTGCCAGGTGTGTATGTGGGTTTCACAGTTTATCAGGATCCTGTCGGGTGTGTATGGGGTTTCACAGTGGATCAGGATCCTGCCAGGTGTGTATGTGGGTTTCACAGTTTATCAGGATCCTGCCAGATGTGAATGGGTTTTCACAGTGGATCAGGATCCTGCCAGGTGTGTACGGGGTTTTCACAGTGGATCAGGATCCTGCCAGATGTGTATGGAGTTTTCACAGTGGATCAGGATCCTGCCAGGTGTGTATGGGGTTTTCACAGTGGATCAGGATCCTGCCAGGTGTGTCAGGCATTTCACAGTGTATCAGGATCCTGCCAGGTGTGTATGGGGTGTTTACAATTTATCAAGGTGCTGCCAGGCGTGTATGGAGTTTTCACAGTGGATCAGGATCCTGCCAGGTGTGTATGGGGGTTTCACTGTGTATCAGGATCCTGCCAGGTGTGTATGGGATTTCAATGTGTATCAGGATTCTTTCAGGTGTGTATGGGGTTTCACAGTGTATCAGGATCCTGCCAGATGTGAGTGGGGATTCACTGTGGATCAGGATCCTGCCAGATGTGAATGGGTTTTCACTGTGCATCAGGGACCTGCCAGGTGTGCACGGGGATTTCACAGTGCATCAGGCTCCTGCCAGGTGTGTATGGGGGTTTCACAGTATATCAGGATCCTGCCAGTAGTGAATGGGGTTTCACTGCGTATCAGGATCCTGCCAGATGTGAATGGTGTTTCACAGCGTATCAGGATCCTGCCAGGTGTGTACGGGGTTTTCACAGTGTATCAGGATTCTGCCAGAAGTGTATGGAGATTTCACAGTGGATCAGGATACTGCCAGATGTGAATGCGTTTTTCACAGTGCATCAGTATCCTGCCAGATGTGTATGGGGCTTTCACAGTGCATCAGGACCCTTCCAGATGTGTATGGGTGGTTAACAGTGTATCAGGATCCTGCATCGTGTGTACGGGGTATCACAGTTTATCAGGTTCCTGCCAGGTGTGTATGGGGTTTTCACAGTTCATCAGGAACCTGCCAGCTATGTATGGGGTTTTCACAGTGTATCAGGATCCTGCCAGGTGTGTATGTGGGTTTCACAGTTTATCAGGATCCTGCCAGGTGTGTCTGGGGTTTTCACAGTTTATCAGGATCCTGCCAGGTGTGTATAGGGGTTCCACAGTTTATCAGGATCCTGCCAGGTGTGCATGTGGGTTTCACAGTTTATCAGGATACTGCCAGATGTGAATGGGGTTTTCACAGCGCATCAGGATCCTGCCAGATGTGTTTGGGGTTTTCACAGTCCATCAGGTTCCTTCCAGATGTGTATGGGTGTTTCATAGTGTATGAGGATCCTGCATCGTGTGTATGGTGTTTCACAGTTTATCAGGATCCTGCCAGGTGTGTATGGGGATTTCACAGTGTATCAGGATCCTGCCAGGTGTGTATGGGTTTTTCGCAGTGTATCAGGATCCTGCCAGGTGTGTATGTGGGTTTCATAGATTATCAGCATCCTGCCTGGTGTGTATGGGGATTTCACAGTGTGTCAGGATCCTGCCAGGAGTGTATGTGGGTTTCACAGTTTATCAGCATCCTGCCAGGTGTGTATGTGGGTTTCACAGTTTATCAGGACCCTGCCAGATGTGAATGGGGTTTCACGGTGGTTCAGGATCCTGCCAGGTGTGTACGGGGTTTTCACAGCGGATCAGGATCCTGCCAGATGTGTATGGAGTTTTCACAGTGGATCAGGATCCTGCCAGGTTTGTATGGGATTTTCACAGTATATCAGGATCCTGCCAGGAGTGTCAGGGATTTCACAGTGTATCAGGATCCTGCCAGGTGTGTTTGGGGTGTTCACAGTTTATCAAGGTCCTGCCAGGCGTGTATGGAGTTTTCACAGTGGATCAGGATCCTGCCAGGTGTGTATGGGGTTCACAGTGTACCAGAACCATGCCAGATGTTAATGGGGTTTTTACAGTGCATCAGGATCCTGTCAGATGTGCATGGGGTTTTGACAGTGCATCAGGTTCCTTCCAGATGTGTATGGGGGTTACACAGTGTATCAGGATCCTGCCTGGTGCGTTTGAGCGGTTCACAGTGTTTCAGGATCCTGACAGGTGTGTATGGGTTTTTCACAGTGTATCAGGATCTGCCACGTGTGTATGGGGTTTCGCAGTGTATCAGGAGCCTGCCAGATGTGTTTCGGGTTTTCACAGTGTATCAGGATCCCACCAGGTGTGTCTGGGTGTTTCACAGTGGATCAGGATCCTGCCAGGTGTGTATGGGGTTTCACTGTGTATCAGGATCCTGCCAGATGTGTTTGGGGTTTTCACAGTGTATCAGGATCCTTCCAGGTGTGTATGAGGGTTTCACAGTGGATCAGGATTCTGCCAAATGTGAACGGGGTTTCACAGTGTATCAGGATTCTGCCAAATGTGAACGGGGTTTCACAGTGGATCAGGATCCTGCCAGGTGTGTATGGGGTTTCACAGTGTCTCAGGATCCTGCCCAATGTGAAGGGGGTTTCACAGTATAGCAGGATCCTGCCAGGTGTGTATATGGTTTTCACTGTGGATCAGGATCCTGCCAGGTGTGTATGGGGGTTTTCACAGTGCATCAGGATCCTTCCAGGTGTGCTTGGTGGTTTTCACAGTGTATCCGGATTCTTCCAGGTGTGTATTGGGTTTTCACAATGGATCAGGATCCTGAAAGGTGTGTATGGGGTTTCACAGTGTATCAGGATCCTGCCAGATGTGAATGGGGTTTCACTGCGTATCAGGATCCTGCAAGATGTGTATGTAGATTTCACAGTGGATCAGGACCCTGCCAGATGTGAATGTGGTTTTCACAGTGCATCAGGATCCTGCCAGATATGTATCGGGTTTTCACAGTGCATCAGGATCCTTCCAGATGTGTATGGGTGTTTAACAGTGTATCAGGATCCTGCATCGTGTGTATGGGGTTTCATAGTTTTTCAGATTCCTGCCAGGTGTGTATGGGGTTTTCACAGTGTATCAGGATCCTGCCAGGTGTGTATGGGGTTTTCACAGTGTAACAGGATACTGCCAGGTGTGTATGTGGGTTTCACAGTTTATCAGGATCCTGCCAGGTGTGTCTGGGGTTTTCACATTTTATCAGGATCCGGCCAGGTGTGTATGGGGGTTTCACAGTTTATCAGGATTCTGCCAGGTGTGTATGTGGGTTTCACAGTTTATCAGTATCCTGCCAGATGTGTATGGGGTTTTCACAGTGCCTCAGTATCCTGCCAGATGTGTATGGGGTTTTCACAGTCCATCAGGTTCCTTCCAGATGTGTATGGGTGTTTCACAGTGTATCAGGATCCTGCGTCGTGTGTATGGGGTTCCACGGTTTATCGGGATCCTGCCAGGTGTGCATGTGGGTTTCAAAGATTATCAGCATCCTGCCTGGTGTGTTTGGGTATTTCACAGTGCATCAGGATCCTGCCAGGTTTGTATGTGGGTTTCACAGTTTATCAGGATCCTGCTAGGTGTGTATGGGGTTTCACAGTGGATCAGGATCCTGCCAGGTGTGTATGTGGGTTTCACAGTTTATCAGTATCCTTCCAGATGTGAATGGGGTTTCACAGTGGATCAGGATGCTGCCAGGTGTGCACGGGCTTTTCACAGTGGATCCGTATCCTGCCAGATGTGTATGAAGATTTCACAGTGGATCAATATCCTGCCAGGTGTGTATGGGGTTTTCAAAGTTTATCTGGATCCTGCCAGTTGTGTATGGGTGTTCCCAGTTTATCAAGGTCCTGCCAGGCGTGTATGGAGTTTTCACAGTGGATCACGATCCTGCCAGGTGTGTATGGGGGTTTCACAGTGTATCATGACCCTGCCTAGTGTGTATGGGGTTTCACAGTGTATCAGGATCCTGCCTGGTGTGTATGGGGTTTCACAGTGAATCAGGATCCAGCCAGATGTGAATGCGGTTTCACTGTGTATCAGGATCCTGCCAGATGTGAATGGGGTTTCACTGTGCATCAGGAACCTGCGAGGTGTGTCCGGGGATTTCACAGTGCATCAGGCTGCTGCCAGGTGTGTATGGGGGTTTCACAGTATATCAGGATCCTGCCAGGTGTGTATGGGTTTTCACTGTGTATCAGGATCCTGCCAGGTATGTTTGGGGGTTTCACAGTGTATCAGGTTCCCGCCAGGTGTGTATGGGGGTTTCACAGTGTATCATCATCCTGCCAGGTGCGGATGGGGTATATACAGTGGATCAGGATCCTGCCAGGTGTGTATGGTGTTTTCACAGTGTATCAGGATCCTGCCAGGTGTGTATGGGATTTTCGCTGTGTATCAGGATCCTGCTAGATGTGCATGGGATTTCACTGCGTATCAGGATCCTGTCAGATGTGAATGGTGTTTCACAGTGGATCAGGATCCTGCCAGCTGTGTACGGGGTTTTCACAGTGTATCAGGATCCTGCCAGATGTGCATGGAGATTTCACAGTGGATCTGGATACTGCCAGATGTGAATGAGGTTTTCACAGTGCATCAGGATCCTTCCAGATGTGTATGGGGTTTTCACACTGCATCAGGATCCTTCCAGATGTGTATGGGTGTTTCACAGTTTATCAGGATCCTGCATCGTGTGTATGGGGTTTCACAGTTTATCAGGTTCCTGCCAGATGTGAATGGGGTTTCTCTGTGTATCAGGATCCTGCCAGATGTGAATGGGGTTTCGCTGTGCATCAGGAACCTGCCAGGTGTGTACGGGGATTTCACAGTGCATCAGGCTCCTGCCAGGTGTGTATGGGGTTTTCACAGTATATCAGGATCCTGCCAGATGTGTATGGGTTTTCACAGTATATCAGGATCCTGCCAGGTATGTTTGGGGGTTTCACAGATTATCAGGATCCAGCCAGGTGTGTATGGGAGTTTCACAGTTTATCAGCATCCTGCCAGGTGCGTATGGGGTATATACAGTGGATCAGGATCCTGCCAGATGTGTATGGTGTTTTCACAGTGTATCAGGATCCTGCCAGGTGTGTATGGGGTTTTCACAGTGTAACAGGATCCTGCCAGATGTGTATGGTGATTTCACAGTGGATCCGGATTCTGCCAGATGTAAATGAGGTTTTCACAGTGCATCAGGATCCTGCCAGATGTGTCTGGGGTTTTCACAGTGTATCAGGATCATGCATCGTGTGCATGGGGTTTCACAGTTTATCAGGTTCCTGCCAGATGTGAATGGAGTTTCACTGTGTGTCAGGATCCTGCCTGATGTGAATAGGGTTTCACTGTGCATCAGGAACCTGCCAGGTGTGTACGGGGATTTCACAGTGCATCAGGCTCCTGCCAGGTGTATATGGGGGTTTCACGGTATGTCAGGATCCTGCCAGGTGTGTATGGGTTTTCACAGTATATCAGGATACTACCAGGTGTGTATGGGGGCTTCACAGTTTATCATGTTCCCGCCAGTTGTGTATGGGAGTTTCACAGTTTATCAGCATCCTGCCAGGTGCATATGGGGTATATACAGTGGATCAGGATCCTGCCAGATGTGTATGGTGTTTTCACAGTGTATCAGGATCCTGCCAGGTGTGTATGGGGTTTACACAGTGTGACAGGATCCTGCCAAGTGTGTATGGGGTTTTCACAGTGGATCAGGATCCTGCCAGGTGTGTATGGGGTTTCACAGTGGATCAAGATCCTGCCAGGTGTGTGTGGGGTTTTCACAGTGTATCAGGATCCTGCCAGATGTGAATGGGGTTTCACTGCGTATCAGGATCCTGCCAGATGTGAATGGTGTTTCACAGTGGATCAGGATCCTGCCAGGTGTGTACGGGGTTTTCACAGTGTATCAGGATCCTGCCAGATGTGTAAGGAGATTTCACAGTGGATCAGGATCCTGCCAGATGTGAATGAGGTTTTCACAGTGCATCAGGATCCTGCCAGATGTATATGGGGTTTTCACAGTGCATCAGGATCCTTCCAGATGTGTATGTGTGTTTCACAGTGTATCAGGATCCTGCATCGTGTGTATGGGGTTTCACAGTTTATCAGGATCCTGCCAGGTGTGTATGGGGTTTTCTCAGTGTTTCAGGATCCTGCCAGGAGTGTATGGGGTTTTGACAGTGTATCAGGATCCTGCCAGGTGTGTATGTGGGTTTCACAGATTATCAGCATCCTGCCTGGTGTGTATGGGGATTTCACAGTGTATCAGTATCCTGCCAGGTGTGTATGTGGGTTTCACAGTTTATCAGGATCCTGCCTGGTGTGTATGGGGTTTCACAGTGGATCAGGATCCTGCCAGGTGTGTATGTGGGTTTCACAGTTTATCAGGATCCTGCCAGATGTGAATGGGGTTTCACAGTGGATCAGGATCCTGCCAGGTGTGTACGGGGTTTTCACAGTGGATCAGGATTCTGCCAGATGTGTATGGAGTTTTCACAGTGGATCAGGATCCTGCCAGGTGTGTACGGGGTTTTCACAGTGGATCAGGATCATGCCAGGTGTGTCAGGGATTTCACAGTGTATCAGGATCCTGCCAGGTGTGTATGGAGTGTTTACAATATTATCAAGGTGCTGCCAGGCGTGTATGGAGTTTTCACAGTGGATCAGGATCCTGCCAGGTGTGTATGGGGGTTTCACTGTGTATCAGGATCCTGCCAGGTGTGTATGGGATTTCAATGTGTATCAGGATTCTTTCAGGTGTGTATGGGGTTTCACAGTGTATCAGGATCCTGCCAGATGTGAGTGGGGTTTCACTGTGGATCAGGATCCTGCCAGATGTGAATGGGTTTTCACTGTGCATCACGAACCTGCCAGGCGTGCACGGGGATTTCACAGTGCATCAGGCTCCTGCCAGGTGTGTATGGGGGTTTCACAGTGTATCAGGATCCTGCCAGATGTGAATGGGGTTTCACTGCGTATCAGGATCCTGCCAGATGTGAATAGTGTTTCACAGTGTATCAGGATCCTGCCAGGTGTGTACGGGGTTTTCACAGTGTATCAGGATTCTGCCAGAAGTATATGGAGATTTCATAGTGGATCAGGATACTGCCAGATGTGAATGCGTTTTTCACAGTGCATCAGTATCCTGCCAGATGTGTATGGGACTTTCACAGTGCATCAGGACCCTTCCAGATGTGTATGGGTGGTTAACAGTGTATCAGGATCCTGCATCGTGTGTATGGGGTATCACAGTTTATCAGGTTCCTGCCAGGTGTGTATGGGGTTTTCACAGTTCATCAGGAACCTGCCAGCTGTGTATGGGGTTTTCACAGTGTATCAGGATCCTGCCAGGTGTGTATGTGGGTTTCACAGTTTATCAGGATCCTGCCAGGTGTGTCTGGGGTTTTCACAGTTTATCAGGATCCTGCCAGGTGTGTATAGGGGTTCCACAGTTTATCAGGATCCTGCCAGGTGTGCATGTGGGTTTCACAGTTTATCAGGATACTGCCAGATGTGAATGGGGTTTTCACAGCGCATCAGGATCCTGCCAGATGTGTTTGGGGTTTTCACAGTCCACCAGGTTCCTTCCAGATGTGTATGGGTGTTTCATAGTGTATGAGGATCCTGCATCGTGTGTATGGGGTTTCACAGTTTATCAGGATCCTGCCAGGTGTGTATGGGGTTTTCACAGTGTATCAGGATACTGCCAGGTGTGTATGGGTTTTTCGCAGTGTATCAGGATCCTGCCAGGTGTGTATGTGGGTTTCATAGATTATCAGCATCCTGCCTGGTGTGTTTGGGGATTTCACAGTGTGTCAGGATCCTGCCAGGAGTGTATGTGGGTTTCACAGTTTATCAGCATCCTGCCTGGTGTGTATGGGGTTTCACAGTAGATCAGGATCCTGCCAGGTGTGTACGGGGTTTTCACAGTGGATCAGGATCCTGCCAGGTGTGTCAGGGATTTCACAGTGTATCAGGATCCTGCCAGGTGTGTATGGAGTGTTTACAATATTATCAAGGTGCTGCCAGGCGTGTATGGAGTTTTCACAGTGGATCAGGATCCTGCCAGGTGTGTATGGGGGTTTCACTGTGTATCAGGATCCTGCCAGGTGTGTCTGGGATTTCAATGTGTATCAGGATTCTTTCAGGTGTGTATGGGGTTTCACAGTGTATCAGGATCCTGCCAGATGTGAGTGGGGTTTCACTATGGATCAGGATCCTGCCAGATGTGAATGGGTTTTCACTGTGCATCAGGAACCTGCCAGGTGTGCACGGGGATTTCACAGTGCATCAGGCTCCTGCCAGGTGTGTATGGGGGTTTCACAGTATATCAGGATCCTGCCAGATGTGAATGGGGTTTCACTGCGTATCAGGATCCTGCCAGATGTGAATAGTGTTTCACAGTGTATCAGGATCCTGCCAGGTGTGTACGGGGTTTTCACAGTGTATCAGGATTCTGCCAGAAGTGTATGGAGATTTCACAGTGGATCAGGATACTGCCAGATGTGAATGCGTTTTTCACAGTGCATCATTATCCTGCCAGATGTGTATGGGGCTTTCACAGTGCATCAGGACCCTTCCAGATGTGTATGGGTGGTTAACAGTGTATCAGGATCCTGCATCGTGTGTATGGGGTATCACAGTTTATCAGGTACCTGCCAGGTGTGTATGGGGTTTTCACAGTTCATCAGGAACCTGCCAGCTGTGTATGGGGTTTTCACAGTGTATCAGGATCCTGCCAGGTGTGTATTTGGGTTTCACAGTTTATCAGGATCCTGCCAGGTGTGTCTGGGGTTTTCACAGTTTATCAGGATCCTGCCAGGTGTGTACAGGGGTTCCACAGTTTATCAGGATCCTGCCAGGTGTGCATGTGGGTTTCACAGTTTATCAGGATACTGCCAGATGTGAATGGGGTTTTCACAGTGCATCAGGATCCTGCCAGATGTGTATGGGGTTTTCACAGTCCATCAGGTTCCTTCCAGATGTGTATGGGTGTTTCATAGTGTATGAGGATCCTGCATCGTGTGTATGGGGTTTCACAGTTTATCAGGATCCTGCCAGGTGTGTATGGGGTTTTCACAGTGTTTCAGGATACTGCCAGGTGTGTATGGGTTTTTCGCAGTGTATCAGGATACTGCCAGGTGTGTATGGGTTTTTCGCAGTGTATCAGGATCCTGCCAGGTGTGTATGTGGGTTTCATAGATTATCAGCATCCTGCCTGGTGTGTTTGGGGATTTCACAGTGTGTCAGGATCCTGCGAGGAGTGTATGTGGGTTTCACAGTTTATCAGCATCCTGCCTGGTGTGTATGGGGTTTCACAGTGGATCAGGATCCTGCCTGGTATGTATGTGGGTTTCACAGTTTATCAGGATCCTGCCAGATGTGAATGGGGTTTTCACAGTGCATCAGGATCCTGTCAGATGTGTATGGGGTTTTCACAGTCCATCAGTTTGCTTCCAGATGTGTATGGGGTATATATACAGTGGATCTGGATCCTGCCAGGTGTGTATGGGGTTGCACAGTTTATCAGGATCCTGCCAGCTTTGTATGGGGTTTTCACAGTGTATCAGGATCCTGCCAGGTGTGTATGTGGGTTTCACAGTTTATCAGCATCCTGCCTGGTGTGTATGGGGATTTCACAGTGTATCAGGATCCTGCCAGGTGTGTCTGTGGGTTTCACAGTTTATCAGGATCCTACTTGGTGTGTATGGGTTTTCACAGTGTATCAGGATCCTGCCAGGTGTGTATGTGGGTTTCACAGTTTATCAGGATCCTGCCAGATGTGAATGGGGTTTCACAGTGGATCAGGATCCTGCCAGGTGTGTACGGGTTTTCACAGTGGATCAGGATCCTGCCAGATGTGTATGGAGATTTCACAGTGGATCAGGATACTGCCAGGTGTGTATGGGGTTTTCACAGTGGATCAGGATCCTGCCAGTTGTGTCAGGGATTTCACAGTGGATCAGGATCCTGCCATGTGTGTGTGGGGTGTTCACAGTTTATCATGGTCCTGCCAGGCGTGTATGGGGTTTTCACAGTGGATCAGGATCCTGCCTGGTGTGCATGGGGGTTTCACTGTGTATCAGGATCCTGACAGGTGTGCATGGGGTTTCTCAGTGTATCAGGATCCTGCCAGGTGTGTATGGGGTTTCACAGTGTCTTAGGATCCTGCCAGATGTGAATGGGGATTTCACAGTGTATCAGTATCCTGCCAGGTGTGTATGTGGGTTTCACAGTTTATCAGGATCCTGCCAGGTGTGTATGGGTTTTCACAGTCCATCAGG
Organism: Heterodontus francisci; assembly: GCF_036365525.1. Lineage (NCBI taxonomy): Eukaryota > Metazoa > Chordata > Chondrichthyes > Heterodontiformes > Heterodontidae > Heterodontus > Heterodontus francisci. The sequence goes on along the minus strand of NW_027140405.1, from coordinate 1,147,246 downwards.
ATCCTGCCAGGTGTGTCTGGGGTTTTCACAGTTTATCAGGATCCTGCCAGGTGTGTATGTGGATTTCACAGATTATCAGGATCCTGCCAGATGTGAATAGGGTTTCACTGTGTATCAGGATCCTGCCAGATGTGAATGGGGTTTCACTGTGCATCAGGAATCTGCCAGGTGTGTACGGGGATTTCTCAGTGCATCAGGCTCCTGCCAGGTGTGTATGGGGGTTTCACAGTATATCAGGATCCTGCCAGGTGTGTATGGGTTTTCACAGTATATCAGGATCCTGCCAGGTGTGTATGGGGGTTACACAGTTTATCAGGATCCCGCCAGGTGTGTATGGGGGTTTCACCGTTTATCAGCATCCTGCCAGGTGCGTATGGGGTATGTTCAGTGGGTCAAGATCCTGCCAGATGTGTATGGTGTTCTCACAGTGTATCAGGATCCTGCCAGGTGTGTGTGGGGTTTCACAGTGTAACAGGATTCTGCCAAGTTTGTTTGGTGTTTTCACAGTGGATCAGGATTCTGCCAGGTGTGTATGGGGTTTAACAGTGGATCAAGATCCAGCCAGGTGTGTGTGGGGATTTCACAATGTATCAGGAACCTGCCAGGTGTGTATGGGGTTTTCACAGTGTATCAGCATCCTGCCAGATGTGAATGGGATTTCACTGCGTATCAGGATCCTGCCAGATGTGAATGGTGTTTCACAGTGGATCAGGGTCCTGCCAGGTGTGTACGGGGTTTTCACAGTGTATCAGGAGTTTTCACAGTGGATCAGGATCCTGCCAGATGTGAATGAGGTTTTCACAGTGCATCAGGATCCTGCCAGATGTGTATGGGGTTTTCACAGTGCATCAGGACCCTTCCAGATGTGCATGTGTGTTTCACAGTGTATCAGGATCCTGCATCGTGTGTATGGGGTTTCACAGTTTATCAGGATCCTGCCAGGTGTGTATGGGGTTTTCACAGTGTATCAGGATCCTGCCAGGTGTGTATGGGGTTTTCACAGTGTATCAGGATCCTGCCAGGTGTATATGTGGGTTTCACAGTATATCAGGACACTGCCTGGTGTGCATGGGGATTTCACAGTGTATCAGGATCCTGCCAGGTGTGTATGTGGGTTTCACAGTTTATCAGGATCCTGCTTGGTGTGTATGGGTTTTCACTGTGGATCAGGATCCTGCCAGGTGTGTATGTGGGTTACACAGTTTATCAGAATCCTGCCAGATGTGAATAGGGTTTCACAGTGGATCAGGATCCTGCCAGGTGTGTACGGGTTTTCACAGTGGATCAGGATCCTGCCAGATGTGAATGGAGATTTCACAGTGGATCAGGATACTGCCAGGTGTGTATGGGTGTTTCACAGTGTATCAGGATCCTGCATCGCCTGTATGGGGTTTCTCAGTATATCTGGTTCCTGCCAGGTGTGTATGGGGTTTTCACAGTGTATCAGGATCCTGCCAGGTCTGTATGGTGTTTTCACAGTGTATCAGGATCCTGCCAGGTGTGCATGTGGGTTTCACAGTTTATCAGGACACTGCCAGGTGTGTCTGGGGTTTTCACAGATTAGCAGGATCCTGCCAGGTGTGTATGGGGGTTTCACAGTTTATCAGGATCCTGCCTGGTGTGTATGTGGGTTTCACAGTTTATCAGGATCCTGCCAGATGTGAATGGGGTTTTCACTTTGCATCAGTATCCTGTCAGATGTGTATGGGGTTTTCACAGTCCATCAGTTTGCTTCCAGATGTGTATGGGGTATATATACAGTGGATCAGGATCCAGCCAGGTGTGTATGGGGTTTCACAGTTCATCAGGATCCTGCCAGGGGTGTATGGGGTTTCACTGTGTATCAGGATCCTGCCAGGTGTGTATGGGGTTTTCACAGTGTATCAGGATCCTGCCAGGTGTGCATGTGGGTTTCACAGTTTATCAGCATCCTGCCTGGTGTGCATGGGGATTTCACAGTGTATCAGGATCCTGCCAGGTGTGTATGTGGGTTTCACAGTTTATCAGGATCCTGCTTGGTGTGTATGGGTTTTCACAGTGGATGAGGATCCTGCCAGGTGTGTATGTGGGTTTCACAGTTTATCAGGATCCTGCCAGATGTGAATGGTGTTTCACAGTGGATCAGGATCCTGCCAGGTGTGTACGGGTTTTCACAGTGGATCAGGATCCTGCCAGATGTGCATGGAGCTTTCACAGTGGATCAGGATACTGCCAGGTGTGTTTGGGGTTTTCACATTGGATCAGGATCCTGCCAGGTGTGTCAGGGATTTCACAGTGTATCAGGATCCTGCCAGGTATGTATGGGGTTTTCACAGTTTATCAAGGACCTGCCAGGCGTGTATGGGGTATTCACAGTGGATCATGATCCTGCCAGGTGTGCTTGGGGTTTCTCAGTGTATCAGGATCCTGCCAGGTGTGTATGGGGTTTCACAGTGTCTCAGGATCCTGCCAGATGTGAATGCGGTTTCACTGTGTATCAGGATCCTGCCAGATGTGAATGGGATTTCACTGTGCATCAGGAACCTGCCAGGTGTGCACGGGGATTTCACAGTGCATCAGGCTCCTGCCAGGTGTGCATGGGGGTTTCACAGTATATCGGGATCCTGCCAGGTGTGTATGGGGTTTCACAGTATATCAGGATCCTGCCCGGTGTGTATGGGGGATTGACAGATAATCAGCATCCTGCCAGGTGCGTATGGGGTATATATACAGTGGATCAGGTTCCTGCCAGGTGTGTATGGTGTTTTCACAGTGTATCAGGATCCTGCCAGGTGTGTATGCGGTTCACATAGTGTATCAGGATCCTGCCAAGTGTGTATGGGGATTTCACAGTGGATCAGGATCCTGCCAGGTGTGTATGGGGTTTTCTCAGTGTATCAGGATCCTGCCAGGTGTGTATGGGGTTTTCACAGTCCATCAGGATCCTGCCAGGTGTGTCTGGGGTTTTCACAGTTTATCAGGATCCTGCCAGGTGTGTATGTGGGTTTCACAGATTATCAGGATCCTGCCAGATGTGAATGGGGTTTCACTGTGTATCAGGATCCTGCCAGATGTGAATGGGGTTTCACTGTGCATCAGGGACCTGCCAGGTGTTTACGGGGATTTCACAGTGCATCAGGCTCCTGCCAGATGTGTTTGGGGGTTCCACAGTAAATCAGGATCCTGCCAGGTGTCTATGGGATTTCACAGTATCTCAGGATCCTGCCAGGTGTTTATGGGGGTTTCACAGTTTATCAGGATCCCGCCAGGTGTGTATGGGGGTTTCATAGTTTATCAGCATCCTGCCAGGTGCGTATGGGGTATATACAGTGGATCAGGATCCTGCCAGATGTTTATTGTGTTTTCACAGTGTATCAGGATCCTGCCAGGTGTGTATGGGGTTTTCACAGTGTAACAGGATACTGCCAAGTGTGTGTGGTGTTTTCACAGTGGATCAGGATCCTGCCATGTGTGTATGGGGTTTCACAGTGGATCAAGATCCTGCCAGGTGTGTATGTGGGTTTCACAGATTATCAGGATCCTGCCAGATGTGAATGGGATTTCACTGCGTATCAGGATCCTGCCAGGTGTGAATGTTGTTTCACAGTGGATCAGGATCCTGCCAGGTGTGCATGGGGGTTTCACAGTATATCAGGATCCTGCTAGGTGTGTACGGGGTTTCACAGTATATCAGGATCCTGCCCGGTGTGTATGGGGGATTGACAGATAATCAGCATCCTGCCAGGTGCGTATGGGGTATATATACAGTGGATCAGGATCCTGCCAGGTGTCTATGGGATTTCACAGTATCTCAGGATCCTGCCAGGTGTTTATGGGGGTTTCACAGTTTATCAGGATCCCGCCAGGTGTGTATGGGGGTTTCATAGTTTATCAGCATCCTGCCAGGTGCGTATGGGGTATATACAGTGGATCAGGATCCTGCCAGATGTGTATTGTGTTTTCACAGTGTATCAGGATCCTGCCAGGTGTGTATGGGGTTTTCACAGTGTAACAGGATCCTGCCAAGTGTGTGTGGTGTTTTCACAGTGGATCAGGATCCTGCCATGTGTGTATGGGGTTTCACAGTGGATCAAGATCCTGCCAGGTGTGTATGTGGGTTTCACAGATTATCAGGATCCTGCCAGATGTGAATGGGATTTCACTGCGTATCAGGATCCTGCCAGGTGTGAATGTTGTTTCACAGTGGATCAGGATCCTGCCAGGTGTGCATGGGGGTTTCACAGTATATCAGGATCCTGCTAGGTGTGTACGGGGTTTCACAGTATATCATGATCCTGCCCGGTGTGTATGGGGGATTGACAGATAATCAGCATCCTGCCAGGTGCGTATGGGGTATATATACAGTGGATCAGGATCCTGCCAGTTGTGTATGGTGTTTTCACAGTGTATCAGGATCCTGCCAGGTGTGCATGCGGTTCACATAGTGTATCAGGATCCTGCCAAGTGTGTATGGGGTTTTCACAGTGGATCAGGATCCTGCCAGGTGTGTATGGGGTTTTCTCAGTGGATCAGGATCCTGCCAGGTGTGTGTGGGGTTTTCACAGTGTATCAGGATCCTGCCAGGTGTGTATGGGGTTTTCACAGTCCATCAGGATCCTGCCAGGTGTGTATGTGGGTTTTCACAGTTTATCAGGATCCTGACAGGTGTGTATGGGGGTTTCACAGTTTATCAGGATCCTGCCAGGTGTGTATGTGGGTTTCACAGATTATCAGGATCCTGCCAGATGTGAATGGGGTTTCACTGTGTATCAGAATCCTGCCAGATGTAAATAGGGTTTCACTGTGCATCAGGAACCTGCCAGGTGTGTACGGGGATTTGACAGTGCATCAGGCTCCTGCCAGGTGTGTATGGGGGTTCCACAGTAGATAAGGATCCTGCCAGGTGTTTATGGGTTTTCACAGTATATCAGGATCCTGCCAGGTGTGTATGGTGTTTTCACAGTGTATCAGGATCCTGCCAGGTGTGTATGGGGTTTTCACAGTATAACAGGATCCTGCCAAATGTGTATGGTGTTTTCACAGTTTATCAGGATCCTGCCATGTGTGTATGGGGATTCACAGTGGATCAAGATTCTGCCAGGTGTGTGTGGGGCTTTCACAATGTATCAGGAACCTTCCAGGTGTGTATGGGGTTTTCACAGTGTATCAGGATCCTGCCAGATGTGAATGGGATTTCACTGCGTATCAGGATCCTGCCAGGTGTGAATGTTGTTTCACTGTGGATCAGGATCCTGCCAGGTGTGTACGGGGTTTTCACAGTGTGTCAGGATCCTGCCAGATTTGTATGGAGATTTCACAGTGGATCAGGATCCTGCCTGATGTGAATGAGGTTTTCACACTGCTACAGGATGCTGCCAGATGTGTATGGGGTTTTCACAGTGCATCAGGATCCTTCCAGATGTGTATGTGTGTTTCGCAGTGTATCAGGATCCTGCATCGTGTGTATGGGGTTTCACAGTTTATCAGGATCCTGCCAGGTGTGTATGGGGTTTTCACAGTGTATCAGGATCCTGCCAGATGTGACTGGGGTTTCACTGTGCATCAGGATCCTGCCAGATGTGAATGGGGTTTCACTGTGCATCAGGAACCTGCCAGGTGTGTACGGGGATTTCACAGTGCATCAGGCTCCTGCCAGGTGTGTATGGGTGTTTCACAGTATATCAGGATCCTGCCAGGTGTGGATGGGTTTTCACAGTATATCAGGATCCTGCCAGGCGTGTATGGGCGTTTCACAGTTTATCAATATCCCGCCAGGTGTGTATGGGGGTTTCACAGTTTATCAGCATCCTGCCAGGTGTGTATGGCTTTCACAGTATAACAGGATCCTGCCAAGTGTGTATGGTGTTTTCACAGTGGATCAGGATCCTGCCATGTGTGTATGGGGATTCACAGTGGATCAAGATTCTGCCAGGTGTGTGTGGGGCTTTCACAATGTATCAGGAACCTTCCAGGTGTGTATGGGGTTTTCACAGTGTATCAGGATCCTGCCAGATGTGAATGGGATTTCACTGCGTATCAGGATCCTGCCAGGTGTGAATGTTGTTTCACTGTGGATCAGGATCCTGCCAGGTGTGTACGGGGTTTTCACAGTGTGTCAGGATCCTGCCAGATTTGTATGGAGATTTCACAGTGGATCAGGATCCTGCCTGATGTGAATGAGGTTTTCACACTGCTACAGGATGCTGCCAGATGTGTATGGGGTTTTCACAGTGCATCAGGATCCTTCCAGATGTGTATGTGTGTTTCGCAGTGTATCAGGATCCTGCATCGTGTGTATGGGGTTTCACAGTTTATCAGGATCCTGCCAGGTGTGTATGGGGTTTTCACAGTGTATCAGGATCCTGCCAGATGTGACTGGGGTTTCACTGTGCATCAGGATCCTGCCAGATGTGAATGGGGTTTCACTGTGCATCAGGAACCTGCCAGGTGTGTATGGGTGTTTCACAGTATATCAGGATCCTGCCAGGTGTGTATGGGCGTTTCACAGTTTATCAATATCCCGCCAGGTGTGTATGGGGGTTTCACAGTTTATCAGCATCCTGCCAGGTGTGTATGGGGTTTTCACAGTGTATCAGGATCCTGCCAGATGTGAATGGGGTTTCACTTCGTATCAGGATCCTGCCAGGTGTGAATGGTGTTTCACAGCGGATCAGGATCCTTCCAGGTGTTTACGGGGGTTTTCACAGAATATCAGGATCCTGCCAGATGTGTATGGAGATTTCACAGTGGATCAGGATCCTGCCAGATGTGAATGAGGTTTTCACAGTGCATCTGGATCCTGCCAGGTGTGTATGGGGTTTTCACAGTGTATCAGGATCCTGCCAGGTTTGTATGGGGTTTTCACAGTGTATCAGGATCCTGCCAGGTGTGTATGTGGGTTTCACAGATTATCAGGATCCTGCCAGGTGTGTCTGGGATTTTCACAGTATATCAGGATCCTGCCGGTTGTGTATGGGGGTTTCACAGTTTATCAGGATCCTGCCAGGTGTGTATGTGGGTTTCACAGTTTATCAGGATCCTGCCAGATGTGAATGGGGTTTCACTGTGTATCAGGATCCTGCCAGATGTGAATGGTGTTTCACTGTGCATCAGGAACCTGCCAGGTGTGTACGGGGATTTCACAGTGCATCAGGCTCCTGCCAGGTGATTATGGGGGTTTCACAGTATATCAGGATCCTGCCAGGTGTGCATGGGTTTTCACAGTATATCAGGATCCTGCCTGGTGTGTTTGGGGGTTTCAGTTTATCAGGATCCCGCCAGATGGGTATGGGGGTTTCACAGTTTATCAGCATCCTGCCAGTTGCGTATGGGGTATGTACAGTGGATCAGGATCCTGCCAGGTGTGTATGGGGTTTTCACAGTGTATCAGGATCCTGCCAAGTGTGTCTGGGGTTTTCACAGTGGATCAGCATCCTGCCAGATGTGTATGGGGTTTTCACAGTGGATCAGGATCCTGCCATTTGTGTGTGGGGTTTTCACAGTGTATCAGGTTCCTGCCAGGTGTGTATGGGGTTTTCACAGTGTATCAGGATCCGGCCAGATGTGAATGGGGTTTCACTGCGTATCAGGATCCTGCCAGATGGGAATGGTGTTTCACAGTGGATCAGGATCCTGCCAGGTGTGTACGGGGTTTTCACAGTGTATCAGGATCCTGCCAGATGTGTATGGAGATTTCACAGTGGATCAGGATACTGCCAGGTGTGAATGAGGTTTTCACAGTGCATCAGGATCCTGCCAGATGTGTATGGGGTTTTCACAGTACATCAGGATCCTGCATCGTGTGTATGTGGTTTCACAGTTCACCTGGTTCCTGCCAGGTGTGGATGGGGTTTTCACAGTGTATCAGGATCCTGCCAGGTGTGTTTGGGGTTTTCACAGTGTATCAGGATCCTGCCAGGTGTGTATGAGGGTTTCACAGTTTATCAGGACCCTGCCAGGTGTGTCTGGGATTTTCACAGTATATCAGCGTCCTGCCGGTTGTGTATGGGGGTTTCACAGTTTATCAGGATCCTGTCAGATGTGAATGGGGATTCACAGTGGATCAAGATCCTGCCAGGTGTGTGTGGGGCTTTCACAATGTATCAGGAACCTTCCAGGTGTGTATGGGGTTTTCACAGTGTATCAGGATCCTGCCAGATGTGAATGGGATTTCACTGCGTATCAGGATCCTGCCAGGTGTGAATGTTGTTTCACTGTGGATCAGGATCCTGCCAGGTGTGTACGGGGTTTTCACAGTGTGTCAGGATCCTGCCAGATTTGTATGGAGATTTCACAGTGGATCAGGATCCTGCCTGATGTGAATGAGGTTTTCACACTGCTACAGGATGCTGCCAGATGTGTATGGGGTTTTCACAGTGCATCAGGATCCTTCCAGATGTGTATGTGTGTTTCGCAGCGTATCAGGATCCTGCATCGTATGTATGGGGTTTCACAGTTTATCAGGATCCTGCCAGGTGTGTATGGGGTTTTCACAGTGTATCAGGATCCTGCCAGATGTGACTGGGGTTTCACTGTGCATCAGGATCCTGCCAGATGTGAATGGGGTTTCACTGTGCATCAGGAACCTGCCAGGTGTGTACGGGGATTTCACAGTGCATCAGGCTCCTGCCAGGTGTGTATGGGTGTTTCACAGTATATCAGGATCCTGCCAGGTGTGGATGGGTTTTCACAGTATATCAGGATCCTGCCAGGTGTGTATGGGCGTTTCACAGTTTATCAATATCCCGCCAGATGTGTATGGGGGTTTCACAGTTTATCAGCATCCTGCCAGGTGTGTATGGGGTTTTCACAGTGTATCAGGATCCTGCCAGATGTGAATGGGGTTTCACTGCGTATCAGGATCCTGCCAGATGTGAATGGTGTTTCACAGCGGATCAGGATCCTTCCAGGTGTGTACGGGGGTTTTCACAGAATATCAGGATCCTGCCAGATGTGTATGGAGATTTCACAGTGGATCAGGATCCTGCCAGATGTGAATGAGGTTTTCACAGTGCATCTGGATCCTGCCAGATGTGTATGGAATTTTCACAGTGCATCAGGATCCTTCCAGATGTGTATGGGTGTTTCACAGTGTATCAGGATCCTGCATCGTGTGGATGGGGTTACACTGTTTATCAGGTTCCTGCCAGGTGTGTATGGGGTTTTCACAGTGTATCAGGATCCTGCCAGGTTTGTATGGGGTTTTCACAGTGTATCAGGATCCTGCCAGGTGTGTATGTGGGTTTCACAGATTATCAGGATCCTGCCAGGTGTGTCTGCGATTTTCACAGTATATCAGGATCCTGCCGGTTGTGTATGGGGGTTTCACAGTTTATCAGGATCCTGCCAGGTGTGTATGTGGGTTTCACAGTTTATCAGGATCCTGCCAGATGTGAATGGGGTTTCACTGTGTATCAGGATCCTGCCAGATGTGAATGGTGTTTCACTGTGCATCAGGAACCTGCCAGGTGTGTACGGGGATTTCTCAGTGCATCAGGCTCCTGCCAGGTGATTATGGGAGTATCACAGTATATCAGGATCCTGCCAGGTGTGCATGGGTTTTCACAGTATATCAGGATCCTGCCTGGTGTGTTTGGGGGTTTCAGTTTATCAGGATCCCGCCAGATGGGTATGGGGGTTTCACAGTTTATCAGCATCCTGCCAGGTGCGTATGGGGTATGTACAGTGGATCAGGATCCTGCCAGGTGTGTATGGGGTTTTCACAGTGTATCAGGATCCTGCCAAGTGTGTCTGGGGTTTTCACAGTGGATCAGCATCCTGCCAGATGTGTATGGGGTTTTCACAGTGGATCAGGATCCTGCCATTTGTGTGTGGGGTTTTCACAGTGTATCAGGATCCTGCCAGGTGTGTATGGGGTTTTCACAGTGTATCAGGATCCTGCCAGATGTGAATGGAGTTTCACTGCGTATCAGGATCCTGCCAGATGAGAATGGTGTTTCACAGTGGATCAGGATCCTGCCAGGTGTGTACGGGGTTTTCACAGTGTATCAGGATCCTGCCAGATGTGTATGGAGATTTCACAGTGGATCAGGATACTGCCAGGTGTGAACGAGGTTTTCACAGTGCATCAGTATCCTGCCAGATGTGTATGGGGTTTTCACAGTACATCAGGATCCTGCATCGTGTGTATGGGGTTTCACAGTTCACCTGGTTCCTGCCAGGTGTGGATGGGGTTTTCACAGTGTATCAGGATCCTGCCAGGTGTGTTTGGGGTTTTCACAGTGTATCAGGATCCTGCCAGGTGTTTATGAGGGTTTCACAGTTTATCAGGACCCTGCCAGGTGTGTCTGGGATTTTCACAGTATATCAGCGTCCTGCCGGTTGTGTATGGGGGTTTCACAGTTTATCAGGATCCTGTCAGATGTGAATGGGATTTCACTGTGTATCAGGATCCTGCCAGATGTGAATGGTGTTTCACTGTGCATCAGGAACCTGCCAGGTGTGTACGGGGATTTCACAGTGCATCAGGCTCCTGCCAGGTGTGTATGGGGGTTTCACAGTATATCAGGATCCTGCCTGGTGTGCATGGGTTTTCACAGTATATCAGGATCCTGCCTGGTGTGTTTGGGGGTTTCAGTTTATCAGGATCCCGCCAGGTGGGTATGGGGGTTTCACAGTTTATCAGCATCCTGCCAGGTGCGTATGGGGTATATACAGTGGATCAGGATCCGGCCAGAAGTGTATGGGGTTTTCACAGTGTATCAGGATCCTGCCAGATGTGAATGGGGTTTCACTGCGTATCAGGATCCTGCCAGATGTGAATGGTGTTTCACAGTGGATCAGGATACTGCCAGGTGTGTACTGGGTTTTCACAGTGTGTCAGGATCCTGCCAGATGTGAATGAGGTTTTCACAGTGCATCTGGATCCTGCCAGATGTGTATGGAATTTTCACAGTGCATCAGGATCCTGCCAGATGTGTATGGGTGTTTCACAGTGTATCAGGATCCTGCCAGGTGTGTATGGGGTTTTCACAGTGTATCAGGATCCTGCCAGGTGTGTATGTGGGTTTCATAGATTATCAGGATCCTGCCAGGTGTGTCTGGGATTTTCACAGTATATCAGGATCCTGCCGGTTGTGTATGGGGGTTTCACAATGTATCAGGAACCTTCCAGGTGTGTATGGGGTTTTCACAGTGTATCAGGATCCTGCCAGATGTGAATGGGATTTCACTGCGTATCAGGATCCTGCCAGGTGTGAATGTTGTTTCACTGTGGATCAGGATCCTGCCAGGTGTGTACGGGGTTTTCACAGTGTGTCAGGATCCTGCCAGATTTGTATGGAGATTTCACAGTGGATCAGGATCCTGCCTGATGTGAATGAGGTTTTCACACTGCTACAGGATGCTGCCAGATGTGTATGGTGTTTTCACAGTGCATCAGGATCCTTCCAGATGTGTATGTGTGTTTCGCAGTGTATCAGGATCCTGCATCGTGTGTATGGGGTTTCACAGTTTATCAGGATCCTGCCAGGTGTGTATGGGGTTTTCACAGTGTATCAGGATCCTGCCAGATGTGACTGGGGTTTCACTGTGCATCAGGATCCTGCCAGATGTGAATGGGGTTTCACTGTGCATCAGGAACCTGCTAGGTGTGTACGGGGATTTCACAGTGCATCAGGCTCCTGCCAGGTGTGTATGGGTGTTTCACAGTATATCAGGATCCTGCCAGGTGTGGATGGGTTTTCACAGTATATCAGGATCCTGCCAGGTGTGTATGGGCGTTTCACAGTTTATCAATATCCCGCCAGGTGTGTATGGGGGTTTCACAGTTTATCAGCATCCTGCCAGGTGTGTATGGGGTTTTCACAGTGTATCAGGATCCTGCCAGATGTGAATGGGGTTTCACTGCGTATCAGGATCCTGCCAGATGTGAATGGTGTTTCACAGCGGATCAGGATCCTTCCAGGTGTGTACGGGGGTTTTCACAGAATATCAGGATCCTGCCAGATGTGTATGGAGATTTCACAGTGGATCAGGATCCTGCCAGATGTGAATGAGGTTTTCACAGTGCATCTGGATCCTGCCAGATGTGTATGGAATTTTCACAGTGCATCAGGATCCTTCCAGATGTGTATGGGTGTTTCACAGTGTATCAGGATCCTGCATCGTGTGGATGGGGTTACACTGTTTATCAGGTTCCTGCCAGGTGTGTATGGGGTTTTCACAGTGTATCAGGATCCTGCCAGGTTTGTATGGGGTTTTCACAGTGTATCAGGATCCTGCCAGGTGTGTATGTGGGTTTCACAGATTATCAGGATCCTGCCAGGTGTGTCTGGGATTTTCACAGTATATCAGGATCCTGCCGGTTGTGTATGGGGGTTTCACAGTTTATCAGGATCCTGCCAGGTGTGTATGTGGGTTTCACAGTTTATCAGGATCCTGCCAGATGTGAATGGGGTTTCACTGTGTATCAGGATCCTGCCAGATGTGAATGGTGTTTCACTGTGCATCAGGAACCTGCCAGGTGTGTACGGGGATTTCTCAGTGCATCAGGCTCCTGCCAGGTGATTATGGGAGTATCACAGTATATCAGGATCCTGCCAGGTGTGCATGGGTTTTCACAGTATATCAGGATCCTGCCTGGTGTGTTTGGGGGTTTCAGTTTATCAGGATCCCGCCAGATGGGTATGGGGGTTTCACAGTTTATCAGCATCCTGCCAGGTGCGTATGGGGTATGTACAGTGGATCAGGATCCTGCCAGGTGTGTATGGTGTTTTCACAGTGTATCAGGATCCTGCCAAGTGTGTCTGGGGTTTTCACAGTGGATCAGCATCCTGCCAGATGTGTATGGGGTTTTCACAGTGGATCAGGATCCTCCCATTTGTGTGTGGGGTTTTCACAGTGTATCAGGATCCTGCCAGGTGTGTATGGGGTTTTCACAGTGTATCAGGATCCTGCCAGATGTGAATGGGGTTTCACTGCGTATCAGGATCCTGCCAGATGAGAATGGTGTTTCACAGTGGATCAGGATCCTGCCAGGTGTGTACGGGGTTTTCACAGTGTATCAGGATCCTGCCAGATGTGTATGGGGTTTTCACAGTACATCAGGATCCTGCATCGTGTGTATGGGGTTTCACAGTTCACCTGGTTCCTGCCAGGTGTGGATGGGGTTTTCACAGTGTATCAGGATCCTGCCAGGTGTGTTTGGGGTTTTCACAGTGTATCAGGATCCTGCCAGGTGTGTATGAGGGTTTCACAGTTTATCAGGACCCTGCCAGGTGTGTCTGGGATTTTCACAGTATATCAGCGTCCTGCCGGTTGTCTATGGGGGTTTCACAGTTTATCAGGATCCTGTCAGATGTGAATGGGATTTCACTGTGTATCAGGATCCTGCCAGATGTGAATGGTGTTTCACTGTGCATCAGGAATCTGCCAGGTGTGTACGGGGATTTCACAGTGCATCAGGCTCCTGCCAGGTGTGTATGGGGGTTTCACAGTATATCAGGATCCTGCCTGGTGTGCATGGGTTTTCACAGTATATCAGGATCCTGCCTGGTGTGTTTGGGGGTTTCAGTTTATCAGGATCCCGCCAGGTGGGTATGGGGGTTTCACAGTTTATCAGCATCCTGCCAGGTGCGTATGGGGTATATACAGTGGATCAGGATCCTGCCAGGTGTGTATGGGGTTTTCACAGTGTATCAGGATCCTGCCTGGTGTGTATGGGGTTTTCACAGTGGATCAGGATCCTGCCAGGTGTGTGTGGGGTTTTCACAGTGTATCAGGATCCTGCCAGGTGTGTATGGGGTTTTCACAGTGTATCAGGATCCTGCCAGATGTGAATGGGGTTTCACTGCGTATCAAGATCCTGCCAGATGTGAATGGTGTTTCACAGTGGATCAGGATACTGCCAGGTGTGTACTGGGTTTTCACAGTGTATCAGGATCCTGCCAGATGTGAATGAGGTTTTCACAGTGCATCTGGATCCTGCCAGATGTGTATGGAATTTTCACAGTGCATCAGGATCCTGCCAGATGTGTATCAGTGTTTCACAGTGTATCAGGATCCTGCATCGTGTGGATGGGGTTTCACAGTTTATCAGGTTCCTGCCAGGTGTGTATGGGGTTTTCACAGTGTATCAGGATCCTGCCAGGTGTGTATGGGGTTTTCACAGTGTATCAGGATCCTGCCAGGTGTGTATGTGGGTTTCACAGATTATCAGGATCCTGCCAGGTGTGTCTGGAATTTTCACAGTATATCAGGATCCTGCCGGTTGTGTATGGGGGTTTCACAGTTTATCAGGATCCTGCCAGGTGTGTATGTGGGTTTCACAGTTTATCAGGATCCTGCCAGATGTGAATGGGGTTTCACTGTGTATCAGGATCCTGCCAGATGAGAATGGTGTTTCACTGTGCATCAGGAACCTGCCAGGTGTGTACGGGGATTTCACAGTGCATCAGGCTCCTGCCAGGTGATTATGGGTGTTTCACAGTATATCAGGATCCTGCCAGGTGTGCATGGGTTTTCACAGTATATCAGGATCCTGCCTGGTGTGTTTGGGGGTTTCAGTTTATCAGGATCCCGCCAGATGGGTATGGGGGTTTCACAGTTTATCAGCATCCTGCCAGGTGCGTATGGGGTATGCACAGTGGATCAGGATCCTGCCAGGTGTGTATGGGGTTTTCACAGTGTATCAGGATCCTGCCAAGTGTGTATGGGGTTTTCACAGTGGATCAGCATCCTGCCAGATGTGTATGGGGTTTTCACAGTGGATCAGGATCCTGCCATTTGTGTGTGGGGTTTTCACAGTGTATCAGGATCCTGCCAGGTGTGTATGGGGTCTTCACAGTGTATCAGGATCCTGCCAGATGTGAATGGGGTTTCACTGCGTATCAGGACCCTGCCAGATGTGAATGGTGTTTCACAGTGGATCAGGATCCTGCCAGGTGTGTATGGGGTTTTCACAGTGTTTCATGATCCTGCCAGATGTGTATGGAGATTTCACAGTGGATCAGGATCCTGCCAGGTGTGTATGGGGTTTTCACAGTACATCAGGATCCTGCATCGTGTGTATGGGGTTTCACAGTTTACCTGGTTCCTGCCAGGTGTGTATGGGGTTTTCACAGTGTATCAGGATCCTGCCAGGTGTGTTTGGGGTTTTCACAGTGTATCAGGAACCTGCCAGGTGTGTATGTGGGTTTCACAGTTTATCAGGACCCTGCCAGGTGTGTCTGGGATTTTCACAGTATATCAGCGTCCTGCCGGTTGTGTATGGAGGTTTCACAGTTTATCAGGATCCTGCCAGATGTGAATGGGATTTCACTGTGTATCAGGATCCTGCCAGATGTGAATGGTGTTTCACTGTGCATCAGGAACCTGCCAGGTGTGTACGGGGATTTCACAGTGCATCAGGCTCCTGCCAGGTGTGTATGGGGGTTTCACAGTATATCAGGATCCTGCCTGGTGTGCATGGGTTTTCACAGTATATCAGGATCCTGCCTGGTGTGTTTGGGGATTTCAGTTTATCAGGATCCCGCCAGGTGGGTATGGGGGTTTCACAGTTTATCAGCATCCTGCCAGGTGCGTATGGGGTATATACAGTGGATCAGGATCCTGCCAGGTGTGTATGGGGTTTTCACATTGTATCAGGATCCTGCCAAGTGTGTAAGCGGTTTTCACAGTGGATCAGGATCCTGCCAGGTGTGTATGGGGTTTTCACAGTGGATCAGGATCCTGCCAGGTGTGTGTGGGGTTTTCACAGTGTATCAGGATCCTGCCAGATGTGAATGGGGTTTCACAGTGGATCAGGATACTGCCAGGTGTGTACTGGGTTTTCACAGTGTATCAGGATCCTGCCAGATGTGTATGGGTTTTCACAGTGTATCAGGATCCTGCCAGGTGTGTATGGGGTTTTCACAGTACATCAGGATCCTGCATCGTGTGTATGGGGTTTCACAGTTTACCTGGTTCCTGCCAGGTGTGTATGGGGTTTTCACAGTGTATCAGGATCCTGCCAGGTGTGTTTGGGGTTTTCACAGTGTATCAGGAACCTGCCAGGTGTGTATGTGGGTTTCACAGTTTATCAGGACCCTGCCAGGTGTGTCTGGGATTTTCACAGTATATCAGCGTCCTGCCGGTTGTGTATGGGGGTTTCACAGTTTATCAGGATCCTGCCAGATGTGAATGGGATTTCACTGTGTATCAGGATCCTGCCAGATGTGAATGGTGTTTCACTGTGCATCAGGAACCTGCCAGGTGTGTACGGGGATTTCACAGTGCATCAGGCTCCTGCCAGGTGTGTATGGGGGTTTCACAGTATATCAGGATCCTGCCTGGTGTGCATGGGTTTTCACAGTATATCAGGATCCTGCCTGGTGTGTTTGGGGATTTCAGTTTATCAGGATCCCGCCAGGTGTGTATGGGGGTTTCACAGTTTATCAGCATCCTGCCAGGTGCGTATGGGGTATATACAGTGGATCAGGATCCTGCCAGGTGTGTATGGGGTTTTCACAGTGGATCAGGATCCTGCCAGGTGTGTGTGGGGTTTTCACAGTGTATCAGGATCCTGCCAGATGTGAATGGGGTTTCACAGTGGATCAGGATACTGCCAGGTGTGTACTGGGTTTTCACAGTGTATCAGGATCCTGCCAGATGTGTATGGGTTTTCACAGTGTATCAGGATCCTGCCAGATGTGAATGGTGTTTCACAGTGGATCAGGATACTGCCAGGTGTGTACTGTGTTTTCACAGTGTATCAGGATCCTGCCAGATGTGTATGGAGATTTCA
Source organism: Heterodontus francisci (assembly GCF_036365525.1). NCBI lineage: Eukaryota > Metazoa > Chordata > Chondrichthyes > Heterodontiformes > Heterodontidae > Heterodontus > Heterodontus francisci. Next base: position 1,130,523 of record NW_027140405.1, on the reverse strand, counting down.
CAGTGGATCAGGATCCTGCCAGATGTGAATGAGGTTTTCACAGTGCTTCAGGATCCTGCCAGATGTGTATGGGTGTTTCACAGTGTATCAGGATCCTGCATCGTGTGTATGGGGTTTCACAGTTTACCTGGTTCCTGCCAGGTGTGTATGGGGTTTTCACAGTGTATCAGGATCCTGCCAGGTGTGTATGGGGTTTTCACAGTGTATCAGGATCCTGCCAGGTGTGTATGTAGGTTTCACAGTTTATCAGGACCCTGCCAGGTGTGTATGTGGGTTTCACAGATTATCAGGATCCTGCCAGGTGTGTCTGGGGTTTTCACAGGATATCAGGATCCTTCCCGTTGTGTATGTGGGTTTCACAGTGTAGCAGGATCCTGCCAGGTGTGTATGGGGTTTTCACAGTGTCTCAGGATACTGCCAGATGTGAATGGGGTTTCACTGCGTATCAGGATCCTGCCAGATGTGAATGGTGTTTCACAGCGGATCAGGATCCTGCCAGGTGTGTACGGGATTTTAACAGTGTATCAGGATCTTTTCAGTTGTGTATGGAGATTTCACAGCGGATCAGGATCCTGCCAGATGTGAATGAGGTTTTCACAGTGCATCAGGATCCTGCCAGATGTGTATGGAGTTTTCACAGTGCATCAGGATCCTTCCAGATGTGTATGGGTGTTTCACAGTGTATCAGGATCCTGCATCGTGTGGATGGGGTTTCACAGTTTATCAGGTTCCTGCCATGTGTGTATGGGGTTTTCACAGTGTATCAGGATCCTGCCAGGTGTGTATGGGGTTTTCACAGTGTATCAGGATCCTGCCAGGAGTGTATGTGGGTTTCACAGATTATCAGGATCCTGCCAGGTGTGTCTGGGATTTTCACAGTATATCAGTATCCTGCCGGTTGTGTATGGGGGTTTCACAGTTTATCAGGATCCTGCCAGGTGTGTATGTGGTTTTCACAGTTTATCAGGATCCTGCCAGATGTGAATGGGGTTTCACTGTGTATCAGGATGCTTCCAGATGTGAATGGATTTTCACTGTTCATCAGGAACCTGCCAGGTGTGTACGGGGATTTCACAGTGCATCATGCTCCTTCCAGGTGTGTATGGGGGTTTCACAGTATATCAGGATGCTGCAAGGTGTGTCTGGGGGTTTCACAGTTTATCAGGATCCTGCCTGGTGTGTATGTGGGTTTCACAGTTTATCAGGATCCTGCTAGATGTGAATGGGGTTTTCACAGTGCATCAGGATCCTGTCAGATGTGTATGGGGTTTTCACAGTCCATCAGTTTGCTTCCAGATGTGTATGGTGTATATATACAGTGGATCAGGATGCTGCCAGGTGTGTATGGGGTTTCACAGTTTATCAGGATCCTGCCAGGTGTGTATGGGGTTTTCACAGTGTATCAGGATCCTGCCACGTGTGCATGGGGATTTCACAGTGTATCAGGATCCTCCCAGGTGTGTATGTGGGTTTCACAGATTATCAGCATCCTGCCTGGTGTGTATGGGTTTTTCTCAGTTGATCAGGATCCTGCCAGGTGTGTGTGGGGTTTTCACAGTGTATCAAAATCCTGCCAGGTGTGCATGGGGTTTTCACAGTGTATCAGGATCCTGCCAGATGTGAATGGGGTTTCTCTGCGTATCAGGATCCTGCCAGATGTGAATGGTGTTTCACAGTGGATCAGGATACTGCCAGGTGTGTACTGGGTTTTCACAGTGTATCAGGATCCTGCCAGATGTGTATGGGTTTTCACAGTGTTTCAGGATCCTGCCAGATGTGAATGGTGTTTCACAGTGGATCAGGATACTGCCAGGTGTGTACTGTGTTTTCACAGTGTATCAGGATCCTGCCAGATGTGTATGGAGATTTCACAGTGGATCAGGATCCTGCCAGATGTGAATGAGGTTTTCACAGTGCTTCAGGATCCTGCCAGATGTGTATGGGTGTTTCACAGTGTATCAGGATCCTGCATCGTGTGTATGGGGTTTCACAGTTTACCTGGTTCCTGCCAGGTGTGTATGGGGTTTTCACAGTGTATCAGGACCCTGCCAGGTGTGTATGGGGTTTTCACAGTGTATCAGGATCCTGCCAGGTGTGTATGTAGGTTTCACAGTTTATCAGGACCCTGCCAGGTGTGTATGTGGGTTTCACAGATTATCAGGATCCTGCCAGGTGTGTCTGGGGTTTTCACAGGATATCAGGATCCTTCCCGTTGTGTATGTGGGTTTCACAGTGTATCAGGATCCTGCCAGGTGTGTATGGGGTTTTCACAGTGTCTCAGGATACTGCCAGATGTGAATGGGGTTTCACTGCGTATCAGGATCCTGCCAGATGTGAATGGTGTTTCACAGCGGATCAGGATCCTGCCAGGTGTGTACGGGATTTTAACAGTGTATCAGGATCTTTTCAGATGTGTATGGAGATTTCACAGCGGATCAGGATCCTGTCAGATGTGAATGAGGTTTTCACAGTGCATCAGGATCCTGCCAGATGTGTATGGAGTTTTCACAGTGCATCAGGATCCGTCCAGATGTGTATGGGTGTTTCACAGTGTATCAGGATCCTGCATCGTGTGGATGGGGTTTCACAGTTTATCAGGTTCCTGCCATGTGTGTATGGGGTTTTCACAGTGTATCAGGATCCTGCCAGGTGTGTATGGGGTTTTCACAGTGTATCAGGATCCTGCCAGGAGTGTATGTGGGTTTCACAGATTATCAGGATCCTGCCAGGTGTGTCTGGGATTTTCACAGTATATCAGTATCCTGCCGGTTGTGTATGGGGGTTTCACAGTTTATCAGGATCCTGCCAGGTGTGTATGTGGTTTTCACAGTTTATCAGGATCCTGCCAGATGTGAATGGGGTTTCACTGTGTATCAGGATGCTTCCAGATGTGAATGGTGTTTCACTGTTCATCAGGAACCTGCCAGGTGTGTACGGGGATTTCACAGTGCATCATGCTCCTTCCAGGTGTGTATGGGGGTTTCACAGTATATCAGGATGCTGCAAGGTGTGTCTGGGGGTTTCACAGTTTATCAGGATCCTGCCTGGTGTGTATGTGGGTTTCACAGTTTATCAGGATCCTGCTAGATGTGAATGGGGTTTTCACAGTGCCTCAGGATCCTGTCAGATGTGTATGGGGTTTTCACAGTCCATCAGTTTGCTTCCAGATGTGTATGGTGTATATATACAGTGGATCAGGATGCTGCCAGGTGTGTATGGGGTTTCACAGTTTATCAGGATCCTGCCAGGTGTGTATGGGGTTTTCACAGTGTATCAGGATCCTGCCACGTGTGCATGGGGATTTCACAGTGTATCAGGATCCTCCCAGGTGTGTATGTGGGTTTCACAGATTATCAGCATCCTGCCTGGTGTGTATGGGTTTTTCTCAGTTGATCAGGATCCTGCCAGGTGTGTGTGGGGTTTTCACAGTGTATCAAAATCCTGCCAGGTGTGCATGGGGTTTTCACAGTGTATCAGGATCCTGCCAGATGTGAATGGGGTTTCTCTGCGTATCAGGATCCTGCCAGATGTGAATGGTGTTTCACAGTGGATCAGGATACTGCCAGGTGTGTACGGGGTTTTCACAGTGTATCAGGATCCTGCCAGATGTGTATGGAGATTTCACAGTGCATCAGGATCCTGCCAGATGTGTATGGAGTTTTCACTGTGTATCAGGATCCTGCATCGTGTGGATGGGGTTTCACAGTTTATCAGGTTCCAGCCAGGTTAGTATGGGGTTTTCACAGTTTATCAGGATCCTGCCAGGTGTGTATGGGGTTTTCACAGAGTATCAGGATCCTGCCAGGTGTGTATGTGGGTTTCACAGTTTATCAGGATCCTGCCAGGTGTGTCTGGGGTTTTCACAGTGTATCAGGATCCTGCCAGGTGTGTATGTGGGTTTCACAGATTATCAGGATCCTGCCAGGTGTGTCTGGGATTTTCACAGTATATCAGGATCCTGCCGGTTGTGTATGTGGGTTTCACAGTTTATCAGGATCCTGCCAGATGTGAATGGGGTTTCACTGTGTATCAGGATCCTGCCAGATGTGAATGGTGTTTCACTCTGCATCAGGAACCTGCCAGGTGTGTACGGGGATTTCACAGTTCATCAGGCTCCTGCCAGGTGTGTCTGGGGGTTTCACAGTATATCAGGATCCTGCCAGGTGTGCATGGGTTTTCACAGGAGATCAGGATCCTGCCTGGTGTGTTTGGGGGTTTCAGTTTATCAGGCTCCCGCCAGATGGGTATGGGGGGTTCACAGTTTATCAGCATTCTGCCAGGTGTGTATGGGGTATATACAGTGGATCAGGATCCTGCCAGGTGTGTATGGGGTTTTCACAATGTATCAGGATCCTGCCAAGTGTGTATGGGGTTTTCACAGTGGATCAGGATCCTGCCTGGTGTGTATGGGCTTTTCACAGTGGATCAGGATCCTGCCAGGTGTGTGGGGTTTTCACAGTGTATCAGGATACTGCCAGGTGTGTATGGGGTTTTCACAGTGTATCAGGATCCTGCCAGATGTGAATGGGGTTTCACTGCGTATCAGGATCCTGCCAGATGTGAATGGTGTTTCACAGTGGATCAGGATCCTGCCAGGTGTGTGCGGGGTTTTCACAGTGTATCAGGATCCTGCCAGATGTGTATGGAGATTACACAGTGGATCTGGATCCTGCCAGATGTGAATGAGGTTTTCACAGTGCATCAGGGTCCTGCCAGATGTGTATGGGGTTTTCACAGTGGATCAGGATCCTGCATCGTGTGAATGCGGTTTCACAGTTTACCTGGTTCCTGCCAGGTGTGTATGGGGTTTTCACAGTGTATCAGGATCCTGCCAGGTGTGTATGGGGTTTTCACAGTGTATCAGGATCCTGCCAGGTGTGTATGTGTGTTTCACAGTTTATCAGGACCCTGCCAGGTGTGTCTGGGATTTTCACAGTATCTCAGCATCCTGCCGGTTGTGTATGGGGGTTTCACAGTTTATCAGGATCCAGCCATGTGTGTATGTGGGTTTCACAGTTTATCAGGATCCTGCCAGATGTGAATGGAGTTTCACTGTGTATCAGGATCCTGTCAGATGTGAATGGTGTTTCACTGTGCATCAGGAACCTGCCAGGTGTGTTTGGGGGTTTCAGTTTATCAGCATCCCGCCAGGTGGGTATGGGGGTTTCACAGTTTATCAGCATCCTGCCAGGTGCGTATGGGGTATATACAGTGGATCAGGATCCTGCCAGGTGTGTATGGGGTTTTCACATTGTATCAGGATCCTGCCAAGTGTGTATGGGGTTTTCGCAGTATATCAGGATCCTGTCAGGTGTGTATGGGGTTTTCACAGTGTAACAGGATCCTGCCAGATCTGAATGCGGTTTCACTGCGTATCAGGATCCTGCCAGATGTGAATGGTGTTTCACAGTGGATCAGGATCCTGCCAGGTGTGTACGGGGTTTTCGCAGTGTATCAGGATCCTGCCAGATGTGTATGGAGAATTCACAGTGGATCAGGATCCTGCCAGATGTGAATGAGGTTTTCACAGTGCATCAGGATCCTGCCAGATGTGTATGGGTGTTTCACAGTGTATCAGGATCCTGCATCGTGTGAATGGGGTTTCACAGTTTACCTGGTTCCTGCCAGGTGTGTATGGGGTTTTCACAGTATATCAGGATCCTGCCAGGTGTGTATGGGGTTTTCACAGAGTATCAGGATCCTGCCAGGTGTGTATGTGGGTTTCACAGTTTATCAGGACCCTGCCAGGTGTGTCTGGGGTTTTCACAGATTATCAGGATCCTGCCAGGTGTGTATGGGGGCTTCACAGTTTATCAGGATGCTGCCTGGTGTGTATGTGGGTTTCACAGTTTATCAGGATGCTGCCAGATGTGAATGAGGTTTTCACAGTGCATCAGGATCCTGCCAGGTGTGTATGTGGGTTTCACAGTTTATCAGGACCCTGCCAGGTGTGTATGTGGGTTTCACAGATTATCAGGATCCTGCCAGGTGTGTCTGGGGTTTTCACAGTATATCAGGATCCTTCCCATTGTGTATGGGGGTTTCACTGTGTATCAGGATCCTGTCAGATGTGAATGGTGTTTCACAGTTTATCAGGAACCTGCCAGGTGTGTACGGGGATTTCACAGTGCATCAGGCTCCTGCCAGGTGTGTATGGTGGTTTCACAGTCTATCAGGATCCTGCCAGGTGTGCATGGGCTTTCACAGTATATCAGGATCCTGCCTGGTGTGTTTGGGGGTTTCAGTTTATCAGCATCCCGCCAGGTGGGTATGTGGGTTTCACAGTTTATCAGCATCCTGCCAGGTGCGTATGGGGTATATACAGTGGATCAGGATCCTGCCAGGTGTGTATGGGGTTTTCACATTGTATCAGGATCCTGCCAAGTGTGTATGGGGTTTTCTCAGTGTATCAGGAACCTGCCAGGTGTGTATGGGGTTTTCACAGTGTAACAGGATCCTGCCAGATGTGAATGGGGTTTCACTGCGTATCAGGATCCTGCCAGATGTGAATGGTGTTTCACAGTGGATCAGGATCCTGCCAGGTGTGTACGGGGTTTTCACAGTGTATCAGGATCCTGCCAGATGTGTATGGAGATTTCACAGTGGATCAGGATCCTGCCAGATGTGAATGAGGTTTTCACAGTGCATCAGGATCCTGCCAGATGTGTATGGGTGTTTCACAGTGTATCAGGATCCTGCATCGTGTGAATGGGGTTTCACAGTTTACCTGGTTCCTGCCAGGTGTGTATGGGGTTTTCACAGTATATCAGGATCCTTCCAGGTGTGTATGGGGTTTTCACAGAGTATCAGGATCCTGCCAGGTGTGTATGTGGGTTTCACAGTTTATCAGGACCCTGCCAGGTGTGTCTGGGGTTTTCACAGATTATCAGGATCCTGCCAGGTGTGTATGGGGGTTTCACAGTTTATCAGGATCCTGCCTGGTGTGTATGTGGGTTTCACAGTTTATCAGGATCCTGCCAGATGTGAATGGGGTTTTCACAGTGCATCAGGATCCTGCCAGATGTGCTTGGAGATTTCACAGTGGATCAGGATACTGCCAGGTGTGTACTGGGTTTTCACAGTGTATCAGGATCCTGCCAGATGTGAATGAGGTTTTCACAGTGCATCTGGATCCTGCCAGATGTGTATGGAATTTTCACAGTGCATCAGGATCCTGCCAGATGTGTATGGGTGTTTCACAGTGTATCAGGATCCTGCATCGTGTGGATGGGGTTACACAGTTTATCAGGTTCCTGCCAGGTGTGTATGGGGTTTTCACAGTGTATCAGGATCCTGCCAGGTGTGTATGGGGTTTTCACAGTGTATCAGGATCCTGCCAGGTGTGTATGTGGGTTTCACAGATTATCAGGATCCTGCCAGGTGTGTCTGGGATTTTCACAGTATATCAGGATCCTGCCGGTTGTGTATGGGGGTTTCACAGTTTATCAGGATCCTGCCAGGTGTGTATGTGGGTTTCACAGTTTATCAGGATCCTGCCAGATGTGAATGGGGTTTCACTGTGTATCAGGAACCTGCCAGGTGTGTACGGGGATTTCACAGTGCATCAGGCTCCTGCCAGGTGATTATGGGTGTTTCACAGTATATCAGGATCCTGCCAGGTGTGCATGGGTTTTCACAGTATATCAGGATCCTGCCTGTTGTGTTTGGGGGTTTCAGTTTATCAGGATCCCGCCAGATGGGTATGGGGGTTTCACAGTTTATCAGCATCCTGCCAGGTGCGTATGGGGTATGTACAGTGGATCAGGATCCTGCCAGGTGTGTATGGGGTTTTCACAGTGTATCAGGATCCTGCCAAGTGTGTCTGGGGTTTTCACAGTGGATCAGCATCCTGCCAGATGTGTATGGGGTTTTCACAGTGGATCAGGATCCTGCCATTTGTGTGTGGGGTTTTCACAGTGTATCAAGATCCTGCCAGGTGTGTATGGGGTTTTCACAGTGTATCAGGATCCTGCCAGATGTGAATGGGGTTTCACTGCGTATCAGGACCCTGCCAGATGTGAATGGTGTTTCACAGTGGATCAGGATCCTGCCAGGTGTGTACGGGGTTTTCACAGTGTTTCAGGATCCTGCCAGATGTGTATGGAGATTTCACAGTGGATCAGGATCCTGCCAGGTGTGTATGGGGTTTTCACAGTACATCAGGATCCTGCATCGTGTGTATGGGGTTTCACAGTTTACCTGGTTCCTGCCAGGTGTGTATGGGGTTTTCACAGTGTATCAGGATCCTGCCAGGTGTGTTTGGGGTTTTCACAGTGTATCAGGAACCTGCCAGGTGTGTATGTGGGTTTCACAGTTTATCAGGACCCTGCCAGGTGTGTCTGGGATTTTCACAGTATATCAGCGTCCTGCCGGTTGTGTATGGAGGTTTCACAGTTTATCAGGATCCTGCCAGATGTGAATGGGATTTCACTGTGTATCAGGATCCTGCCAGATGTGAATGGTGTTTCACTGTGCATCAGGAACCTGCCAGGTGTGTACGGGGATTTCACAGTGCATCAGGCTCCTGCCAGGTGTGTATGGGGGTTTCACAGTATATCAGGATCCTGCCTGGTGTGCATGTGTTTTCACAGTATATCAGGATCCTGCCTGGTGTGTTTGGGGATTTCAGTTTATCAGGATCCCGCCAGGTGGGTATGGGGGTTTCACAGATTATCAGCATCCTGCCAGGTGCGTATGGGGTATATACAGTGGATCAGGATCCTGCCAGGTGTGTATGGGGTTTTCACATTGTATCAGGATCCTGCCAAGTGTGTATGCGGTTTTCACAGTGTATCAGGATCCTGCCAGGTGTGTATGGGGTTTTCACAGTGGATCAGGATCCTGCCAGGTGTGTGTGGGGTTTTCACAGTGTATCAGGATCCTGCCAGATGTGAATGGGGTTTCACAGTGGATCAGGATACTGCCAGGTGTGTACTGGGTTTTCACAGTGTATCAGGATCCTGCCAGATGTGTATGGGGTTTTCACAGTGTATGAGGATCCTGCCAGATGTGAATGGTGTTTCACAGTGGATCAGGATACTGGCAGGTGTGTACTGTGTTTTCACAGTGTATCAGGATCCTGCCAGATGCGTATGGAGATTTCACAGTGGATCAGGATCCTGCCAGATGTGAATGAGGTTTTCACAGTGCTTCAGGATCCTGCCAGATGTGTATGGGTGTTTCACAGTGTATCAGGATCCTGCATCGTGTGTATGGGGTTTCACAGTTTACCTGGTTCCTGCCAGGTGTGTATGGGGTTTTCACAGTGTATCAGGATCCTGCCAGGTGTGTATGGGGTTTTCACAGTGTATCAGGCTCCTGCCAGGTGTGTATGTAGGTTTCACAGTTTATCAGGACCCTGCCAGGTGTGTATGTGGGTTTCACAGATTATCAGGATCCTGCCAGGTGTGTCTGGGGTTTTCACAGTATATCAGGATCCTTCCCGTTGTGTATGTGAGTTTCACAGTGTATCAGGATCCTGCCAGGTGTGTATGGGGTTTTCACAGTGTCTCAGGATACTGCCAGATGTGAATGGGGTTTCACTGCGTATCAGGATCCTGCCAGATGTGTATGGCGTTTTCACAGTGCATCAGGATCCTTCCAGATGTGTATGGGTGTTTCACAGTGTATCAGGATCCTGCATCGTGTGGATGGGATTTCACAGTTTATCAGGTTCCTGCCATGTGTGTATGGGGTTTTCACAGTGTATCGGGATCCTGCCAGGTGTGTATGGGGTTTTCACAGTGTATCAGGATCCTGCCAGGAGTCTATGTGGGTTTCACAGATTATCAGGATCCTGCCAGGTGTGTCTGGGATTTTCACAGTATATCAGTATCCTGCCGGTTGTGTATGGGGGTTTCACAGTTTATCAGGATCCTGCCAGGTGTGTATGTGGTTTTCACAGTTTATCAGGATCCTGCCAGATGTGAATGGGGTTTCACTGTGTATCAGGATGCTTCCAGATGTGAATGGTGTTTCACTGTTCATCAGGAACCTGCCAGGTGTGTACGGGGATTTCACAGTGCATCAGGCTCCTGCCAGGTGTGTATGGGGGTTTCACAGTATATCAGGATGCTGCAAGGTGTGTCTGGGGGTTTCACAGTTTATCAGGATCCTGCCTGGTGTGTATGTGGGTTTCACAGTTTATCAGGATCCTGCTAGATGTGAATGGGGTTTTCACAGTGCCTCAGGATCCTGTCAGATGTGTATGGGGTTTTCACAGTCCATCAGTTTGCTTCCAGATGTGTATGGTGTATATATACAGTGGATCATGATGCTGCCAGGTGTGTATGGGGTTTCACAGTTTATCAGGATCCTGCCAGGTGTGTATGGGGTTTTCACAGTGTATCAGGATCCTGCCACGTGTGCATGGGGATTTCACAGTGTATCAGGATCCTGCCAGGTGTGTATGTGGGTTTCACAGATTATCAGCATCCTGCCTGGTGTGTATGGGTTTTTCGCAGTGGATCAGGATCCTGCCAGGTGTGTGTGGGGTTTTCACAGTGTATCAAAATCCTGCCAGGTGTGCATGGGGTTTTCACAGTGTATCAGGATCCTGCCAGATGTGAATGGGGTTTCTCTGCGTATCAGGATCCTGCCAGATGTGAATGGTGTTTCACAGTGGATCAGGATACTGCCAGGTGTGTACGGGGTTTTCACAGTGTATCAGGATCCTGCCAGATGTGTATGGAGATTTCACAGTGCATCAGGATCCTGCCAGATGTGTATGGAGTTTTCACAGTGTATCAGGATCCTGCATCGTGTGGATGGGGTTTCACAGTTTATCAGGTTCCAGCCAGGTTAGTATGGGGTTTTCACAGTTTATCAGGATCCTGCCAGGTGTGTATGGGGTTTTCACAGTGTATCAGGATCCTGCCAGGTGTGTATGTGGGTTTCACAGATTATCAGGATCCTGCCAGGTGTGTCTGGGGTTTTCACAGTGTATCAGGATCCTGCCAGGTGTGTATGTGGGTTTCACAGATTATCAGGATCCTGCCAGGTGTGTCTGGGATTTTCACAGTATATCAGGATCCTGCCGGTTGTGTATGTGGGTTTCACAGTTTATCAGGATCCTGCCAGATGTGAATGGGGTTTCACTGTGTATCAGGATCCTGCCAGATGTGAATGGTGTTTCACTCTGCATCAGGAACCTGCCAGGTGTGTACGGGGATTTCACAGTGCATCAGGCTCCTGCCAGGTGTGTATGGGGGTTTCACAGTATATCAGGATCCTGCCAGGTGTGCATGGGTTTTCACAGGAGATCAGGATCCTGCCTGGTGTGTTTGGGGGTTTCAGTTTATCAGGCTCCCGCCAGATGGGTATGGGGGGTTCACAGTTTATCAGCATTCTGCCAGGTGTGTATGGGGTATATACAGTGGATCAGGATCCTGCCAGGTGTGTATGGGGTTTTCACAATGTATCAGGATCCTGCCAAGTGTGTATGGGGTTTTCACAGTGGATCAGGATCCTGCCTGGTGTGTATGGGCTTTTCACAGTGGATCAGGATCCTGCCAGGTGTGTATGTGTGTTTCACAGTTTATCAGGACCCTGCCAGGTGTGTCTGGGATTTTCACAGTATCTCAGCGTCCTGCCGGTTGTGTATGGGGGTTTCACAGTTTATCAGGATCCAGCCATGTGTGTATGTGGGTTTCACAGTTTATCAGGATCCTGCCAGATGTGAATGGAGTTTCACTGTGTATCAGGATCCTGTCAGATGTGAATGGTGTTTCACTGTGCATCAGGAACCTGCCAGGTGTGCTTGGGGGTTTCAGTTTATCAGCATCCCGCCAGGTGGGTATGGGGGTTTCACAGTTTATCAGCATCCTGCCAGGTGCGTATGGGGTATATACAGTGGATCAGGATCCTGCCAGGTGTGTATGGGGTTTTCACATTGTATCAGGATCCTGCCAAGTGTGTATGGGGTTTTCACAGGATATCAGGATCCTGCCAGGTGTGTATGGGGTTTTCACAGTGTAACAGGATCCTGCCAGATGTGAATGCGGTTTCACTGCGTATCAGGATCCTGCCAGATGTGAATGGTGTTTCACAGTGGATCAGGATCCTGCCAGGTGTGTACGGGGTTGTCGCAGTGTATCAGGATCCTGCCAGATGTGTATGGAGATTTCACAGTGGATCAGGATCCTGCCAGATGTGAATGAGGTTTTCACAGTGCATCAGGATCCTGCCAGATGTGTATGGGTGTTTCACAGTGTATCAGGATCCTGCATCGTGTGAATGGGGTTTCACAGTTTACCTGGTTCCTGCCAGGTGTGTATGGGGTTTTCACAGTATATCAGGATCCTGCCAGGTGTGTATGGGGTTTTCACAAAGTATCAGGATCCTGCCAGGTGTGTATGTGGGTTTCACAGTTTATCAGGACCCTGCCAGGTGTGTCTGGGGTTTTCACAGATTATCAGGATCCTGCCAGGTGTGTATGGGGGCTTCACAGTTTATCAGGATGCTGCCTGGTGTGTATGTGGGTTTCACAGTTTATCAGGATGCTGCTAGATGTGAATGAGGTTTTCACAGTGCATCAGGATCCTGCCAGGTGTGTATGTGGGTTTCACAGTTTATCAGGACCCTGCCAGGTGTGTATGTGGGTTTCACAGATTATCAGGATCCTGCCAGGTGTGTCTGGGGTTTTCACAGTATATCAGGATCCTTCCCATTGTGTATGGGGGTTTCACTGTGTATCAGGATCCTGTCAGATGTGAATGGTGTTTCACAGTTTATCAGGAACCTGCCAGGTGTGTACGGGGATTTCACAGTGCATCAGGATCCTGCCAGGTGTGCATGGGCTTTCACAGTATATCAGGATCCTGCCTGGTGTGTTTGGGGGTTTCAGTTTATCAGCATCCCGCCAGGTGGGTATGTGGGTTTCACAGTTTATCAGCATCCTGCCAGGTGCGTATGGGGTATATACAGTGGATCAGGATCCTGCCAGGTGTGTATGGGGTTTTCACATTGTATCAGGATCCTGCCAAGTGTGTATGGGGTTTTCACAGTGTATCAGGATCCTGCCAGGTGTGTATGGGGTTTTCACAGTGTAACAGGATCCTGCCAGATGTGAATGGGGTTTCACTGCGTATCAGGATCCTGCCAGATGTGAATGGTGTTTCACAGTGGATCAGGATCCTGCCAGGTGTGTACGGGGTTTTCACAGTGTATCAGGATCCTGCCAGATGTGTATGGAGATTTCACAGTGGATCAGGATCCTGCCAGATGTGAATGAGGTTTTCACAGTGCATCAGGATCCTGCCAGATGTGTATGGGTGTTTCACAGTGTATCAGGATCCTGCATCGTGTGAATGGGGTTTCACAGTTTACCTGGTTCCTGCCAGGTGTGTATGGGGTTTTCACTGTATATCAGGATCCTTCCAGGTGTGTATGGGGTTTTCACAGAGTATCAGGATCCTGCCAGGTGTGTATGTGGGTTTCACAGTTTATCAGGACCCTGCCAGGTGTGTCTGGGGTTTTCACAGATTATCAGGATCCTGCCAGGTGTGTATGGGGGTTTCACAGTTTATCAGGATCCTGCCTGGTGTGTATGTGGGTTTCACAGTTTATCAGGATCCTGCCGGATGTGAATGGGGTTTTCACAGTGCATCAGGATCCTGCCAGATGTGCTTGGAGATTTCACAGTGGATCAGGATCCTGCCAGATGTGAATGAGGTTTTCACAGGGCATCAGGATCCTTCCAGGTGTGTATGTGGGTTTCACAGTTTATCAGGACCCTGCCAGGTGTGTATGTGGGTTTCACAGATTATCAGGATCCTGCCAGGAGTGTCTGGGGTTTTCACAGTATATCAGGATCCTTCCCATTGTGTATGGGGGTTTCACTGTGTATCAGGATCCTGTCAGATGTGAATGGTGTTTCACAGTTTATCAGGAACCTGCCAGGTGTGTACGGGGATTTCACAGTGCATCAGGATCCTGCCAGGTGTGCATGGGCTTTCACAGTATATCAGGATCCTGCCTGGTGTGTTTGGGGGTTTCAGTTTATCAGCATCCCGCCAGGTGGGTATGTGGGTTTCACAGTTTATCAGCATCCTGCCAGGTGCGTATGGGGTATATACAGTGGATCAGGATCCTGCCAGGTGTGTATGGGGTTTTCACATTGTATCAGGATCCTGCCAAGTGTGTATGGGGTTTTCACAGTGTATCAGGATCCTGCCAGGTGTGTATGGGGTTTTCACAGTGTAACAGGATCCTGCCAGATGTGAATGGGGTTTCACTGCGTATCAGGATCCTGCCAGATGTGAATGGTGTTTCACAGTGGATCAGGATCCTGCCAGGTGTGTACGGGGTTTTCACAGTGTATCAGGATCCTGCCAGATGTGTATGGAGATTTCACAGTGGATCAGGATCCTGCCAGATGTGAATGAGGTTTTCACAGTGCATCAGGATCCTGCCAGATGTGTATGGGTGTTTCACAGTGTATCAGGATCCTGCATCGTGTGAATGGGGTTTCACAGTTTACCTGGTTCCTGCCAGGTGTGTATGGGGTTTTCACTGTATATCAGGATCCTTCCAGGTGTGTATGGGGTTTTCACAGAGTATCAGGATCCTGCCAGGTGTGTATGTGGGTTTCACAGTTTATCAGGACCCTGCCAGGTGTGTCTGGGGTTTTCACAGATTATCAGGATCCTGCCAGGTGTGTATGGGGGTTTCACAGTTTATCAGGATCCTGCCTGGTGTGTATGTGGGTTTCACAGTTTATCAGGATCCTGCCGGATGTGAATGGGGTTTTCACAGTGCATCAGGATCCTGCCAGATGTGCTTGGAGATTTCACAGTGGATCAGGATCCTGCCAGATGTGAATGAGGTTTTCACAGGGCATCAGGATCCTGCCAGGTGTGTATGTGGGTTTCACAGTTTATCAGGACCCTGCCAGGTGTGTATGTGGGTTTCACAGATTATCAGGATCCTGCCAGGAGTGTCTGGGGTTTTCACAGTATATCAGGATCCTTCCCATTGTGTATGGGGGTTTCACTGTGTATCAGGATCCTGTCAGATGTGAATGGTGTTTCACTATGCATCAGGAACCTGCCAGGTGTGTACGGGGATTTCACAGTTCATCAGGCTCCTGCCAGGTGTGTATGGTGGTTTCACAGATTATCAGGCTCCTGCCAGGTGTGTATGGTGGTTTCACAGATTATCAGGATCCTGCCAGGTGTGTCTGGGATTTTCACAGTATATCAGGGTCCTGCCGGTTGTGTATGTGGGTTTCACAGTTTATCAGGATCCTGCCAGATGTGAATGGGGTTTCACTGTGTATCAGGATCCTGCCAGATGTGAATGGTGTTTTCACAGTGCATCAGGATCCTGCCAGATGTGTTTGG
This sequence comes from Heterodontus francisci, assembly GCF_036365525.1. Lineage (NCBI taxonomy): Eukaryota > Metazoa > Chordata > Chondrichthyes > Heterodontiformes > Heterodontidae > Heterodontus > Heterodontus francisci. The sequence continues at coordinate 1,115,182 of NW_027140405.1, read as the reverse complement.
AGATTTCACAGTGGATCAGGATCCTGCCAGGTGTGTATGGGGTTTTCACAGTGGATCAGGATCCTGCCAGGTGTGTCTGGGGTTTTCACAGTATATCAGGATCCTTCCCATTGTGTATGGGGGTTTCACTGTGTATCAGGATCCTGTCAGATGTGAATGGTGTTTCACAGTTTATCAGGAACCTGCCAGGTGTGTACGTGGATTTCACAGTGCATCAGGCTCCTGCCAGGTGTGTATGGTGGTTTCACAGTTTATCAGGACCCTGCCAGGTGTGTATGTGGGTTTCACAGATTATCAGGATCCTGCCAGGAGTGTCTGGGGTTTTCACAGTATATCAGGATCCTTCCCATTGTGTATGGGGGTTTCACTGTGTATCAGGATCCTGTCAGATGTGAATGGTGTTTCACTATGCATCAGGAACCTGCCAGGTGTGTACGGGGATTTCACAGTTCATCAGGCTCCTGCCAGGTGTGTATGGTGGTTTCACAGATTATCAGGCTCCTGCCAGGTGTGTATGGTGGTTTCACAGATTATCAGGATCCTGCCAGGTGTGTCTGGGATTTTCACAGTATATCAGGGTCCTGCCGGTTGTGTATGTGGGTTTCACAGTTTATCAGGATCCTGCCAGATGTGAATGGGGTTTCACTGTGTATCAGGATCCTGCCAGATGTGAATGGTGTTTTCACAGTGCATCAGGATCCTGCCAGATGTGTTTGGAGATTTCACAGTGGATCAGGATCCTGCCAGGTGTGTATGGGGTTTTCACAGTGGATCAGGATCCTGCCAGGTGTGTCTGGGGTTTTCGCAGTATATCAGGATCCTTCCCATTGTGTATGGGGGTTTCACTGTGTATCAGGATCCTGTCAGATGTGAATGGTGTTTCACAGTTTATCAGGAACCTGCCAGGTGTGTACGTGGATTTCACAGTGCATCAGGCTCCTGCCAGGTGTGTATGGTGGTTTCACAGTCTATCAGGATCCTGCCAGGTGTGCATGGGCTTTCACAGTATATCAGGATCCTGCCTGGTGTGTTTGGGGGTTTCAGTTTATCAGCATCCCGCCAGGTGGGTATGTGGGTTTCACAGTTTATCAGCATCCTGCCAGGTGCGTATGGGGTAAAGACAGTGGATCAGGATCCTGCCAGGTGTGTATGGGGTTTTCACATTGTATCAGGATCCTGCCAAGTGTGTATGGGGTTTTCACAGTGTATCAGGATCCTGCCAGGTGTGTATGGGGTTTTCACAGTGTAACAGGATCCTGCCAGATGTGAATGGGGTTTCTCTGCGTATCAGGATCCTGCCAGATGTGAATGGTGTTTCACAGTGGATCAGGATCCTGCCAGGTGTGTACGGGGTTTTCACAGTGTATCAGGATCCTGCCAGATGTGTATGGAGATTTCACAGTGGATCAGGATCCTGCCAGATGTGAATGAGGTTTTCACAGTGCATCAGGATCCTGCCAGATGTGTATGTGTGTTTCACAGTGTATCAGGATCCTGCATCGTGTGAATGGGGTTTCACAGTTTACCTGGTTCCTGCCAGGTGTGTATGGGGTTTTCACAGTATATCAGGATCCTTCCAGGTGTGTATGGGGCTTTCACAGAGTATCAGGATCCTGCCTGGTGTGTATGTGGGTTTCACAGATTATCAGGACCCTGCCAGGTGTGTCTGGGGTTTTCACAGATTATCAGGATCCTGCCAGGTGTGTATGGGGGTTTCACAGTTTATCAGGATCCTGCCTGGTGTGTATGTGGGTTTCACAGTTTATCAGGATCCTGCCAGATGTGAATGGGGTTTTCACAGTGCATCAGGATCCTGCCAGATGTGCTTGGAGATTTCACAGTGGATCGGGATCCTGCCAGATGTGAATGAGGTTTTCACAGTGCATCAGGATCCTGCCAGGTGTGTATGTGGGTTTCACAGTTTATCAGGACCCTGCCAGGTGTGTATGTGGGTTTCACAGATTATCAGGATCCTGCCAGGTGTGTCTGGGGTTTTCACAGTATATCAGGATCCTTCCCATTGTGTATGGGGGTTTCACTGTGTATCAGGATCCTGTCAGATGTGAATGGTGTTTCACTGTGCATCAGGAACATGCCAGGTGTGTACGGGGATTTCACAGTTCATCAGGCTCCTGCCAGGTGTGTATGGTGGTTTCACAGATTATCAGGATCCTGCCAGGTGTGTCTGGGATTTTCACAGTATATCAGGATCCTGCCGGTTGTGTATGTGGGTTTCACAGTTTATCAGGATCCTGCCAGATGTGAATGGGGTTTCACTGTGTATCAGGATCCTGCCAGATGTGAATGGTGTTTCACTCTGCATCAGGAACCTGCCAGGTGTGTACGGGGATTTCACAGTGCATCAGGCTCCTGCCAGGTGTGTATGGGGGTTTCACAGTATATCAGGATCCTGCCAGGTGTGCATGGGTTTTCACAGGAGATCAGGATCCTGCCTGGTGTGTTTGGGGGTTTCAGTTTATCAGGATCCCGCCAGATGCGTATGGGGGTTTCACAGTTTATCAGCATTCTGCCAGGTGTATATGGGGTATATACAGTGGATCAGGATCCTGCCAGGTGTGTATGGGGTTTTCACAGTGTATCAGGATCCTGCCAAGTGTGTATGGGGTTTTCACAGTGGATCAGGATCCTGCCTGGTGTGTATGGGCTTTTCACAGTGGATCAGGATCCTGCCAGGTGTGTGTGGGGTTTTCACAGTGTATCAGGATACTGCCAGGTGTGTATGGGGTTTTCACAGTGTATCAGGATCCTGCCAGATGTGAATGGGGTTTCACTGCGTATCAGGATCCTGCCAGATGTGAATGGTGTTTCACAGTGGATCAGGATCCTGCCAGGTGTGTGCGGGGTTTTCACAGTGTATCAGGATCCTGCCAGATGTGTATGGAGATTTCACAGTGGATCTGGATCCTGCCAGATGTGAATGAGGTTTTCACAGTGCATCAGGGTCCTGCCAGATGTGTATGGGGTTTTCACAGTGGATCAGGATCCTGCCAGGTGTGTATGGGGTTTCACAGTTTACCTGGTTCCTGCCAGGTGTGTATGGGGTTTTCACAGTGTATCAGGATCCTGCCAGGTGTGTATGGGGTTTTCACAGTGTATCAGGATCCTGCCAGGTGTGTATGTGTGTTTCACAGTTTATCAGGACCCTGCTAGGTGTGTCTGGGATTTTCACAGTATCTCAGCGTCCTGCCTGGTGTGTTTGGGGGTTTCAGTTTATCAGCATCCCGCCAGGTGGGTATGGGGGTTTCACAGTTTATCAGCATCCTGCCAGGTGTGTATGGGGTATATACAGTGGATCAGGATCCTGCCAGGTGTGTATGGTGTTTTCACATTGTATCAGGATCCTGCCAAGTGTGTATGGGGTTTTCACAGTGTATCAGGATCCTGCCAGGTGTGTATGGGGTTTTCACAGTGTAACAGGATCCTGCCAGATGTGAATGGGGTTTCACTGCGTATCAGGATCCTGCCAGATGTGAATGGTGTTTCACAGTGGATCAGGATCCTGCCAGGTGTGTACGGGGTTTTCACAGTGTATCAGGATCCTGCCAGATGTGTATGGAGATTTCACAGTGGATCAGGATCCTGCCAGATGTGAATGAGGTTTTCACAGTGCATCAGGATCCTGCCAGATGTGTATGGGTGTTTCACAGTGTATCAGGATCCTGCATCGTGTGTATGGGGTTTCACAGTTTACCTGGTTGCTGCCAGGTGTGTATGGGGTTTTCACAGTATATCAGGATCCTGCCAGGTGTGTATGGGGTTTTCACGGAGTATCAGGATCCTGCCAGGTGTGTATGTGGGTTTCACAGTTTATCAGGACCCTGCCAGGTATGTCTGGGGTTTTCACAGATTATCAGGATCCTGCCAGGTTTGTATGGGGGTTTCACAGTTTATCAGGATCCTGCCTGGTGTGTATGTGGGTTTCACAGTTTATCAGGATCCTGCCAGATGTGAATGGGATTTTCACAGTGCATCAGGATCCTGCCAGATGTGTTTGGAGATTTCACAGCGGATCAGGATCCTGCCAGATGTGAGTGAGGTTTTCACAGTGCACCAGGATCCTGCCAGGTGTGTATGTGGGTTTCACAGTTTTTCAGGACCCTGCCAGGTGTGTATGTGGGTTTCACAGATTATCAGGATCCTGCCAGGTGTGTCTGGGGTTTTCACAGTATATCAGGATCCTTCCCATTGTGTATGGGGGTTTCACAGTGTATCAGGATCCTGCCAGGTGTGTATGGTGTTTTCACAGTGTATCAGGATACTGCCAGATGTGAATGGGGTTTCACTGCGTATCAGGATCCTGCCAGATGTGAATGGTGTTTCACAGCGGATCAGGATCCTGCCAGGTGTGTACGGGGTTTTAACAGTGTATCAGGGTCCTGTCAGATGTGTATGGAGATTTTACAGTGGATCAGGATCCTGCCAGATGTGTATGGGTGTTTCACAGTGTATCAGGATCCTGCATCGTGTGGATGGGGTTTCACAGTTTATCAGGTTCCTGCCAGGTGTGATTGGGGTTTTCACAGTGTATCAGGATCCTGCCAGGTGTGTATGGGGTTTTCACAGTGTATCAGGATCCTGCCAGGAGTGTATGTGGGTTTCACAGATTATCAGGATCCTGCCAGGTGTGTCTGGGATTTTCACAGCATATCAGGATTCTGCCGGTTGTGTATGGTGGTTTCCCAGTTTATCAGGATCCTGCCAGGTGTGTATGTGGTTTTCACCGTTTATCAGGATCCTGCCAGATGTGAATGGGGTTTCACTGTGTATCAGGATGCTGCCAGATGTGAATGGTGTTTCACTGTTCATCAAGAACCTGCCAGGTGTGTACGGGGATTTCACAGTGCATCAGGCTCCTGCCAGGTGTGTATGGGGGTTTCACAGTATATCAGTTTCCTGCAAGGTGTGTATGGGGGTTTCACAGTTTATCAGGATCCTGCCTGGTGTGTATGTGGGTTTCACAGTTTATCAGGATCCTGCCAGATGTGAATGGGGTTTTCACAGTGCATCAGGATCCTGTCAGATGTGTATGGGGTTTTCACAGTCCATCAGTTTGCTTCCAGATGTGTATGGGATATATATACTGTGGATCCGGATCCTGCCAGGTGTGTATGGGGTTTCACAGTTTATCAGGATCCTGCCAGGTGTGTATGGGGTTTTCACAGTTTATCAGGATCCTGCCACGTGTGTATGGGGTTTTCACAGTGTATCAGGATCCTGCCAGGTGTTTATGTGGGTTTCACAGATTATCAGCATCCTGCCTGGTGTGTATGTGGGTTTCACAGATTATCAGGATCCTGCCAGGTGTGTCTGGGGTTTTCACAGTTTATCAGGATCCTGCCACGTGTGCATGTGGTTTTCACAGTGTATCAGGATCCTGCCAGGTGTGTATGTGGGTTTCACAGTTTGTCAGGACCCTGCCAGGTGTGTATGTGGGTTTCACAGATTATCAGGATCCTGCCAGGTGTGTCTGGTGTTTTCACAGTATATCAGGATCCTTCCCATTGTGTATGGGGGTTTCACAGTGTATCAGGATCCTGCCAGGTGTGTATGGTGTTTTCACAGTGTATCAGGATACTGCCAGATGTGA